>NW_004955452.1:5299159-5313573 GCF_000276665.1 Chinchilla lanigera | reverse complement strand
GGGAGCGCCGGGCCGAGGCCGGGCTCAGCGAGGACACGGCAGGGCAACCTGTCGCGGGGCGCGGCCACCGCGAGAAACGTCCAGCGCGTCTTGGTCCCTGCTCGCTCGGGGACTCGGGCGAGCAGCTGCCCCTCGACTCGGTTTCCGCTGGCCAAACGCTGATGGCAACAGGGGGTCCCTCAAGAGCTTGCGCGGGGACAGGAGCCGCGGGCCCCGCACAGCGCTGCGCAGCGGGCTCAGTGTACGGCCGGGCGCGAAAACCGCGCTCCCGCCTACCCGCAGGCCCTCGGACCTTTCTCACCTCACACTCCGGCTCCCGGACTCACCCACCTCACGGCCCCTCCTACCACAACGGCCGGCCCAGCCTCCGCCGGCCTCACTTCCGCTGACCCGCCCCCGGAAGTGATCGTCCGCAGCTGCGCACGGAGTGCCCTCAGGAGGCGGGCCCAGCTGGGGGGCGGAGCAGAAGGGCACGCCCTCCCCGATGCCACGCCCCCGTGGATGTCTGCCTGCCTGGAGAAAGGACTGAAGGAACCAGAGATCACTGAGCGTCACGCCGCTTCCACGCTTCATTGTTGCCCTCCCCGAAATGAAGCTTGTATTGCTGCTCAGCCATAAAATAGGGGTGCTGTCCCCATCCTTATGCAAATGTATACTGACCATTCTTCGGATCTGGCGTTTATCTCACCTGTCGTCCCTTCCTGGTTTCTTCTACAGTCATGCTTTGCAGCCAAGGCTCTCTACGAAGTCTCTCTCCAGCAAGAACGTGTTTGACCCATGCCTTCCAGCGCTTTGTAGCTTTCTTCTATCTTAGCCTTTGTCTGTCCGCCCTCCACCAGCAGTATATTCAGTTTGCTGATTAAAGGGTTAGATGGTACCGGGGGAGATCCACATCCCCTCCACTCCCTGTGCTTAAACCTTCACCGTCCCGTCTCCGTGGCATTTCTAGGCCACATTTCCTCCTCTGCCCTCATCACATGGCTTGTCTGGCTCCCAGGCTGCAGTCCTCATCTGCCAGGGATGGATGGCCTCATAGATGAACAGTGTGTGTAGTCACAACAGGCCCCACACCCAGTATTCCATACTTGGTGTACTGCCCTGCTGTTGCCCTCTTTAAATTATAGTCATGTGTGCCTTGTAACAACAATACACTCTGAGAAATGTATCCTTGGCTGATGCTACTGTGTGAACATCAGAGTGTACTCATACAAACTTAGGTGGTATAGCCTCCTATCCATCTACTGCTCCAGGTTACAAGCCCGTACAGTATGGTACAGTTTGGTACTGAATACTGTAGGCAATTGTAACAGTGGTAACTATTTGTACACCTAAATAGAAAAGGTACAGTAAAAGTATTAGGAGATATTTTTAGCTCCACTATAATCTGAGGGAACAACTGTCATATATGTGGTCCAGCACTGATCAAAAACACTGTTATATGTTGCTTAAAACAGGGCCTTTCATTGTACTTTCATTTCACACTGGGCCCCACAAGTTAGGTAACTTGTCTTAGCCAGCGATCTAGAGGTTAAATCATCCATCTTGGGCCCCACCATATTCAAATGATGAAGGCTGATTTCCAAGTCTAGCTCTCTGGGATGGAAAACTGTGCTTTAATTATCACTTCCCCTTCCTGGGCAACGGTGGAGCATGCAAATCCACTCTCCTGGGCATAGATGTTGTTTTGATGTCCCATTCAAGTTCCTTTGCAACAAGGAGAATGGAGCCTCCTAACCCAGGAATTTTCTCTGCTTCCCGAAGTCATTGTCCAATATAAGGTGCAAAAGGCTGTTCTGTTTGTAGTGTGCTTTATGCTCCAGAGCCTTTCCCTGTGGCTCAGGTCAGTGCTGAGCATTAATACTCAGTCTGTGCTCAGTGTTTTTCTTGCCCTCTTTTGCTTCAACACTTTTATAAATCTTTCCTAAAGTGCACTTCTCACGCCGGTCATGGTGGCACATGCCTGTAATCCCAGCACTCAGGAGGCTGAGGCAGGAGGATAGCTGTGAGTCTGAGATCATCCTGGGCTACAAAGTGAGCTCAAGGCCAGCCTGAACTGCAGAGCGAGACCCTGTCTCAAAAAGACAAAACAAACAAACAAACAAACAAACAAAAAACCCGAAAAACCAAACAAACAAAAGAACATAGTGCAAAGATCACCCAGTGCTTCTCTCGAGCTCTGCTTCTAAGACAATGCACTTAACTTTTGGATCTTTCTAGACACAGAGCAGCACATTCTCAAAAGAATAAATTCTGCCACTTGGTCGTCACAAACCTATGTTAGGCAAGTCACTCAAGTCCTCTGGTGACAGACAAGATAGATCTTGAAGACATCCCAGCCCAAATCTGCCCCGGCCACATTCCTCTGCCCAACTGCTAAGCCAGTCACAAAAGGGTAGGAAGTCAGACCAAAGAAGGAACAAACTGAAAGTACTGTTCAAAGGAAAAACAGTGACAGCTACCCTCCTTTCTCCAATTTTATTACAGGACGTGTTAGAGTTGGGGGAGGGAAGTGGCAAAGAGATGACAAAAGTGCAGCTGGCGACCTTCCCTGGCTGGGGATGGGCAGACGCATCAGATGAGGAGGACTCAGAAAGCTCAGCAGTCAGGGTTGCACTGGAGCCCAGGGTTGACTGATGGGGAGTCAGCCCTCCAGGGGCAGCCGGAGGGAGCTGGCTCAGCTGAGGGTGGGAGGCTCCAGGCCAACTGGTGAGGTACTGAGACACACTCGGGTGGCCTCCTTCCCTGGAAGAGGCAGGAAGTACCATCTCCCAGGGCGCAAAGAGCATGGCTGAGCTCAACGGCTCAGTCTATGTGGAGCTCAGAGGGGAATGAGGCATGATTTCCACTTCAGCGAAAACAAGGAAGGAGAGTGGTGGGGGTGTGGTGCCAAATGAAACACCCCAAAATCAAGACACAGGCTTGGGAGTTACATGTGGGTTTGAGTCTCAACTCTAGCACTCTGTGTGACCTTGGTCACTTTGCTTCCCTAAGACTCATCTCATCTGCAAAATGGGACCAGTCACCTACCTCACAAGTTGGTTGTGGGAATTAAATGCAAAACTACCTGTAACTTTAGCAAATGCCCCAGGCACAGAAGGCTCTTGGTAACCTGCTGCTATTGTTATACCTAATACCCAATGAAGAGCAGGACTGGTCAAGGCAAGCTCCACAGGGGACACCGAGGACGGCAGGGGGACTCAGAAGATGCAGGGACAGGTCTGCCTTCCTCCTCTGTTAGGTTTAAGATGCAGCCCCTGCTGGGATGAGGGGACGGGAGGAGTCAGGCATGAGGAGCACAGGCTTACCTCAAGGCCTTCATCGGAAAAAGCCCAAAGGTACCTTCCGGGCCTACGTGGACAGGATAGAGCTGCGGGTATGGTACGCTCATTCTGTGAAGACTGTTTTTAAAAATCTAGAAGAAGAGATGGAAGAGAGAATACTGCTTCCCATATGTGCAACTGCAAAGGCATCAAGCTAGATCCATCCAGGATTTCAGATCGAGCCATCATGGGGCTGCTGCTCGGGGAGCCATTGCTCTCTTCTTTCTCCTCAGCACTGCAGTTATAAAAAATAGCTACAAACTGTGAGAAAGTTCACATAAAAACACTTCTCTGCATGTATAAAAGACAGACTAGCCATGGTCAGTGGCTCAGGACATGGACGAAGGCCCCAAGAGTGGCCAAAGAGAGTTGGCAGGTGTCCCACGGGGGACAAGCTGGTCTGGGGTGCCCCTGGTGGCGGGGCCAGTGCTGACTCTGGTGCAGGCTCTTCTTTGTCTGGGTTGTACTTCCATGGAGTCAGGGACGGAGAAGGAGGTGTCAGGAAGCCCTGGTTCCCACAGTCCTCCTATGACCTCTGCTAGGGGAGGTGGCGGAAGTGCCCTGGCTCTGGGCCTGAGGGCCCCTCAGTGGGTTCTTCCTAATGGCAGAGGCCTACTTCCTGAGAGACCTCCCAGGCCCCGAAACAGGCTTGGGGGCCTGGCACAAGGCCCACTGAGCCATTTGGGAGCAGCTGTGGTACAGCGCTGTCCCTCACGGTCAGGGGGGGCTCTGCACACAGGCTCCAGAAGGCTGTCACCTACTGATCTTGACCCCGGCTGGGGACATCAGACAGGAGGGCAGCTGGGGTATGGCTAGCAAGAACAGCTCTATGTAAACAGAACAGCTGCTGGGCCCTTGGACGCCCTGGCTATGGCTCCTTCATGCTTTGTTCTGGAAAGAGTAAAAGATCTTGAGTAGCTTCCGGAGCCAGCTGAGTAGGGAAGGACTTGGGGGCCACAGAGATCACGGTTTATCCTCTGACAGCCCAAGCCCCTTCTGTCTAACCCCAGTCACCGAGGCAGAGCTGGGTGGCCACCCTCAGTTGACCTTGGACCCTGCGAGGCAGCTTAAGGTGAAGAGGGGTTAGGAGCTTCTCCAGTCTGAGATGGCTCAGGACCACGCAGCCGTGCTCCCAGCGGCCCAGCGACATATTAGGACTCAAGGAGGGGCAGGCCGCGGCGGAGTCCCTCCTTCAGGAACTGCATGTAGGTGGCTGTGGATGGGTCTTCAAAGGTGGATGAGAAGCTGAAGATGTTGTCCTCGATGTCCTCAGGCTTCATGGAGGTGATGTCCAGGAAGTAGTTGGCGTTGATGTGATGGACCTGGGAGAAGGGCTGGGTAAGGAGAGCTGGGAGGCCCCAGGCTTGCTGTCTGAGGAGAGGCAGCTCTCTCAGGCCTCCACAGTCCTCCCTCTGGGGGGCATGTGCCAGAACCTGACCCAGCCCAGGCCGTTCTGCCCCTGCTCACACAGGGCCCTCCTTCCCATCCTGTGTACTAGGCAGAAACCTAACATCTTTCATGTCACCTTTTCCCCTACCCCTGTTCCTCAAAATGGCCTCCCTGCTCTCTGTGGCTGTGACCTCTGAACTCCACTCTCACTTCTGTGAATGTCCAGCACACGATGGGCCCCTCTTCCCCATCCACCTTTGCTTCAGTCACTGGCAGCCTTGAGGCCAAAGCTGTGTCTTTATCTTTCTGTACAGAAACCCAAATGGTTGCCCGGAAAGTGAACAAGTGAGCGAGGGAATGAACGGGTGAACAGCCCACAGCTGAATGAGAGAAGCACGCTAGACAGAGTCTCCCAGGCATCTCCACAGCCCCGGCCTGTGCGGCCACCATAGGGCGGGAGCCAGTGATACCTGTGCGCTGCCCGGTCTCCCACCTCTGCTTCCTGGTTCTCCACCTCTCCAGGGCCCATTTTTCAGCCTCCTGCACCTGGGACAGCAGAAGCCTCCTGCCTGCTGCCTTTCCTCTCCCCAAGCTCTCCCTGAATGCTCTGGCCACCCAACCCAGCTCCTGCTCCTGCACTGCTCCCACCCTAAGCTGCAGAGGCAGCAGGCTGCCCTCCTGTGGCCCTGAGTCCCACGCCAACCACCCCTTGGGCTTATAGGGTAGGCCTGGCTTCCCTGTAGGACCTGCAGGTCCTGAGGCTCATGCGGGCCCATGGCAAAGCCAGCTGCATTTCTGCCTGCCAAGTGTCTGAATCCTTTGAGCCTCACTTTCCTTGTACGTAAAATGGGCATCAGTGATCACCCATCTCTTGAAGCTGTTGTGAGGACCCAGTGAGAGGATGTGGGTGAGGCTGGGAAAGGGGCCCCTCGGGAGAGGTAAGGTCTGGAAGCCTGGCTCTGGCCAGCCCCACCCCCAGCCCCTGTCTTCTCTGCCGGCCACAAGGTCCCACTCCTCCCTCCTGCCAACCCCGGGCTGGCTGGAATGGCCCTGGGAAAGCCTGCCTTCCAGGCCACGCCTCTGTCCACCGAGCAATCTGTCACACCTGCAGTCACACCGACCCTGCTACGGTGTGGTCTCCGGAGCGACGCTGGGGTTCTGCTTCTAGCGGGCGTGACCCAACACCTGCAGTGGCATTCCTAAGCTATCAACGGGGATAACCCGAGGAACCTGCTGTCTGTGTCCCTCGCTTGCTGCCCCCTGCACCCCACGGTGCCTACCACAGTGCCATTGGGCAGGCAGATCATCATCTCCACGGGGAAGCTGTACTTCTCCAGGTGCAGGCCCGCCAGCTGCCTGTGGGACGGGTTCTCCTGGTTGCTCTGTGGGGACAATCGGCACACTCCTGGTACCTCGGCCCTCAGCACTGGCCCAGAGCCCCTCAGGGGCCGTTCCCACGCACTCACCTGCAGGTCCTCCAGCTCCTTCACCAGGGACCACGTGCTGATGAAGCTCTCGTTGAGAAGGGTGAGGATGGGCGAACTTTCCAGGACAGTCTCCCGGAGAGTCCGCCCCGAACCTGTCCAGGGAGAGGCCGAGGCCAGAAGGTAAGGTACGCCAGAGGGTGAGGGGCCCCACATGTCTTACTGGGGCTTCCAATCAGCATCAGTCTTGCTTTGGGAAAAACTCATGTGCTGCAGTGTGGTCCCTGCACGCAGGTGAAATAACAGATTCAAATAACGCACAGCTTCCCGGGCTGAGATTTGGCGTGGCGGTTCTACCTGGCCCAGTCTTACTTGTGCCCCATCTGCCTCTGTCCCACTCTGGAGAATGCCAAGGCCTAGCCTACTGCCTGGTACAGCAGGCACCCAGAATGTTTGTGAAGACTGGACGAGGGCAGAGGCATTGTTTTACTTGTCTCTGAACCCACTGTTGGATGCCCAAAGAATTTTGCATCCAGCAGGTGTTTGGTGAATTTTCTGAATAAGAAATACAAGTCCAGCCTCTGGTACTGTTTTCTCTCACATTTGTGGCTATCATTTTACAGGGCACAAGGTCATTTCACATCCATTTTCACAGCTCTAGGAGGTAAGAATGTTAGCCCCGTCATTATTGAGAAAATAGGCTTAGGGAGCAGAAGTCACCAGGTTGAAAATGGCTGGGTGTGAACCCGGTCCACCAGGGGCCCTTTTTCTTCACCCAGCAGCTTCCTCTGAGCTCTGCACAGGACCCTCCAAGCCCTCACCCCCTGCTCCGCGGCTCCCACAGGAGGGCCCTGTCCATCTTCAGCCTCCTGTGCTCACAAGGTGTGAAGTCTCCCCTTTTTCCCCTTAGCGGTCGCCAGGCTCCCTCACCTCAGCAGGACTGGTCGTCCAGGGCCCCCCACAGCAGGATCGAGTGCACCAGCTTGTTCTCGGCCTTGGCTCGGTCGAAGGCCTCAGTGAATGGCAGGTAGGTGACCTGAGGTAGACAGAGCTTAGCTACTGTGTGTGGCTGGGGTCTTCTTTAGGGGCTGAGTACACATATATATGTAAGACTTTGTCCATGCATGCATGTAGGTACATATGTGTGCGTGCATGTTGGCGTGTGTGTGTGTGTGTGATGAATGTGGCTGAACCGGCTCCTCCTCTGCAGTCACAGTGGCATAGGGGCAGCACCCGTGACCCCACCAGCCCTGCACAAGCTCCAGTGCTGGCATCCACAGCTATTCCAACACTCCCAGGCTTGACCCGCAGAGCCCAGCCCCTGCCTCCCCTGGCCCGGCCTCACCTTCTTAAAAGGGTACATGGCCACCTCCAGGCGCCGGGCAGCCTCCTCCCAGCTCAGCTCCTGCTGCCACCTGATCTCTTCAAACACAAACTGGAGGGGCTCCTCCGAGGGCAGGCGACTGTCAATCATATTGCCATCCTCGTCCAGGATCACGGAGGGCACCGAAGGGCCTGTGGCCTCCAGCTCCATCTGGGCCAGAGGTCAGCGGTGAGGGGTGTGTCACAGATGGGCCCCGAGAGACCTTGAAGGATGCTCTACTCATTGGAGAGGTGAGGATGCTGAGGCCCAGGGAGAGCCGGGGGCCTGGGCAGGGTCCCGCTGTGGGCTCACCTGGGGTATGTAGCCGATGTCCACCTCCATGCTGCTGCTCTCACTGGCCCCGTACAGCCACTCCATGTCCACGTTCAGAGACCTGGAGAGGCCAGGGCAGAGCAACATCATCATCAAAGCCCGCTACCCATGTCACCTTCATCACAGTTCACGCGATCGCTGTCCCACCTGACAGATGAGGATGCGGAAGCTCTGCACAGTGCCCAGCTGCGCATTCTTGCCAGGCTGCCCCTTTCTGAGACACTGTAACAACAGCCGCTGGCCCAGCCTGGGACTGTTCACAAGGGCTCTCGCGGCATGTGTGCCCACGACCCTCTGGCGCACAGAGACGGTCAGTGCCTCCTTGCAGGAGACAGCATAGAGCAGGAGGGAAGACCAAGCCTTGCTCATGGGGTCCCTGCTCCTCTTTCCTCCAGTGGAGAGCAAGTCTGGCCTGACTAGTGCAATGTGCATCTGAGCCACATGGGGGCGCCCCAGGATAGGCTACCAGCCACGTGGGCTCCAGGTAAAGTGGTGCAGGTGAGCTGGCTGCTCTGAGGGCAGCTGGCCACCCCTGTGGCCTGGGAGCAGCTGCCTGGGCTGGCTGGCCATCTGCCCTTCTGTCTCAGCCAGACCAGGACCCCTCACTCAACAACCCAGGCTGGCTGGGCTGATCCCACAGGGCAGGGGTTCCTTGCTAAGGGATGCTGGAATGGAACTGTGCTTCTTTCTTGTTTCCCCTTTGGCCCAGAACGTCCCTGCCTGCTTCTCTGGGGAGAGAGTGAAGCACTTCTGCTCCTAGGGCTGACTCGCTCTTTCCAGGTTACCCCAGACATTCCTTTTCTCGTGCTCTGCAGGTGGAACAGGCCTGGAGTCAGCCTCCCACTAGCAGAGGAGAAAACTGAGGCCCAGAGAGGGCCAGGGCCTTGCCCACAGCCACACAGCACATTAGTGCGATGGCCGAGACTTCACTCGGGGTCTCCTGGCTCTCAGCTAGGGTGCAGATATCACGCAGACCTGCTAAGTGGCCACTTGTTGTCACGGAGAAAGCTCTTAAAGCCAGGCCCCCTGTTCTGCTGACAGAGGACTGACCTGGAGCAGGTGGGGCAGAAAAGCAGGTGGCAGATAGAGTCCTGTCTGAGCTCTGCAAAGTCTCCGTGGCAGTACAGAGTCTGCTACTGGTCTTCGCAGGTGCTGTTCCCTCGGCCTAAAACCCCTTTCCTCCCCAGATCTCTGTGAAGATGTCATCTCTGGGAAGCCTGCCTGGACCCCCACCTCCCCTGCCCACCTGCCACCATCCCCCTGATAGCATGAGCAGGCTGTAGTTTCAGGTTTATCTGGGGCTCATCGGCATAGAAAGGTGGGAGGCATCAGCTTCAGGGGGTTCTGCTGGCTGCTGCACTGGGTCCCTGCACAGAGGTGCAGCGCCAGGCCAGCAGGTGCCTCGAAATGCCTTTGTTATGATGGCGTGATCCCCTCAGCTCACCTCTCATTCGATCCTCCTGAGCAGTGCCAGGCCCCTCCCAAGAGCTGGCTCTTGGAAGCAAAGAAAGGGGCAGGGTCTAAAGGGTCTCTGGGCCCCTCTGCTTGTGAGCTGCTGCAGCCGGGATGTGAAAAGCTTTAGCAGGGTGCTGTGCTCGGCCAGGGCCAGCCCCCACCTGTGATTGGGCACGAAGAGCCGGAAGTCGCGGATGTGGGTGGCATCTTTTGACAGGATGATGTGGCCGGTGAACTGGCCCGGGGAGAACCAGAAGGGGAAGTCAGGGGGCTCACTGAGCTGGAACTCGGCGTGGATCCTGCGGGAATGGGGCCAGTTAAGCCAAAGCCCGCATCCCTCTGCCCCCAACCTGCCCAGACTGTGTGAGGAGAAGACAGGACAGGAGGACGGGGGTGGAGGGGTCGGGGGTGGCGTGTGGGGCAGGGGGAAGGTGTGGTCCCACAAGAGCAGCCATGTCTGGGGCTCCGTGGGCATGCTGTCTTCTCAGGAGGCCCTGCCTTGACCCACCCCAACCTCCCACAGCTCTCCAGGCTTCCAGCCCCAGGCTAAGCAAGTTCCAGACCTTTCTCACCCAGTCCTCCTGTGCCCTTTGACAGCCTTCGGTAACTTGATGCACACAGGCTGGCTGGAGGCTCAGAGAGCCTGAGGCACAGGGTGGGAGTGGCGGAGCTGGGGCTTCAGGCAGGCCCTCCCTCGCCTGCGCTGCACCTCCCCAGCTGCCTTTGAAGTCCCTGGCCACTTTGAGGACCACTCACCGGAACATCACAGTGTAGTAGGAGTCGCTGATGGCGGTCAGGCAGGCCACGGCCCCCTGGGGGGCAAAGCGGGTCTTCACGAAGGGCCGAGGGTGGAACATGCTCAGGAGCCGGTGGATGATGACCTGGGGGACACAGTGGGGATGAGGCTACCTGGCTAGGCTCTCTGGGCCTGAACCTGCTGGGAGAGGCCAGTCCTGGGCTCGGGCGACATAGGGAAAGGTCCAGAGGGAGGCAGGAGAGCAGGTGGGCCAGGCCTGCACCGGGGGCCAGGTGCACATGGGGAGGGGGCTGCTTCTGGGTGGGAGACCCGGGTCTCGAGTGGCCGTCCTTACCTCCTTGCCCTTGGGCGGTGGCGGGTAGAAGCGGTTGTTGGACAGATAGCCGGTGAAGACACTCAGCTCACTGGGGATGATCCACCAGGGCTCGCCCAGCTCCTGGCCTTGAGGGGGAAGAAAGGGCCGGAAGTGGCGGGCGGCAAACACTGCACTTGGTGAGGCTGCAGTCGTCCAGTTGCGGAGGCCGGACAGGGCGAGGCGGGAGACCTGGGGCAGGGAAAGCCCGGGCTCTGGGGCACTGAGGACCATGGCTCTGGGGTGCCTGTCCCACCTGGGGGTGCAGGTCTCCCTCAAACCTTGCACCAGACCACAGGCCAACAGAGGAAGGAGAACCCAGGGGGGACTCTGCCTTGATGACAGCCATCAGCTTGGCCCTGTCCTGACCAAGATGAGAAAGGCTCATCTCACCCTCGTGGGCCCCAGCAGGAGAAGCAATGGCCCCATGGCCCACCCAGGCCCAGGCCAAGCCAGTGCAGCGCGGTCAAGGACGGGGAGCTGTGAGAGCTGGAGGGGCCGTCCAGGACAGGAGGATGGGGGTGACTAAGATCGGGGTCCCACACAGATCCCACCCCATCCTCTGCATGGACCAAACCGAGCTGCCAGCACCTGCTCCAGGTCACACGGGTGCTCCGAGTCTGGCTCTAATTCCCAGGCCCTCACAGGGGCTAATGTCCCACTGACAGAATTTGCGTTTGGTGCTGAGGCTGATGGTAGAAGTGGGTGAGCATCTAATGGGTAAAACTCGAGTCAAAAGCAGGATGAGGCCACAGGGAAGGGGAAGGAGGTCACACCCAGAAGGGGCCCCACCTCAGATGTCACCTTCCTCCTCCGGGCTGGGCACCCTCCACAAGGCCTTCCCTAGGCCCATTTCCTCTGAGCCCGTGGTAGGAAGGAAGCGGGGTGCGAAATCACAGAGCTGGCTACATAGTGCCTGGCGCTCAGAGAAGGGCCCCTGGGGCAGAAGGGCCCCTGGGAATAACCCCACCACTCATAGCTGCCCCCTGTCCTCCTGGGGTATAGGCAGGAGCTGCGTCCCTCCCAAGCATCAGCCAGCAGGACAGTGGGCGCCTGGGGCCCGCAGGGGAGCTTAGCCACCAGGAAGCTGCCCTTTCTTTGATGAATAGGCCCCCTCTCTCTTTTGCACCTCCACAGGGGCAGGAGCCAGGCTCAGTGGGAGGTGGCGGAGGGAGGAGGGAGGTGTGAGGAGCTCCCACCTGGAGGGAATTAGCAGGCAGGTCTACAAAGCCGGGCTGGGCTTGTAGGGAGGCTGACCATCCCCCGGGAGCTGGGAGCTATAGGGAGCTGTGGGGGAAGGTGCTTTCTGCCCTGCTCCATCTCCTCTGGGAGTGCAGGGGTGGCCCAGGTGCCTGTCCCACCCCTTTCTCACCACCCTACTAGAAAGGCCCAGCACAACAAGTCCACCTCCACCCCAGATCTTTCTGTGGGAGATCAAACCTGAGCTTCCAACAATTTCTAACCCCCACACGCACCCCAGCCGCTGGCATCTCAACTTCAGGTGTCCAGACTGGTGTCACCGCCCCCCAGCACACACCCCGGATGCACTCCTTCCTACAGTCACCTGGGCCAGCGGCCACCATGCACTGGCCGCCCGCTGGCAGCCTGCATCCTTCCCCTCTTCCCCACAGTGGCCCCACCCGGCCCTTCCGCTCCCAGCATCCTCCAGGCTGCGCTTGCTCTGTGTTCCTGGCCTCCTCCCACCCTGGAAACTGGTCTGCTGGTTCCCATCTCTCTCTGGCCTACCCATGCCCCTTGCCCATGCAGCCCGGAGAGCGCAAATCTGACGTGGGCACTCTTCTTTCAAAGTTGGCTGGGGTGTTCTGCAGTGGCACAGGAAGCCAAAGTCAGCCACCAGACCTCAACCGTTTGGCAAGTTCTCTCGCAGCCGCACTGACCAGGACGGCCCTGCACGTGCCCCGGTCCGGCCCCACCAGCCTGCTGGCCGTGGCCCATCGGCCTGCTGTGTCTGCCTTCAGGCTTCTGCTTGTGTCGAGGTGGCATTTCGGCTGTGTAGGTGTGGGCTGGGCACAGAAAAAAGTGGTCCTTGGCAGAGGGAACAGCAATGAGAAGGCTCACAGCATACAAGAAAGCCTGGAGACGTGGAAGGGAGGACGGCTGGCATGAAGGAAGTGGAGTGGGTAGGAGAGAGGGTACAGGGTGGGCAGGGTCAGGGGTGGTTTTAGCCCGGGGTGTGCTCAGACCACGTCCACAGGGCCTCGGAGGCTAGTGACCCTAGCCCGCATCTGCCGCCTCCTCCTCAGCCCTCTCCCTGTGGCAGGAGCTGAACCTCACTAGTTCCAGTTCAACAGAGACCTGCTAGAGCCCGGAGAGAGATGGCTGCACAGGTATCACTGTGAGCGGGGCAGCTGCCTTGCCAGGGCTGGACTCACCCCTGCCCCTCCCCCGCCCCTGCAGTCCCCTCTGCCAGATACGGCTCCCTCCAGGAAGCCGGCCAGCCTCCTGCACCTGGAGGAGGGGCACATGCTTCTCTCCACGACCCACTGCTCTGCGGACCTGGACGACAGGGACACACCATGCTCTTGGACTCTGGCATCTGGCACAGCGGCACACAGAAGGCAGCTGGCAGGGGAAGGAAAGACGCGAGCACAGTCCCATCCTCAGGATGGAGCACACCAGTCTTGCCTGCCTGTGAGGCCCACCCCTGTCCCTACTCACCCCTAGGAACCCATCCTTGCTCTTCGTCATGGTCTCCGGGAGCAGAGGCTGGAATCGGGCTTCTATGGTGAGGGTCTCTTCACTGGGGTCGGTGAGCAGCTCCTCCTCCTCATAGCTGGCTGCAGGTGTTGACCCTGGGAGATACAGATGCTGCAAGGCCCTGCCCTTGGGCTGCAGGCCCTCACTTCTCTCACAGGGCCCCACTGGCTGGTGTTAAGAGAGCCGGGCTCAGAGATGGGATAACAGTTAACAATCACCAGAGCAACAAGCAACGCGTATTGCATTATAGTTACACAATAGCCCTGGGAGGAAGATGATAACATTATTACTAACTCTATTTTATACAAGAGAAAGTGGAGGCTCAGCGTCACTTCCCCAGGGTCACACAGCCATGTAGCAGGGGAGTCAGCAGCGAAACCCAGGCCTGATTTGTGCTAAACCTCCAATCAGTCATGACCCTCTTCTGGGTCTTGGGGGACCGTGAGGGACTCAGTCAAGGGAAATGGAGTGAAGAACGAAAGCAAGAAAGAGAAGCAGGCGTTTTGGTGTCGCTGAAAGAGCACTGGTGTGGAGGGACGAGACCTGCTTCTCCTTGTTCTCCTGGTGACCTGGGTCCCTTCTGTATAAGGAGGGCTGGGCTGCCAGGGGCTACAGCTGATTTCTCCTGCTCAGGGAACTGCCAAGTGTGTCCTCTTTCTAGTGTGGAGGGCGGTGCTCAAGGGAGAAGGGATGCCTATTTCAAAAGGGATGCCTAAGAGACCCCTGTGTCAGTGAAGCAGGTGGGGCTCATCCCATGTGCTCTCTGAGGGCAGGTCCAAGCCACAGAGTCCTGCCCGGCACTTGGTGGCCACGGGAGGCTGTAAGAGTGCAGGCTGAATGGATGCATGCAAAGCAGCTCTCAGTTAGGAGTCATCTGAAGCACCGAGGACGCTCTTCAAATGCAGATGGTCTGATCCCATCCGGGAATCTACTGAGTGAGGACCTGAAGGAGCGGGAATCAGGAAACTGCCCAGCCACTCTGGATGCAAATCCCTGTTCTAAAACTCACTATTACTTCTGTATTTGTAAGTCAGTGCAGTCAAACATTCTCAGTGATCTGGAAACTTGACCAGAAGGGGGCAAAAAGAAAATGTAGGGTTATTAGTCTGCTTTGCTCATTCAGTTATTTTCCTATATCACAGGTAATCATGAAGAATAATACTCAGGTTAGCCAGGTGCAACGGAGTATGTGCCTATAGTCCCAACTACTTGGGAGGCTGAGGCAGGAGGATCACTTGAGCCCAGGAGATTCAGGCTAGCCTGGGCAACATAATGAGAACTCATCTTTTAAAAACAGAAAAGG
>NW_004955452.1:5296032-5297764 GCF_000276665.1 Chinchilla lanigera | reverse complement strand
TATCCTAAGCCCACAAACTTTGCTACCATGTCATTATAAGGGAACTCTGGCTCTCTGGTCACAGAAAAGGACAGGAGGTTGCTGTGCTGATGCTCAGGGAAGCATACACAGAGTAAGAGGAAAAGGCAAAGCCAGAGGGTGTGACCTGTTCAGTTGCCCATCCGCTTTCATGACAGAACTGCCCACCCTGAGACACACGGATACACAGCTGCTGTGGCAAATCTGCATTTTCATCTGACCTTGTCTAGTAGCAACAGAAGTCACTAAGCCAGACAGTGACCGGTCTCCCCACCCATCCCCGAAACAGAGAAAGTCCACATGGTACTCCCTGTGTCTCTCCTCCTGACTGACTTTCACCAGGCAAGCTTGATAATCACTGTGTGCCAAGATCATAAGTTTGAGGGTGGTCACAAGAGGTTGGCTGGAAATGGACACAGAGCTTGGGGTGGCTGCAGAATATAAGAGAACCAGCTTATGATTCCAGAATGTTCCAACTCTCTTTAAAAAAAAAAAACCCAATCATCACACTAGGCAAAATGGATAGCAATGGACAGCAGCTAAGCAGACTTTCGGACCAGTAATAATGGTGACAGCTGTCTAGGGACTCCTTACTGCATCCTGGTCACTCCGCACACGGCTTCTCTCCTCCTCATGCCTGTGGCCGTGCCAGGCCCTGCAGCCCGGGTCTAACCTGGTTCTCCAACTTCCTAGCTTGGGCAAATGGGTGCACCTGCCCTTGGCCTCCTAAAGCACAGACATCAGGCTCATGAACATCTGCCTTAGAGCTGTGGCGAAGTTTAAAGAGAGAACCCACATGAAGTCTAAAGTGACGCGCAGCCCCACATGCTGGTCAGGGAACGATACCTAGTGTTACTATTCATCAGCAGGAGGCAGGCAGGCTGGGGTGCTGAAGCAGCCAGAAAGTTTTACAGCCATCTGCCAGGAAGTCTCAGGGCTGGGGAGACCGAGGTCCCCAGGATCCTCCTCCACTGCAGGCCGCCCTCTCTCTGCAGACCCCGTCCCCAGTCTCTCTGTACCTGTCAGCTTCTCCGCGATGGGTTTGAACTCTTCAGGGCTGAGGCGCATGTCCTGGTCAGTGTCGAGTGAAGAGAAGAGAAAGAGGCCTTCTGTCCCCAGAGCCTTCAGTGCCGATTCCTGCTGGGGAGGCAGGGGCTGGGTTGAACACCGGTTGGCTGCTCTGATCTCCCTGTCCCAAACAGGCGGTTGCTCCCGGATGCAGCAGCTCCTCTACCCTGAGCTCTCTCCGTACTTTCCCATTTGTCCAAATGTCACTTCTGAGTAGTCCCGGAGCCCCCATCCCCTTCCCAGCCACTGCTGGTCCCTGCTGCACGTTGTGCCTTCTTGGATGGTCCATTCCCCGGGTCCCGCGTCAGCCAGGGCCTGCCACTGTCCCCTCCTGCCTGCCCTCCCCAGGCCCCTGCACCCCAAGCCCCCACCAGGCTCTCCAGTTCCAGCCTCACTCTGCCTTTGTCTGGGGTCACGGTCCAAGGCGTCCCTCTCCGTGGCCCCTCCAGCCTGGCCAGCCCTGCCGGGCTCTGGCCGGTCCTTTCCCCCCGCCGTGTCCTGCCCAGCGCCCCTCGCTTCCCTCTGCCCATCCCCGCGTCCCCGACCTGCCGCGCGGCCTCCTGGGCCTGGACGAGGTGGGTGTAGACCCGGGCGGCGACAGCGGCGACGGCGGCCGCCAGCAAGGCTCCGAGCAGCGCCAGGACGC
>NW_004955452.1:5146632-5295837 GCF_000276665.1 Chinchilla lanigera | reverse complement strand
CGGGCGCGGCGGCGGGGACCGGCCGGGCCCCCTGGCGTCGGGACGTGAGGCTCCGCAGGCCCCTTTAGCTTCTCCGCGCCTCTTCCTGGACCGCAGCCCCGCACGCCTGCGCCAGCCCCTGTGTCCCCGCTCCAGGCTGTGACCCGGACACGGAACAGAGAAGTCGTTGTGGCCGGAGCTCGGGAGAAGCCTGCAGCCTGCTGCTCAACCGGGGCCACCGGGGCCACCGGGGCCTCGAGTCCTTTGTTGCAAGAAGCGGTGGGCTTCAAGAAGCTGCGTGTCATCCTTATCGCCACTATTTCTGCAACATCTGCAGGCATCAAGAAGGGGAAAAACTGAAAAGGAAGCCCAGGCCCTGGTCCTTTCTAGTCCAGTTAGAGGGCCCCCTCTGTGGCTTCATCACTTGCGGGGGTGTCTTCCTGTTCCAGCCCGTGCAGGTGGAGAAGCCGGGGCACCTTCCCATGGGGCAGCGCGCCTTCCACGTAGGAGGCCATAGGAGGCCCTGTTCTTGGGGCGGGAGCTGTGGCCCCTCTGCAGGTGGCCAGGCCTCTGTGAGTCGCCTGCACGCTGGCCCTGCTGGCCTGGCACGCCATAGGGGTGGCTGCTCTGGAGAGCACTTGGCAGCTAGGAGGAGGGCTTCGGGAATGGAGGCAGAGGAAGTATTTTTCTATGTGTCCATCCCCAGGAGCCTGGTTCCCGTCATGCTCTTTCCACTGTATCCATCCCCAGAGCTTGTGGGGCGGCTGCGTCTGCTCTCTCCCCAGAGAAGGCCACAGCTGTGAAGCCTCTAGTTGAGAACTCAGCCCCGGGGAGTGAGCAGCGGAGCGCCCCTTGGCGATCACAGGCTGCTGTCAGTGTGGGTGCTGCTGGCAGGTCTGGGAAGCCAGAGGGATCCGGTGGATTTCAGGGCTCTCCTGTGTGCCAGACCTGGATGGGCAGTGTTATCTCATGTTCTCAGGCCACCGAGTGAGGCTTGAGGCTTGCCCGATGCTTTTTCAATTGAGGAATGTGAGATTGGGCACCCGGGTCTGTCTGAGTCCAGAACTCTTGCATCCCCTAAGCCTATCAGGGCTGGTCCAGACCAGGGCTTACCTCTTCTGCCCCTTCTGTCCTTAGTAACCAATCAGGACTGTGCCGTGCAGGCAGGTGTCTGTCCTCCCAGCATCCACGCAGGGCCCGGCACACAATCGCCACTCCACAGTGTCTATTGGAGAAGTGGCTTCCGGGGACTCTCCAGGGCTGTGGGCCTGCCCCAGCCCTTGCCCTGTGCTCTGGCCCCACGACCTCAGACCCACCCAGGACCTGACATCTGGTACTGGCCTCCTAGGTCCTCCAGTTGTACCACTTTCAACTCACTATAGCTGTTTGGGGATGGCGTGCACAGGATAGATGCTACTGGACAACCAAATTCGGTTCTATCAGGAAGCAAAATTAACAGAGCATAAAGCAGGTTAGGAGGGGAAGATTGATGAGCAAGGTCCCTGGAAAATAAATGGGGGAGTTTTCTTTGCCAGATTACTTTTAGTCATCACACTCGCTTGTTGTTAAAGATGCAGCTGCCCCATTGGTCTCTGCTGCCCAGGGCTGAAGAGTTGGGTTACCGGGGGCTTGCATGGCATGGGGGGCCTCGCAGGGTGGGGGAAGTGGGGCAGGGGTTCTGCGACTTGGCTCAGGGAGCCCTGGTTGGTGGGTGGATCTTTGGCTGGCTCTGGGGAGATGGCAGCTTTGGGCCCGGGCAGTAGAGCACGGCTGCTGCCCCTGGCAGGCACCCTTCCCAGAAGGACTCGTCTCGCAGACCCTGAGCAGCACAGGCCCTGGACAGACTGGGCCAGCAGGGAGGTTCTGACCAGGGGTGGCCCTGCGGGGTCTCTTTGGCACCTTATTCCTCCCATGGTGGGGCCAAGGGTGGCATTGGGAACTGGCTGCACGTGGAAACTATAGGGCACGTGACATAGTCCCCTACTATGTCAGGGGACTTCACAGGTTAGCATGGAATGCATTCATTCCTCAACATGTTTATCAAGGGTCTTGATAGACGGTCTGTTCAGTCTGTTTTGGAACTGGCAGAACAGAGAGTAAAACAGTCTCTGCTCCTTCAGACGAGTCAGTGCACTCCCCGCGCCACCCCAGGGGTGAGCGCTCTGACAGGGCGCCCTGACTGTGGCCAGGGCTCGGGAGAGGCTGCCCAGAGCATTGTCTTCAGGAGGTCAGCAGTCACAGCGTGTGGGGAACAGCATTCTAGGAGGTGGGGACAGCAGAGACAAAGGCCCAGTGGCATGAAGCCTGATGGAGTATCCATGGTTACTGCAGAGGACGCCAGCAGAGACACTCCAGAGGAGGAGGGAGAGGAAGGGGAGGGAAAGACAGGCTCAGGTGCCGGCCAGCTGGAGAAACACCTGGACTCTATCCTTGAGACAAAGGGAGCAGCCAGAAGAGAGACCTTCAGCCACAGGACGCCCTGCAGACTGCTGGGGCCCATGCTCCTGCTGGGAGGTGGAGGGGTCCAGATTTCACACCCCTCACTGCTCGGAGGGTGTTGGTAAACAGTGCTAGTGACATTGTCCCCCCGGGGAGGAGGGAGGGCCTGGCCTGGTCGCACCACATTAAGCAGCCCTGGGGTTGCTGTCTCAAACTGACCCCCTCCCCATACACACACACACACACACACACACACACACACACCTCTGCCTGTCATCCCTCCAGTAGCCTCTCCTTCCCAGCTTGCCAGGGGAGACTCACCCGGCCTTGCTCCTGCAGGGGGCGCTGCTCTCCAGTTCTCCACTCCAGCTCTACCAGGGCAGTGAGCCAGTGAAAGGGCCCTTTGGCTCTGTGTGGTGTTTTTCCTCTGACCGAAGGCAAAGGGAGGGAGGTGATTTTCCACAAATCCAACCCTAACACCTTGGCAGCCGGTGATGAGATCAGCATTTGGTCACTTGAGGAAACTGAGGCTTCAGTGGGAGGACTAGCATACATATGCCTGGACCAGGGGGACCTTAACAAAGTACCTACTGTGTGTCTAGAACTGGGCTCAAATTGATGATCCTCTGTCTCAGTCTCCCAGAGTGCTGGGATGATAAGCATGTGCTAGCCATACCTGGCTCAAATTTCTTTGTGGGCGATAAAATGTTCTGAAATTAGATTATATTGATGGTTATACAACTGTGAATATACTGGAAAAAAAAACCCTATCCCATTAATTGTACACTTTAAATGGGTTGATTTTTGTGACATACAAGTGACATTACAAGGAAACTTTTTTAAAGGACTTTCCTCACCAGGCATGGTGGCACATACCTGTAATCCCATCACTTGGGAGGCTGAGGTGGGAGGTTGGTTGCGAGTTTGAGACCAGCCTGGGCTACAAAATGAGCTCAAGGCCAGCTTGAACTGCATAGCAAGACCCTGTCTCCAAAAAGACAATACATACATACATACATACGTACATAAAGCACCTTCCTGTTGTCTGGGAAAAGCAGAAGCAGGAGGGAAGCCAGAGGCTGGTGCGGTCTCCAGTGAGAGTTGACGGGCCGGGCTGGGGTGGTGTGGACGGTCTGAGAGGCTGGAAGAGCAGAGAGTGTGCGGGAGTCAGAGCTGAGACTTGCTGATGGCCCAAGGTGGGCAGTGAGGAGAGACAGAATCCACTTGGGCTTGAGCTCAGCTGGCTGGTGGTGCCATCCCAAGGGGAGGGAGCCTAGAGGGGCCGGGGCAGGGGAGAAGCCCTCGTGCAGTCAGCCTGGTTGACCCTCCCTGGTAGCGACGCTGAGGAGGAGGTGTTAAGAACATCTGTGTGCTGTGAGCTGCAGGGAAGGGTGGGGGAGGGCTGGGCCAGCCTGCAAATGACACTGAAAGCCGCAAGTTCCATGAGCTCATCAAAGGAGGCAGACGAGAGTAGCCTTTGGCCTGTGCGGGCACAGAGGCCTCTGGGCTTTGCAGCGTTGAGTGGTTTCGCTGGATTCAGGGCACTGAGGGGGGCACTGATTAGGCAGAAAGTAGGTTGGTTTTAAGGGTCCCAGCAGGCCCAGGTTGGCTCTTGCACTGTTCCCGCAGAGAGAGGTTTGTTTCTTCAGGTCAGGAAAGGCTGCTGGGTCCCTGCCTGAGCCTCCCTGGTTTGGGAGACATTTTTAATTGTTCCTGGATGCAGACATTATGTGAAGTGAAGTCAGTCAGGCACCGAGAGACCAATACTGCAGACTCTCATTTATCTGTGGAAGCTGAAACGTTGATCTCATAGAAGTTGAGAGTAGTGGTTATCAGCCTGGGATGGTGTGGGAGAAGGTGGGCTGGAGGGAGGATGGTTAGTGGGTGCAGAGGTGCTTGTGGACGGCAGGAATAGCTCCCCCCATTGTAGAGCACAGCAGGCCCTCTGCTTGGCAGCAATGAATTATTTCAAAACGGCTAATGGAGAGGATTTTGGATGTTCCCAACACAGCAAAATGATAACTGTCTGAGGTGATAGATATGCCCATTATGTGATCTGATCATTATACATTATATACATGTATCAAAGTGCCACATTGTACCTCATAAATATGTATAATCATAATGTGTCAAACAAAAGTTTAAAAATATATTTAAAAAAAATTCCACCAAATTTCCTCTGTCTCAGTTTGGAAGATACCATTTATAACAATGCGTCTGGTATATAACAAGGGCGTGGAAGCTTTTGCGTGGTCCTGAGAAAACCCTCCTCTAGCCGTCTCTGGTTAAAACTCGGGAAGGCACAACCGAGATCAGGGTTCATGAGGTGAAGCAGCTCAGCTGCAGTAGAGGCATCGTTCATCCCTGACTAGCTCATCCCACTTTGGACTTTGCTGCCTTAAGACCGAGTGTCCCAGGGGCTGGGGATTTAGCTCAGCGGCAAAAGTGCCTGCCTGGCATGCGCAAGGTCGTGAGTTTGGTTCCTGGTACCGGAGAAAAAACAAAAAACAAAACAAAACAAGACCGAGTGTCCCACATCCCAGTAGCCTGTCAGCACTGAGCGGAGCTGGGCGGCTGTCACCCTTCTTGTCTTGGCCCTGGACACAGCCCCAAAGGCACACGCATGCCGAGCAGAATCTGGGACAGCGAATCTAACACCATCTGCTCAGGCCACGCTCTCACACTCGGGAGGCCCTCAAATGTCGAGTCCACGTTTTCTAGCATGCACGCAGCTCTGCTGTCTTGACGTTGTCGAGTCTCACCCTGCAGTCCCAGATGAGCATCAGGACGGGAGCAGGATGATTGTATAGAAAGGAAAAATTCTTTTGGACTTTGGCATTCAATGGCCAGCCCCAAAATCTCCCCCAGGGGACTTAGCCAGAACTTAGTCCTGCCCAGGGATCCTCATCCTAACGGAGGAGCTTGGAAAAATGTCCCTCCTGCCTCCAGCCAGCTGAGGGTGGGCCAGGACATTGGTCTCGTTGAAGGCCTGAGGCGGCTGTGGGCAGCTGGGCCCAGCTGGCCTGGCCTGTGTTCCCATGCTGCTGAACACAAAGTGTCCGTCTGCGACACCTCTGGGCTCCACAGTTATTCCATCCACGTTGCTGCAAATAACAGAATTTCCTTCTTTTTATGGCTGAATAATGTTCCATGGTATAGATATACTTCAGTGAGATTTTTATAATTCAAAGACACATTGCAGGATGTGAATGCTGAGAACGGGGAACATTCTCAGTCTTGATAGAGGAGGTGGGGGCAGACCCAGGCCGACATACCTTGAGGGGGACATGCAAGGATAGCATACTTTATACACTACTGCATCTACGTTTACCTCAATCGAAAAGTTTTTAAAGGTTTACTAAAGGAAGGTGGGTGTGGTAGCACATACCTTTGGTCCCAGGACTCTGGGAGGCTGAAGCAAGAGGATCACAAGGTTGAGCCCAGTCTGGGCAACTCAGTGACTTAGCAAGATCCTGTTTCAAAATAAAAATAAAAAAGACTGGGAGTATGAAGTCTCTGGGTTCCATTTCCAGTACTTGGAAAAAGGAGAAAAAAATGCTCAAGGAGAGGAGAGTGCTGGGTTATGGATCAGTGCATTTTCCTAGCATGCACAAGGACCTGGGTTCAATTACCAGTACTTCAAACAAAACAAAATAAAACAAAACAAAGAGTCTCAAGGAGAAAAGGGACTGGTTTGAAACCCTGGAGTCATGGAAAAATAGAAGTCAGGCGAAAGCAGACAGACTGGCTGAGCAGGAGCCGGAGCCGGAGCCGGAGCCGGAGTGGGGAGGGATTTCCCCAGGAGACAGGCTGATGAGACGAAGATGAAAGGGGAAGAGGAGGATACTTCCTGGCTGCTTCCCCCAAGAGGGGGCACAGAGATATTTTAATTATGCACTAGTGGGGGAAGGCTCAGGTGCCTAGAAAAACTTCACAAGATCTCAGAGAGCAGGTGAGCTGGTTTCCTCTCCAGGAAAGCCCCCCAAGAGCTGCAGCGGGGGCAGCAGGCTGGGCCCTTTGTGATCAGGCAAGCTCTGGACAGGGACGGTGACCACATGATGACCCTAGAGGAGGCACCTAGAGAATAGCACAACAAAGGAGGCGCAGCCCAGGGACATAGGGAGAACCTAGACCTTTGAGGGATGCTTCTGGAAGGTTGTCGCCTGGCTAGAATGACAGAGGGAAAGACGAGGTAGATAGAATATGATTTGAGCAGTATTTGCTTTTGATTGAGCAGTCTCCGGCCTGCTCCCTGCCTTCCTGTTCCGCAGACTCGGTCCACACCTTCCTACTCCCGCACCCTTGCACTTCCTGCTTCCTCTGCACGGAATGCCCTTCCCGCAGACAGCTTCCCAGGGAGCTGACCCTGACCTCTCCTTTTCCAGGGCCCTCCCCCCAGGTCCCTTCATCCTCCGTGACCTCCCCAGCACTTTCTTGTGCCCACAGACTCTCATCTCGCTGAGGAAGAGTTTGCAACCTCCCGCTGCCTCTAGCTCAGGAGCCACATCGGGACAGAAACCTGGTCCCCTTCATAGGTGCAGCCGTGGCCCCTTGCCCCTCGCCTGGCTGAGAAGAAAGCCAAATGGTTCCTTGTTGAGTTACAAAGCCTAGACGATTCCAGAGCAGTGGCCGGTAACAGTAATGAGACCACAAACGCTTGCAGACTGCAGAAGAGCAGAGAGAGAAGCAGGGACATTGACCGTTTCTGGTGAGGAGAGAGTGATTACGTACCTAGGCCCTGCTGTCAGGAGGGGTGGGCGCTGTGAGCCAGACAGAGCCCACCCAGGTAGCACCAGGGGGAAAAGGCAGGGTAAAGGGGACCTAGACATCCCAAAGGTATAGCCTCAGCACCTAGAGGAGAAAGTGACACATACAGGTCCCAAGACAGGACAGCCACAGCTGAGATCTTCTAAACTGTGCAAGAAATCAGTGTCTACAAGGCCTGTCTCCCTGAGAAAAGGCAAAGGGTGTAACGAGTGGCCTCCCGGATGCTGCATTGCCTGGCCCAAGGGACAGCTAAGGCCACATCTTTCTACGCCCTGTTCAGTTCTGTGCCCCGCTCTGGCCCTGATGGTGAGGACATCATGCGTCTGGACTACCTGGTCTCAGGAGTGTCATTTTGCTGGAATAGCTTTTGGGGGCAGAGTTCGGCTGTATTTTCCAGTATAGATCTGGTCCTAAGGTTCTTCCTGTCTGAGGATGCTCTGGAAGCTTGGTGACACAGTCATGACAGAGTCAGAGACTGCCAAAGGGACAGAGGAAGAACTCCTGGGTCCTCAACCTGTTACTCCTCACGAGTAGCCTTTGTGTTTCCTTCTGAGGTGGTCAGGGACTTAATGGTGGTTTTTGCTGAAAACCGTGAGTCTTCACTTGGGCCTACAAATGCCCAATGCTAAAAGCAGAACAAGGCTTGACCTTCATTCTGTAAAATTCTGGGTCAAAGCCTTCTCAGCCCTACACATGGGCATGTTAGCCAGTGAGGGAGTGTCTGTCTAAATCATGGCAAAAGAAGGCCTATTACCCCTCAGTCTACCTAGCCTAGGTCTCTCACCTTCAGCACCGGCCTATGCCCAGAAGTCTCCACTGCCCTATGCTCATAATCACCTTGGAGTCCAGCAGAGCCCCCGGTGACTGAAAGTGCCCTTAAATCACGAGGATACCTTCCATGGGAACCGAATCATGAGGACTCCAACTGAGCTACAAAACCATGAACCAGACCTAAGCCCCCTACAAGCACCTCACAAAACTATCACTTGGCTTTAGGGGTGGGCAGGTCTGAGCCGCTTCACCAGTGTGCCCCTCCTGCTACTGCACAGCTGGCATCCTTTCCTCATCTCCTCTCACCTCCTATTTAAAGCTTTTGTATGTAGATCCATACTGTCACTTTAGTTTTAATTTCCATGATCGTTCAAGGGAGGAGCCATTCCAGCCTGTGACATGGGGGCCATGTTAAGAGTGGAGGAGATGAAAGGGCCACACCAAGGAGGGCAGATGGCCCAGGAGGCAGCTGGGGCAATAGGAACCCGCCTATCCGAAGAGGGTCTCTGACATCTGAGGATCCCTTGGCTAATTTTAATGGAATATAAAGTGAAGAAAGAAGAGTTTGGATGTCAGTGTTATGACTTGGATATGAAGTGTCCCTTAGAGGCTCGTGTTTTGAGGTGCTGAGCCCCAGTACAGCAGTGTTCAGAGGTGGGACCTGGAGAGTTGATTGGATTGGATCCTGAGGGTGCTGACCTCGTTAATGGATTACCCCATTGACGAGTTCATAGCTGAATGGGCTACCAGGAAGGGGGCCCAGTTGGAGTGTTATGGCCCCCACAAAGTCTCATGCTGTCATAGGTGGGGCTTTGGGGAGCGGCTGGACTGTGGGTGTGTAATACTACATTAGTCCATTGATTGTTTTAGTATAGTTCTGGGTGTGGGTGATGGATTTACAAAGAGGGTGTGGGTGGCAACCAGTCCAGATGGAATAAAAAAAGAAAGAAGGAAATCTTGATGTTTCCTGCCTGCCCTGCCATGAATTCCTGTGCCATGTCCTGCCATGCTGCCCTGTCTTGCAACCAGCTGACTATGGCTTGAAACCTCTATGAATTATGGGCTAAAATAAACCTTTCCTCTGTTTTTAACTTGTGGGTGTTGGGTATTTTGTCCCTGCAGTGAGAAAGTAACAGGAAGAAGTAAGTCACTGGAGAAGTAAGTCACTTTGAAGAAAATATCTTATCCCCAAACCCTTCCTCTCTGGCACTTTCCCTCTGTCTGCTGCTTCCTGGATGCCATGAGGTGAGTAATTTTGCTGTCACATATTTCTGCCGTCACATTTCTGCCTTGGAGCCAGCTAACCATGGACTGAAACCTCTGAAACCATAAGCCAAAATAAATCTTTCAGCCTTTAAGTTGTGTGTGTCAGGTATTTTGTCCCAGCAACGGGAAGGTGACTAACCCTGTTTCTTTGGACTGTAGTTTTCATAGTGAAGAAGATTTCACCGCAAATCTATATTTGTTTTTGAGGTAAAGATCATGTGATTGGAGGATGTTTCCATTGTTCAAATGTGGAGCAGTTTTCTCCTGATTTCAGTCATCACAGGTATGTGAAGAGTCTCAGGGGGAGATGGAGGAGAGGGAACAGGCCCCATGGGGGATGTACTCTGGGGTGCCAGTGGCTGTGCAGATGAGCAAGGCTTGAGTCCCCACACCTGAGCTGCACTGGAGTGACCCGGGAGCTTGTGGGCACACAGACCACTGGGCACCCAGGAGCTGCCAGTTCAGCAGGTCTCAAGAATGTGCATTTCTATACCTGGGCTGTGTGGTCCACATTCTGAGAACCCTGACCTACTGATATCCCTTTCTGGGGGCCACAGCAAGGCCCCAGCCCTGGTCTCCAGCAACTCCCAAGGGAGCAGCAGCCATCTGGGGAGGGGCTTCCCAGAGTCAGGGCTGGATGCCCATTTTTGGGAAATGGCCACACCCCTGGATGCTTGGATGCTTGCAAGGCTGGCCAGGGAAGCCAAAGGCTGAGAGGAGAAAGTTGAGGGGTCTGTATGTGAGACCCCTTTTTCTCTACCTGCATCTTGGTCCCATCCCTGGAGACTTACCCACTTGGAAAATGATAACCAGGCTGGCCTATGTCCTCCCCTCTCCACGGGGCAGGTGGGGACTCAGTGGACGAGACCCAGTACCCTCACTGCATTAGCCAGGGGAGCAGGCCACTGTGTGGCAAGAGGGCCACGTGACTGGCAATGTGGTGCTTCATGTCCCTGGGGCCTTCCTGTCCCTTAATGGAATGAACCAACCCCCATGCCTTCTGGACTCTCCATCGGCTCACACAAGGACAGCCAAGACTCAGCAATACAATAGGCAATCATTTTCCTACCTGGTTCCTGGGTCCCTTCCCAACTGCTTGCAACTTGGAAGGAGGCTAGGTGGATGGTTAATCCCCAAATCTCCAGTGTGACCTTTATTTCTGTCTACAACATGTTGGGGATACCAGGAAAAGAAGCCAAAGTTCCTGGAATCTTGGAACCTTCCCTCTTGAGGTGTGGCCTATGCACATCTGGGTCTTCTGGAGTATGACAGGAGCCCAGGTAAAAGGACCTATTAAGCCTGGGTCAAGGAGGAGCAGGAAGGAGTCCGGGAAGGCTTCCTGAAGGAGGTGACAATGCAGTGGTGGAGTCCAGGCAGGAGGCACAGTCCCAAGAAGGGCAGAAGGTAACGGTGTGAGGGAGACATGGGGACTGTCCAGCTTGGTTTCCAAAGGAAAGACTGGGCTATTTGCATGCTTTTCCCAGCTGGGCTTTACTATTCCCCAGAGCACCAGAGGCTCACTTTGTGGAGTCACCTTGGTTCTTACTTATGGAGCCAAATAATATGTCATCCATACAGGAGCACTTCTGAGAGCAGAGGGGATCTATTAATTACCTGGGACAACTGCCATGGGTCCACATCATGGGTGGGACCATGGCCACCCCAGACTTGGGGTCATTTCTGCAAGGGTGGGAAGACGAAGGCATGGGGGTGGCAGGGAGACCGCAGTAGACATTGTCAGAAGCCAGAACATGGGTTTCCTTGAGCAGCCTCTTCAGACCTCACTTTTCTTCTTTGTAAATGGAGCCAGCTTTTCCTGCATCAGTGCCTTCCAGAGCTCTAGGATGGACAGGGACTCTGTGAAGAGGAGGAACGGACCCAACATCTGGCACCCCAGCAGAGGTGCCTCAACCCCATAGCCCCTGCCCGGGCATCTCCATGAGCATCCTGGCCCTGGAATCAAATCCCTGGACAGTCAACAAATCTTCCTCCCAATTTCCCAATGTCAGTAGAGCCTGGACTCACGGCAAAATGCTTGCTCAATGTGAAAAGCAGAAAACGTTCAGATTTATTGCTTGGAGAGTTTGCTGTCTCCTGGGCCTGGTTGATGTAGTTTCTTCTAAGTTTCAGAGCATTTTGTTTAAAAAGAAGAATTTCTGACAGCAGTGTTTTCCCTTATGTTTATGCAAGGTTTTACAGTTTATAAAGAAGTTCACATAGTAATGATACCAATCATTGCTAGGAGGAACTGAGTTCCTACTGGGGTGGGGAGCGGACTAAGCTGGGAAAACTGCTCCATGTGCACAGATGGAGAAGGCAAACTCAAGAGAGGTTAAGGGGCTTCTCCGAGGCCACACACCGTTGGGAAAAGGCAGTGCAGGGCTGCATGCAGCTCCTGCCGCTTTCAGAGGTATGCTTGCCTACTCTTTCCCTGCGTAACCTGACCTATATGTACCCATTGGCAGATAAACTGTGGGTGAGAGAAGCCGAGACCAAAGCAAATGAGGTCCTTGTGCAGAAAACAGTCCGGGGCTGGAATAAACATAAAAACAGCCAGGTGTGTCTGAGGGAATCCTTGAGTCCCCACACAATATCTTTTGTGCTGGGACTAGTTTTGTAATGATGCAGGTGGTGCAGGGACCGTTTGGGCATGGGCAGGGCCCTTGCATTCAAAGCTCTAATTCTGTGCTGTCTAAACGGCAGCCAAGAGCCACACATGGCTACTTACGTTTAATTAAAATGAAATAAAATTAAAAATTTAGTTCCTTAGTCACACTTGTGACATTTTAAGAGCTCCATCTCCACATGCAGCTACCCTACTGGACAGCACGGATCTGCAGAAAGTCCCACTGGGCAGCTTTGTTCTGAGCCTCCACCGCCCACGCCTGTCTTGTCCTGGCATCCCGGTGGAGGGGGAGCCGAGGACGCAGGTGGCGGGCACACCTGTTCCGGGACCGGTGCCCCTGCAGCCAGTGTGCCTATAGACGGCACATGGACACCTGAGCCCCTGTCCTCTGCTCTGAATCAGCTATAGTTCCAGGGACACAAATAAAGGGCAGAAAGCAAAGGAGGAGCCACTCACTGAGGCCTCGGTACTCAAAGTGTGGTCCCGGGACCGCAGCAGCGGCGTCTCCTGGGAGCTTGTTAGAAAAGCAGAACCTCGGGCTCCATGCCAGACCTGCTGGATGTGAACCTGCATTTTAACAAGGTCCCCAGGAGATTCATGTAAGCATTCAAGTTTGAGAAGCTCTGGCTTAAGAGACAGGCTGAGCAGGATCAAACTACGGCTCCAAATATAGGAAACCAAACATATTTTCAGAGGCGAGGAATAGCCTCAGGACCCCACCCCCAGCATGAGTAAGCATTAGTCACCGAGAGCCCAGGGCTCTGACTTCCAAGGCCAGACCCTCAGAGAAGCTGGGGAACTACCCAGCACAAACACCCGTGGGCTTATTATCTCCCAAGGCCAAGGGAGCAGAAGGAAATCGCAAGCCTTTTTTTTTTTTTTTTTTTTGTAGGGGGTGCACTGTGGAATGAACTCAGGGCCTTCTCCCTGAGCCGCATCCTCAGACCTTTTTAAATTTGTATTTTGAAACGGTCTTGCTGAGTTGCCCAGGCTGGGCTTGAACTCTCAATCCTCCTGCCTCTGCTTCCCCAGTAGCTGAGATTACAGGTGTGTGCACGGTTGAGAATCACATCCCCATCTCACGATGTTTTAAATCAGATTATACAGCTTTACTTTTCTTCCTACTGCATTTGGTGGTCTGAATACACACGCAATCGTTTCAAGAGAGGCACCTGGAACAGGACGAGCCTCTCCGCAGGGGTGTGCGGCTCAGCGGGGCTCAGTGTCTGCAGGCAGGCGGCAGTGAAGGTTTTTTGGAAGGAACCAGCATCAAACCCATCGATGAAGAAAGCAGCTGCGAAAGGTAGTTCCATCCTTGGCTTCAAACGAGGCCAGCAGCTGTGCGGAGCCGGCTGGGAAGGAGAGGCGGCTGCAGGGAAGGCTGGAGTTTGGAGGCTGAGTGTGCAGCTCTCTCCTACTTTCTGGGTGGATGACTCAGCCCTTCCTGCCTCTCTCCACTCAGCCTACCTAGGGCTTTACTTATTTTTATCCCTGGCATGGAGTTAAACTGCCAAAAGGATGACACTTCTCCACCTGTGAGGGCCCTCCTGGAGGACAACTTTTAAAATATTCATTTTTACAAGCTGCTCCCAGCCATAAAGCAGAGGACAAGGATGCTAGGGAGAACGAAGGGGGACAGAGACATGGGCCCAAAGGGAGCCTGGGGCCTCGAGGAACTGCACAATGGCTTTGAGAGGAGACAGGTTCTAGGAGTGGGTACTCAGGAAATAACTGGACAAGGGTGAAGAGGGGGTAATATGGTGGACTTCGGAACTCTTTATGATATAGGTGAGATCGAAGCAGACCACAACACTCCGACTGTTTTCCTCTCCGGCACGCACACCCCTTCTTTTGGTACCAAACCTCATTGTTTCCTCCTGGGAATAGCCCGTCACCTATTGCACAGGATCTTGGTGGATCTGTCAATCAGGATGTTGGCCCTGCCCTTGGCTAGGGACAAGCTTGTGACCCAGGCTAGGCTACATGGAGAGGAGATATAGTAGGGTCTGGCAACTTGGATTCAGCAATGCTGGTGGCCTGAGGAGGCCACTCTCTGGTTGTTGTTATTTTTTTTTTTTTTAATTTTATTTACACTCTGGTTTTTGTAGTATCCACGGCTACCAAATCCTCTTTCTGGTTCCTTCTTCCTTCCTTCCTTCCTTCCTTCCTTCCTTCCTTCCTTTCTTTCTTTCTTTTTCTTTCTTTCTTTTTCTCTTTCTTTCCTTTCTCTTTTTCTATCTTTCTTTCTCTTTTTTCTCCTTTCCTTTTTCCTTTTTCCCTTCCCTTCCCTTCCCTTCCTTTTCCTTTCCTTTCCTTTTCCTCCTGTTCCCCGTCTCCTTCCTGTCTTCTCTCTCTCACTACCTCTTGTACTGGGGATTTGCACTAAGCCAACTCTCCAGTGATTTTAAAATTTTTTATTTTGAGACAGGGTCTTGCTAGACCATTAAGTTGCCTAGGATTTGCTCAAACTCACCATCCTTCTGTCTCAGCCTCCCGGAGTTCCAGGATTACAGGGATGTACCGCCAAGCATGGCTTCTGGTCCTACTTGAGATCTGGCTGTTTACTCTTTCCTGAGATTCTAAGAGCCACACCATAGCATTCCAATAAATTCTTCTTCTTCTTTTTGCTTATAGAGAATTGGTTTTGTTTCCATTATCTGTAACTACGACGTCAGACTGACATCAACCCAAATGCCCAGCAACAGGGCCTTAGATCAACAAAGTATGATACAGCACACAATGGAATACTACACAACCAGGTAGAGCGATGAGATAAATGTATATTTGTTGACATGGAAAGAGATTCACAATATATAGTTAAATGCAAAAGCAGATTATAAGAAAACAGTATGTATAGGATGATACTGTTTGCAAAATATATATTCTATATATTCATAGAAAAAGGTCTAGAATAAAATATAACAGTATTCATTCCAGAAAGTAGGATGGCAAATGATTTTTTTCTGCTTATCTCAACATCCTAATCTTCCTGTCACGTTTGCGTAGTGAGTTTTTTTGTCTTACGTGTGTGGGGGGGATTGCAGAAGCCCATGTCCCTGATGCCCAGCAAGTGCTCAGAGACTTATTTATCAAATGCTAGGATTCCTGCTACAGGGGCTGTGTACCCCCAGCTCTGCTTGAGGAGATCCTGGGGGTGTCCAAGCCTCCAGAACAAGGAAGCAGCAGGCCCTGCACCCCCAGAATGCTAGAAGCACCCCACTTATTCTCATAGTAACCTTGGGAGGTGTAAGATATTTCTCTGCTTGAGGAAGAGCCCAGAGAGGTGAGGTGAGCTGCCTGGGTCCACACAGCAGGGATTTAAAAACCTGGTCCCCTGCCTGGAGCCCTGACACCCTGAGGGCTACTGAAGTTCAGGAACAGAGCCGAAGGAAGCAGCGGAGCAAGGGCAAGGGCTCAGCATTTTCCTGAGACTTCAGCAGTGTGGGTAAGTGGCAAGCGTGGGTGGGGGTAAGGCCCTCTCTGGGGATGGCCTCTGGTTTCAGGTCCCCCCACCAGGCAGCAGCAGCGGGCACTGGGGGAAGAGGTTTCTGGGCCTGGGGGATGCTCATCTTGCTGCTGGACACTCTTCCTGTGGCTCATCTAAGTTGTGGCTCGAAGGTCATCTGCCCCAGAAGTCCTCCCTGACCCCTAAGAAAGATCCTGTCCATGGCTGGCCCAGCCCTATCTGTCATCTCCTTTGTAGCATTTCCTCAACATGTGTGCATTTCATCTATCTGCAGGTTACCTCCATCATCTGTCTCCCTTTGCTGCAAGGCTTATGACTATCGCTCTCGGCTGTGTCCCTGGCTTTTAGCCCAGCATCTGGTCCACTGCTGGTGCTCACCAAGCATCTGCTGAATGATGGAGTAGATGAACAAAGCACTCTGGTGGCCGGGAAACCCGGGGTCAGGCTCATCTCTGCCTTCTACTGGCTGCGTGGCTTAGGCAAGTTGCGGCTCCTCTCTGGGCTTCTTCCAAGCCTCAACCTGAGTATAAATCTCCTGCTCCATATCTAATGGATTGGCCTCACACTTCCTGAATATATTAGACAACTGAATGGGAAGTAATAGAATTTGGAATTGTTTAGTAAATTATACCTTAAATGAATCAACTGCCAGTTGGTTCTTCTTTCTGACGATCACATTGCAGTGGTTTCCTGAGGAGTCACTGGTGTGCAATGAGCCCAATCTTATTTCTTATTCAATAAACTCCTTTATTCTAGTTCACATACTTTTCCATTACAATAATGAAAATAGCACTAGTGATTTGTAACACTGAGGCCCAAATCCAAGGGGAACCCCCTCCTCAAATTATATGGTAAATGACATGTAATTGAACGTAGAGTAAATACTGGGCAAAAAGTATTAAAAATATAGATAATAGGGTCAGGGTTGTGCGTGTACAAACACTTTAAGGTTTCCTTGATTAGGATGGCTCTGTTTTAGAAAGCACATGATTTTTGAAAACTATATTTATAATAGTAATAAAACTCAACTATGAAGAAAAGGCAAAATCAAGCAAAAACAAAGATCCCCAAACCAAAAGGAAGTGAATCAAACACTTAGAATCGATATGCAAACCTCTGGTCCTTTGGCCCTGGAATGGCAAGTGAGTGGGTTTCATAGAAATTCTCCATAGAAAGGAATGTCTGGACCTGGCATGACTATGGCCCATGTCTGACACTGCTGCATCTCCAAGTCCTGTCTCCTCACAGAGGAGAAGAAGTGGCTTGTCTGACACATCTGTCCAGGGCCTGCCCAGGATGGGGCCTGCATTCCCAATCCCCTTGGGAACCGCCCTGAATCCTGAAAAGGCAAGGCATCCCTGAGGCACCCTAGTGGCAGGGGCCAGGGTCAGTGTCGGTGCCAGGCCCCGCTGGAGCTGTCTGAGTGGTTCACAGGCAGTGGGTGGGCCTCGGTGTTGAACACCCAGTCTTCCAGCGAGAGCGTGTCATCTTCAGAGAATAGAAGATAGAGGTATCTGCAGCCAGGAGGCAGGGAGCAAGACACAGCCGTCAGTGCTGGGAGAAGGTGGGCCTGGGCATCTCGGGGCCTGAGACCGGCCTATGGCCAGCACAGAGGGGCTGGGATCTGACTGCTGTTCTAGAGGCCGCTTCCATGGATGGTCATGACAGCACTGAGTGCTGGGATCAGAGGGGCCTGAGTCATGCTGGCTGTGCCTGGGCCCCCACTCTTCACACCCTGCCTGGGCCCTTAGGGAGCGCTGCTAGGACCTTAGAGGCCCCTGACTCCTCCTTTGCAGGGTGGCCTGAGAGTTGCCCCTGTCCACCCTCAGTGCACTTAGTGTGCTACAGTGCCGGGGCTGTGACTCCTGGACTCTAGCTTTGGGGCAAGGGGACTTTCCTGGGAGGAACCATGCCAGGGGAAGCTCAAGGGCTTGCTTTAGGGCACAGCGGGGAAACAGGGTGCTACCTCCCACCCCAGGAAAACCCGGGAGCCACACTGCAGAGCCATAGGAGGGAAAGTCAACCACAGCGACCCATGTGGATATCACCACTGTCATCATTATTCCAATTTTACAGAGGAGGACAGGGTTCCAGGGACCTGAGGCACAGCCTCAAGCAGCCAAAGGGTTACACAGGTCAGTACCGAGGGGCTAGATTCCAGCTCAGCCTCACTGTGAGAGGAAAAAGGGCCAGAGTAAGGCATATACCTCTGGGGTGCAGCCCTCTGGTCCCCAAGCCTTCTGCCCTTGGTGGGCTCCTGCTCTGTGGCTGCAGAGCCTGGCTATTGTGGGGGACCCACCCTGTCCTAGGAGGAGCCACGCTGCCACCAGAGCGGACATGGGCCAGGCCTGCACTTACTTCAGCGTCTCGGCTAGAAAGAAGCTCTGCTGTTTGTTGTCGTGGTTGGGGCTGCTGCTGTACACGTCCTGGATCCCGGAGAAGCCAGCGTCCGTCCGGCAGTACTTCTCCAAGGCCTGTGAAGAGGAAGGCAGCGTCAGGGGGTGAGGAAAGGTCCCCTAAGCCTTAGCCCACTACTGGCTGAGCTCACTGACAGAGGAGTCCCTGGCCAGAGGTGCACAGGCTACCACCTCTCTGCCTTTTGGACAGAAATGCAATTTTTGCCCACTGAGAAATCTGTGGACTGGACACATGACATGTGACCTTTGAAGAGCAAGAACCCGGGTGTCAGGGAAGCAGGTGCACTAGACAGTGAGCCAGGTCTGACTCTGAGAAGCGCCCCGCTCCCCACATGTGGACCTCCCAGGAAAGTTGCTTGCACTCGGAGAACAGATGGTGCCTTGTCAGCCTGAGGGAAGGCGTAGTTGCTGCTGGGAAGAGGGATAGAGAAGGCTCAGCCTCCATCAAGGAATCCTCTGGAATCTCCATCCCCGCCTTTGATACCCCTTCAACCCCAAGGAAGGCTATGGAATTTCCAGTAAGGTGGTTAGGGCTGAGGGGAGGTCAAGCCACAGACCAGCATGTGGTCAAGGGCTGCCTAGAGCGGGACAGGCTGTGGCCGGAGGAACAAAAGAGTTGCCAGCCTGCATCAGAGGTGGCCTTTCCAGCTGCCTGTCCAGCCTGGGGCCAGGAACATGCTTGCTGGGATGGCAGGGCCAGGTGGCGCTCTAGAGCTGCCAGCCCTGGCCCTGTGAGTCTGCTGACAGCTGTCCCAGCCCACAAGGCCAGGGCCACTGGCATGCAATTCACCAGTTCCCGTCCGCCCAGCTTCCGCTGGGGCTCTTGGTTCTGCAGCCTCTGCCCTGACCCCTGATGCAGACCCCTCTTCCCCTAGTGCCGAGCCACGAGCTTTGGGGCCCAGCCACTCACCATCACCACGTCCCAGCCCCACTCCCTGTAAGTGGGGTCGTGCGTCTGCCGCCACAGGTACATGTAGCTCTCTACCACCTCGGGCCGCAGGATGTAGTAGCTCTCGCTGAGCTGAGTGGCCACCGCCTCTCTGCCGGAGTTGAACCAGAAGGCCTCGGGCCCGAGTTTGGTGTCTGGGAATGGCCAAAAGCGGACCTGGTCAGACCCAGTACCTCCTGTTTCGCAGATCAGCTGCCTCAGGAGGGGCTCTGGATGCCAAAAGCCCTCGGCAGGGTGATGTTAATGATGCACTGGCACGGGGTGGGCCCTGCTGAATCGCCCATAAGGCTGTGGTGGGCAGGGGCACAGCTGCCCTCTTGGCTTAGGTGGGCCAAAGAGAGGCTCCTGAGGCTTCATGAACTCTGCAGGTTTGGACTGAATCTGAATGGAATCTGAAGAAGCTACTCTGCATCAGGAAAGACAAAGGTTTGGGCAGCGTGCTCCAACTGTGTATTCTGAGGCATAAGCTCTCTACAAGACATTAACCGGGACTCAGCTAAGACAGGGCTTCAGGTTGGAGCACATCTGGGGAACAGCAGATTAAACCCAGTGAAATAGTCCAGTTTGTGAAACTTATCAGATCCTTTAATGTGGACAACATGGGAAGATGCTTCTCCACAGACCCTTTCCTTTGGAAACCGCTTTTAATACCTCCCAGATGAAGCCTTCCACAGCTAACACTTTGGGAAACTGCTAAGGTGGAGATGAAGGCAAGATGCCCAGGAAAACACCTACTCAGACAGAGGGGGCTGGATGAAGGAGGCCTGGTGAGGCCTGGGTTTTGTTGTCATCGATTTGCTTTTAGAGACTTGGTTGCCATGTTTTTTTCTGCACAACCACGATGATAACCACCTGCGCAGCTGCCATTTATGGCCTCAAGGGCTGGGCTAGGTGCTTTACATTAGTTCAATAGTAAAAAAAACCCCGATTTTTGCTAAGGTGGATGCTATTGTCCCTCTCTAATAATGTGGAAACTGAGGATCAGAGAGGCTATTTATCCAAGGCAACACAGCAAGTTGTGGCTGAGCTGGGATATGACCCTGGGTCTGTCTGGTGCCCTGTTCCCTCTGGGCTGTACTCTCTCCCTCCCCTAGGTCTGACTCTCTAGGTCCAAAATCTAAGGTGCCTGGGTCAGGTGTCCTGCCTCTGCCCATCCTGTCCAGGCCAGCTGAGCACCCAGCTCTCTGCCTGACCCCCGCCACCTTATTTGGGTTGAATCCTTTCAGCAGGCCGCCCTGCTGCTGACCCTGCAGAGGGACTTCTCGCAGGAGGGGTCAGCTAGACTGTGGCCCCTGCCATCTCTTCAAATGGCGAAGCCACTCCAGGCCCTCAGGCAAAAGTCATTCTACCAAGTTGCTAATGGGGTGAGGGCAGCAAAGGGGTCGAGGGCAGCAGCCGCTGCCGCAGCTGTCGCGGGCCAGCCAGGCCGGCCGGAACAATATGCTCTATTAAGCGGCTGTCTTTTATGGTCTGTGCTGATTGTCCCAGACAAATAGCTAGCTTTTTATTATTCCTGAGATTTCCTATTTGTTTATGGCCTTGGCAGAGTGAGCTCCATGAACAGAATGGAAGACCCATTTTAAGGACCCATTGTGAATCTCTGACTTCCTGGCACAGCTCCGAGAAGCAGCTCAACCGCGGGTGGCAGCGCCAAAATGCTGCGCTGTGGGCTGTGGCTGGAGGGGGCGCAAGGCTTTCTCACGACTTCCTCATGGCGCTCTGCGGGACCCATGCTCTCATTCCCATTGAAGAGATGGGAAAACAGAGGCTGCCCTGCTGGAGGTGGCAGAGTGGCACTTGAGCAGAGGAGTCTTCTCCTCTATCCAAGACTGCAGTTACAACTCAGAGTGGTAGACATCCCCTGGGGGACGGGGGTCAGGGGTTTTTCTGCAGGGCAGCGTCGGGGTGGAAGTGGTCTTCAGGAGACCTGGTTCTAACCCAGGCTCCGCTGCTCATGTGTGGTATGATTTTGGTTAAGGTGTTTCCCTCTTTGGGGAGACTCCATTTCTCTATATGTAAAATGAGGAAATGGGCTCTTGCTAAAGTGACTCTTGAGCCTGTCTTGGACAACCCTGTGGTGAGTGCTGGGTGTGGTGGGGACCAAGGAACCCAAATCTTTCCGGTGGTCTTGGGTCAAAAGGGTGGGTGGACACTTGGTTCCAGGAAGTAGGGAGACCTTGCAGGGAGGGCGTGGGGTGTGGATGGGGACAGTACATTTTTTTGATTTACTTTTAGTACATTTTAGGGTAAAGGAATTTGCTGGGCTTAGGATGCCAACGTTTCTGCCACAGGGGATGGAGGACCCCGCTCTCTGCCACTCTCACGGGACCTTGGCCAAACCATCTCTGAGCCTCAGTTTCCCCATCTGTGTTGTAAGGTTCAGTGGTATGTGTCAAGGACTAAACAGCACTGATGCATGTAGAATGCTGATGACACCTTCACTGTCTGACAGTCGCAGGGTGTGGCCGACACGTCCCTCACCGCACCTCCATGTCCCTGCCAGGTGAGACTGTGCTGGGACCAGGGGCTCCCTTCCCCTCATGCTGCCCTGCTGGCCTTGCCAGTGTTTCCTGCTATCCAGCCTTGGGCTCTGCAGCTGCCCCGTCCCCTGCAGGGTTACCTGAGCGGGCGTATGACTCGTGGCACGTCCTGGTGATCTGGGCTGCCAGCTCTTGGTAGTGGGCCCTCTTTTCTTCCTTGGCATCCTCAGCGCCGAGGGAGATCATGCCCCCTGAGAAACAGGCCAGGTGCCCCATCTTGTGGTCCAGAATCCCCCCTCGCCACTCGGCGATGTAGGTCAGCCCCCCAGGAGAGACATTCAGCAAGTAGGTCTCTATCGCCTGGGAGCAGGTGGGGTGGGGGCATGGAGAGCACAGAGAAGGGAGGGAAAGGACGGAAATGAACGTTCTGGAGACAGCAGCAAGGGTGGCTCTGAAGAGCCCTCTGTCCCTGGCACAGAAGCCCTCTGGTCCCTGCCGGCTGGGGCCCCTGGCAGGGCCAGCAGAGGTCCTGCCACCCAGGCTGTGCAGCTCATGGCCGCTGGGAGAGGGATGTAAGGCTGCTCCCTGGGGCGAGTCTCTTACATAGCCTTTTTAATGTTCTACGTTCTAAAAGATCTTTTAAGATGATTCTCCTGCTCCGCTGCATCCTCTTTCAGCCTGAAGCTCAGTTGGCCTGTGGATGGGCTTCAGGGTTCCAGGGCACCCGTCAAAGTGGTCTCGACGCTTCTGTGGATATGCATCTTTGCAGGAAGAGGGCCTACTTGTCTTACCAGGTTTTCAAAAAGGACAAGCAGAAAATGAAGCTACCTATCACTCGCTTCCTCCTTAATGCCTGGCACATGGGCTGTGGTGCCCAGGACAAGGGGGTGGAGTGGCTGGTCCTGGGGTCACCCAGACCCACCAGGGCAAGGACCAGGACCCTCAGACACCCTTCTACTACCTGCCACTGGCTCCTTTCGGTGGGAAGGGTTCTCAGGGGGTGATGCTATTGGTGAGGACTCTGGGATACTGGGGTACGTAGGCGTCAGTCAGGAACCCTGGAGACCAAGGCGACAGAGGTGCCTGCTCACACAGCTGCAAGGCCAGACTCGACGGGCCTGCAGCTCCTGGTTATGGCTGGAGCGCTGCGGGGCTCTCGGCAGGCCTCTGCAGGCACTCCTGCCCTCCGATCTATTTGGCGGGGGGGTCTGCACTCTAAACACTTGGACTCTTCCCGAAGCCTGCTTTGGACTTCCTAGGTTCCCAGTGCCTGTGGGGAAAGGTCCAGCAAGGCTTCAAGACACCATTATCTGGACTCCAAGGTACACCCTGATGCTACAGAAATGGCTCCTGGGTGCAGACCCTGTGGGTTCAAATCTCTTCACCACCAGTTCCAAGCCGTGTGTGACACCGGGCAGGCTCCGTGTGTTCTCCATGCCTCAGTTCGCTCATGTTTACGTGGGGAGAAAGTGTTAGCTACCTCCCAGGAGAATCAAGTGAGACAACTGTGCAGAACAAGGCCACTTCCTATCACAGAGGGTCCCCCACCAATGCTGGCCACTACGAGTCTCCTGCAGTCCGACTGGCACCACATCCAACCGCAGCCATGCTGGCCTTTCCGTTCACATCCCCGCTCCTGTCAGTTTCGTGTGCCACCGAGAGTTTCCTGGGAGCCAGCGCTGTGCCTGCGCTGGCATGCGGAGCGCTCCCCACGAACGGGCAGGCCGCCCAGTGAGATCAAATACATGTGACAGTGACAACTGGAAAGCAGCATTCTGAATGAAACGAACTGAGGGGAAGAGGTGCAAATGTCGGGTGCCCTGCTCTGCAGCGTGAGGTTGGAGCAGGCCGCCACTTTGGGGTTCCTCTCTTCCTGCACGCTGAGCCCGGCTGAGCTGACTGCGGCATGGCCGTAAGGCCTCCTCCAGAACAGTGCTCCATGGGCGAGGACACCCGATTAGACCTGATGCTAATGTTTCCGTGCAGTGCCCTCTCTCCCAGGATGCCAAGCAGCATCTGACAGCCGCGGCCTCCGGCCTAGGCCTGGCATATGCAGACTCAGACAGTATTCACTGCTCGGTCTGTGTTTCCATTTCCCTCTTTTCCTGGGGCCCAGGGCTGGGGTGGGGGAGGCTGGCTTTGGGGTCCTTGCTAAGTAGCAGCTGGGGAGCGGCTAATGAGGTGACAGGCCAGGGCACCTGCCACTTGGGAGTGAGCTGAGGAGGCCTGGACAGCCACAAGTTGCTAGGCTGGTCAGTGCAGGCCTGACCCTGGCTTCTGGGCAGGTCTGCCTGGCTAAGTATAGGCTCAGGACAGGGACCCAGGTGAGCCCAGGGCCCAAAACCTGGCTCTGAGTTACCAACTGTCAGCATTTGGGCTATGAGAACACAGACAGCTGGCGGAGAGACCACGCGCTGGAGCTCGAAATCTGTACCTTTCAGACCGCCTCCCACTGGTTACTTCCGTGTAGGGTTAGCCCCAAGCTAAGTAACTGTCGTAAATAGGAAATTATAGGCTAGTGACTCTTTGAAGATGCACTCCAGTGAGCAGATGGGAAGATGAAAACAAGGCTTCTGTACGCCTTGAGCAAAACACAGGACAGCACAGGCTGGTGAGCGACAGGTCAGGCGTAGATCACAGCAAAACGCATGGGAGGGGCTGAGTAGGCAGGGGGGCCTGGGTTTGAGCCTCAGCTCTGCAAGTGGAGATGGGGGTGACTTTGGGGCAAGTTATTTCCGTTCTCTGAAGACTCATTTTGCTCATCTGTAAAATGGGAATAGTCATTCCTGGGATGATTATGAAGATGAAAGGAGAGAGAACTCAAAGACGCAGCTTGGTGCCTGGCCCTGCTCTTTCGTCTCCTTTGAGTAGACCGTCCAAGGCCTCCTAAGAGGGACATCAGGCTGGCCAGGCTCCTCTGGGCACTTGGAGCCAGTCAGACCGGTGTTTGCAGCCTGGCTTTTGTTGCTGGGTAACCCCGGGCCTTCCTGAGCCTTGCTTCCATCAGCTGCAAGGTGGGGTTATATGGCCAAGAACACAGAACACTTGCCCAGAAGAGGCTGTGGTGCCCAGAACTCTGCCTGCTCTCTTTGATGCCCCTCTTCCGCACCCAGCGGGGCCTGCCTAACCTCCCTCGCCCACGGCAACCGGACCCAGGTCTAACCTGCTGCTCCCACCCCTGGTTGCACACTGCAATAGGACCCAGGATCCTATTCCTGGATCCCACTCCCTAGAGGTTCTGATGTAACTCGGCAGGGCTGCAGCCTGGGGACAGGATTTGACAGTTCCCTTGGTGATTTTGAACATGCTGACAAGGGTGAGAACCACCAGAACATTCTTCAAAGCCCCAAACTTGCCCGAGGCCCCAGCCTTTACCCAGGGTCAGAGCGGCTCCAGGGTCCTCACTGGGGAGATCATATGTGGGAGTGAAGCCAGTCCTCTCCTGTTCAATCAAGTGCTTTCTGTGAAGCTCCCGGCTGCTTAAATAATTCATGGCCATTTCTCCTCTTGAAGCCTCAACTATAGAGTGCCCCGAGGGCAGGGAATCAGCCACTGGTGAACTTCAAGTTTACTCTGCAAGGAACAGCAGACAGAGCTGAGGCTAATCCTCTGGCAGGGGGCGCTGGCTCGCTCAGAGCTCAGCCAAAGTCAAGCAGCCTGAGCTGAGACTGGAGTCCCCACACTCCCTCAGGACTGAGGTCTTCGTGCTGGGGACCTGGGTGGAGAAAACGCCTGAGGTTGCAGGCGTGTCCAACACTTTGGCTTGCCTGGGCTGCACTGAGCAGAGAGGAATCGTCTCTGCTGCACATAAAATATAGTTAAGGAACAGAAGTAGGAAAACTTTATTTTAAAATTGTTATTATAACATTTAAAAAGGGGGCAAGTGGCCTGTGAGATGCAGGTTGGACATGCCTGGAACAGTTCACAATTCTGGATGTCTGTTCGCTGTGTTTCTTTTCCTGGGCAACTGTGTACAATCAAAGGGTACTTAAGAGATCATCCATCCATCCATCCATCCATCCATCCACTCGTATCAGTCTACCTGTCCATCTATCAGCTCATGTATCTGTCCATCCATCTGGCCATCAAACTACACATCCGTCCACCTACTAATACATCCATCCATCCACTCATCTCATCCACTCATCTAAGCACTTGTATATCCTTCCATCCATCCTTCCCATCCATGTATCTTTCCTTCCATCACCCACCCATTCAGCATTCATTTGTTCATATTACAGTTGTTGTGCACCTACTGTGTGCTAGACAGTGTTCAGGAGTGAGGCATACAGGGTGAACTAGCAGGCATGATCCCTGATCTCAGGTAACTCACACTGCACTTGGGGAAGACAGACAGTGACCAAGTAAGCAAGTATGTACACAGGACAGTTGTAGATACCGTTACAGCGGAAGAAGAGAATAATCCTGGAGTATGTGACAAAGAGGCCAGGAAGGGTAATTTCAGTAGCATTTGAGCTGAGGGCTGACTGATACGAGGGACTCAGCTCTTCAACTGACATTCCCGGTAGAAGGGACAGCAAATGCAAAGGCCCTAACGTGAGAATAAGCTTGGTATATCTGAGAAGGCAGAGAGTATAGAGCAAAGAGGTGAAGTCACGGCGATCAGCAGGGTGCCAATCAGGCAGGACTTGGGGAGCAGAGGAGAGGGACCTCGTTTATCCCCGCTGCTAAGTGAAGTGGGTGCGGAGAGGCTCTGCCTTTCCCACTTTTCTGGCTGCTGCGTAGAGCGGCAGTTGAGAGGGTCGGGCAGAAGGGAAGGAGCTCAGTTTAGAGGAATAAGTGGTAGCTTAGATCAAGGTTGTGCCAAAACAGACCCAATTTGCCTAATTAACTTTATGGGGAAACTGAGGTTCAAAGCCTGCCCAGTGCCCTTTCATTAACTGGGCTCCAAGTATCTATGGACGAGCTGTGGGATTCCTAAGCCTCCTCTTCACAGCCCAGGCTAACCGACTCCCCCTTCCTCTCTAGTCTCCCTTTCTTTGGAGGGACTCAGCCTACCACCCTTGCACGTCCCACACCGTGGAGAGCCCAGCAGTGGTGCCAGCTCTGTCAGCCCTGTGCTGTGTGGCCTTGAACCAATGCCTTCTCCTCTCTGAGCTTTGATTTCTGTCCACATAGAGAGAAGGAGCAGCAGCTTGGCCACGCTAACTGTACCCCCCCTAGCGTGGCAGGAAGACAGCCGGGGGTCTCACTTGACAGCCTGCTCCTCGCCACAGCCTGTGGCGCACTAAGTGAAGCTCAGTGTCCGTGCAGGGAGTGGGCGGATTTTTGAACTGTGGTTTCTAAGTCAGATTGACTGTCACTTCCTTCCATGACTGCGTCCTTGGACAAATGACTTCACCTCCTGCGTTTAGGTTTCCTGAGGACACTGACTTGGGAGGAGCCAGTGTGAAGTGCTGGCTGGAGGGGGCCTGCGTTGCCACCCCCCCAGCCCACCCTGGGCGCTCAGCAGGCCTCTGTGCGCCCCACCCCCACTGCCCCAAGCACTGTGGGGCCCGTGGCTAATGATCAGCCACCCACGAGGACCGGGCGAGTGTCTTACCTCCAGGGCTTCATAGTACATATTTTTAGCCTCCATATCTGTCTTGGCAGACATCAACCAGGATTTGATCAAATATTCATAAAAACTATCACCGAGTCCTCCAACAGAGACGTGGTCTGTGCAGGGGAAGAAGACAGGAATGTCAACTCTATCTGCCACTGGCTGTGGAGGGACCCGGGGGCACGTCTTGCACGCAGACCTTAGGGGCTGGGGGTTGGGGGCTGTGGGAGCTGGCATCTAACCTACCACCCCTGAACCCCAATGGGGCTGAGCAGACACTGCCTGCAATGCACAGGACACCAGGGCCCTTGAGGTAGGTGTCCTGGGCCATGCATCATCTCGCCTTAGCAGCTGTAGAGGACAGGGCCCCTGCTTATTAACTGTAAGTGGGTTGTGTTTCTTTTAAAAGACAATCTGGTGGCAGAGTTCAGAGGATTTTATTGCCCAGTGACAAATGTGCTAAATAATGCTGGGCCTTCACGAAAGGCCATGCGGAGGAGGAGGAGGAGCCTTAACTCGGTCAGACCCAGAGTACAGAGATGGGGGAAAGGGGGTTTAAATGGAGCAAGCTGGGATAAACGCACTCAAAGGAGTAGGGTGCAGGGTGGGGCATGGGGTTCAAAGACCCTCCCTCGGGCCTGGTGGCAGTGGACCAGTTGCAGGTGCCAGAGTCACCCACAGAGCACAGCCTCCTGGCCTGGGGCTCATGAGGAGGGAGACAGCTGCTGAGGACCACACACCCCAAAGCCACACAAGGACACATGCCACTCCTGTGCTCCGGAATTAACACCAGGAGGCATAAGGGACCTGAACAGACTTGGGGAAGAACGCATTTCTGTTCAGTGGGGCAGTCAGGGGACATGGGGTGGACTGAGGAGCGCAAGTCCAGCAGAGTGCCGGAAACTCCTCTGGAGAAGGATGGGGGAAGACAAAGGAGAATGGGAAAGTGTCGGGGGATTGGAGAGACTGTGCCCCCAGATCCTTTTTTATTGGGGGTCCATCATGGACTGAGAGTGTCACTGTGTTGTTTTAATTTCATCTTCCCATTACCCTCTGAGGTAAGCACCACTGGGCCCATTTCCCAGGTGGGAAAACCAAGGGAGACCTTCGCTTGTGCTAGGCTACCACCCTGGCAGGTGGGAGAGCCCTTACTTTCTGCACTGTACACAGCCATCCAGAGGGTGAAAACAAACATGCAATAAGATGAGACAACTGTGCAGAGAGAGGAAGGGACCAAACACAGAGGGGAAAGGCAGGTGGAGTCAGGGACTGGGTTGAGAGGAGATGATCACACAGGAAACTAGCCCTGCAGCCGCCGGTGCCTATCCATGACCAAACTGCACCCCAGGAAGAGCTCTGGAACAGGCGAGTGTGCAAAAACTGGAGCAGACAGGAGAAAGCATGAGCTCCTGGAGGACTGGGGAGGAGCCAACGGCGTGGGACCTATGAGGAGCGGGGGAGATCCCGGATGGTGCCTCGGCTCCCATCACCACAGCTGGAGGGTGCAGCCTGAACAGGCGCAGAGGGGCAGGAGCAGGGGCGTCCATGGAGCGGGTCTGTGCAGGGGCAGACAGGCTGGGTGTGGGACTGGGCCTGTCTCCTACAGCCCCTGGTAGCTCCCCACTCCCCCGGGAGGGGGCGGCCACAGCAGGGCAGCCGAAGACACTGTCCTCGCCTGGCTCATCCCCTGCTGCCTCCTCTTTCTTCTCTGCCACTTCAAACATCCCGCTTGCAGCCTTCACTGCGGGATTTCTCTCCTCTGTTCCTTAGCTTGTGCTGCTCCTGGGCCTCAGATGCCCCGGACTGCCCTGCCCTACCCTGTCTGGCTGGCACTCACTCATCTGCCAGGTGCAGCTCAGGCTTTCCTACACTGAGGAGGCCTAGGACACGGCGGATGACTCTGTCACAGCCCCTCCGATGGGGTGGCCATGGGAGTTAAGTAAAGCAAGTGCACATCCGGCCCTCGCGCCTCAGGGAAGACCCACCCAAGGCCACCCTCTCAGGACTGTGGTCACATTTTGCCACTGGATGCTCCCGGCACTGTGAGAAGGATCTGTCCATGGGTCTGCAGCTTGGCCGGATTGTGAGTTCCTTGTGGGGACCATAACCTGTTCCTCATCTAGCACATGGAGAGGCCCTGGGAACGCTCCCTGAATGGAAGGCAGGGGGCGCTGAGCGGCACTTGAATATCAAGCCAGTTTGTACTTCCTCGTGTGGTGACTTTAACACAGTGCAGGACTCTGGCAGGGGCATTCAGGAGAGGGGAAGGAGCCAATCACGAAGGCTTCAGGACTCCCTCCTGTGATTGTGTCACCTGCGGGGGACTCGACCCAAATGGATAGCTCTCCCAAGGGGTTCCCCGCTTGGTGGCCGTGTGGCACACTGGGAGAAGCACGGGGCGGGAATTATAGGGGTGCATCTGCATTAGTGTGGGGCAAGCCACTGTCCACCCTGGGGCTCAGTCTTCCGGTCGGTAAAATATGAGAAGGGGCGCGCAAGTTGTCCTGGAGCCAAAAGCAGTCTGCTGGTGCCTGCCTGTGCCAACGCTCTTCTCATACTTGGCCACAGGAGACAGGGCCGCAGCCTAAGGAACCAGCAGGCGTGAAGCGGGGAGGCTGCCAGGCTGGGCCTGTGGGCAGCTCATGGCCCCAGGCCACTAGGGAAACCTAGGCCTGCTGCTTCCCTCTCCGAAGACAGTGTGGGATTTAGGATGGAGGATGAGTGACTCAGGGGCCAAGTTCCCTTGCTTGGCAGCCCTCCAAGCTCGAAGGGCCAGGTCTCAGGGCGGACTCATCCGTGTCTGGTACCGTTGGGAGCTCAGTGGATTTATCCTGGGTGTAAAGTCTCAGTAGCAGCAGGGTTCTGAGCTTTTGCGACACTGAAGCTTAGCTTTAAGGTGGAGTGGGAAGCAGGCAAGAGCAGAGGCAGGGAACGGGGATGCTGCAGCCCTTGTTCCTCCTCCGCCTCTGTGCTGCAATTTCTGGCTGCAGACGGATTCAACAGTCCCTGCCCGCCTGGTACAGGCTTGTTCTGAGGTTTCAAGGGGAGACAGCCTAAGTGTACTTAGCTTCTGCAAGGTGGCGACGTGATCATCTGTTGAAAAGATACATACGAAAGGATCCAAGAAAACCTGAGATGACCCCAGGCACCAAAGCCAGGGGAGGAGGGAGGCAGAAGCCTGGATCAGCAGGGTTTTATGACCTTCCCTTTGCTCTTTAGCAGGCCGCAGACTCATATTTTATTAATATAAAACAATTTCCCACATGTGACCAACTTTGCCCAGACCTGCGGGCCCTGGAGCAGTCTGAAAAGCAAATTACGCCTCCCAGCTGGGGGTGGGGCATCCTGTTATTTGGCGAGGTAACTGTTTAGCTGGGAAGCCGCACCCCTCTCATCTCTTTTTATGGGTTTTGCTGCATTGTCCTGGGGCAGCTCAGTTCCTTACCCAGTCAGATCGTGCAATTAAAAGCTGTTAACAGCTACCAAACTGTCTCTTCCCATGACCATAATCTGTAACTCAAGCCTTCATTTTCTCCCTACACTTTTGGATTTGGCAGCGTGTTTTGGTTGAGAATACTCTGCATTTCTAATAAGTGGTTTTTTTCTTTTTTCTTTCTTTCTTTTTTTTTTTTCAGAAGCCACTTGAGGATAAGCCATCACTAGGGGAAGTTCTTTGGTCAAATTTCTGGGCTCCTTAGACTGGCAGATGCCAGAGGCCCAGGTAGGAAGCAAAGGTGTCTGCAGTGTCTCCCTGGAGTCCTCCCCGAAGCTGGCCCTCCAGGTCCTGCTCAGATTGCTCCTTTGGGACGACCCAGATGTGCTTTGGGAGAGTGAGATGAAACGGGCTTCCTGCATCCCTTCCTGGCACACAGAACCCAGCGCGCTCACTTCTCTCATCTCACAGGACAGGAAACCAAGGTTCAGAGAGATCAACTGAATTCCCCCAAGCCCCGCAACCATTACTCCGGTCTACTTCTCCCTCATCCCTAGAGACACGGAGGTGGGGCGGTCTCGGGCAGGACTTGGGAAGGGCTCCGCCACCACCAGTTTCTGTCGACAATGGCCACATGACTAAGGCTTTGGTCAAGAGGGCAAAGCTGGAGCGGTGGCCTGCTTCTCCCAGACCTTCTTGGTGGAGTGCACATCACATGGGCCAGGGAGAGCGGCCATACTGTGTCCCCAGCCCCCATTCTGTGCCAGCGGGCAGGGGCACACGTGACTGATGTTCCATGGGTGACCAACAACTACGCAATTGAAAGTCCAGTCTCCAAACAGAGACAAGTAAAAATTCCAGGACTGGTTCTTCTAGGTTTAAGGTAGACTGGTCGATTAACGATTTTTACATCATTATTGTTAGGCTCCGCTTAAAATTGCTTTTGAAAATTAAAGTTTGGAGTGAGGGGCCAGATCAAAGGGGTTGGGAGAGGACTCAGAGCCTTGTTCAGTGAGGACCTTGCAGGTTGGGGGACAGTGATGGAGGCCACAGTGGGCACAACATGAAATGGCAGCTAGGGAACTGGGGCGGGGGGGGCTCAAGGAAGGGCTTTGCTACATCCTCCCCAGCAGTGGCAGTAACAACGGAAGGCCCCTGTGCCGGGGAGGCAGGTGCTATCGGAGAGCTGTGCGGATGCTGGGCTGGGGCCCTGGCTGGGGGCTCAGGAAGCCTGACAGGAACCAGTGAGGAAGCACGTGTCGTCTCTACTCACGCTGCACCCAGTTCCCGCTCACTGGGCTGAGGAAGTTGGGGTAGAGGCCAAAGGGCTTATCGATCTTCCTGAGGACCTTGCGGATGTTCCTGACCTGTGGAGAAATAGACACAGTACACCTTCACCTCCCGAAAATGCCAACTGACCCCTGCCGACCAGGGACAAGAGACAGCGGCTCAGATTCACAGATGACACAGTTCCCACAGGGCGGGAGGAAAAGAGGTGCAAGGAACTGCAGGCTCCAACCCACAGGTGGCTAGCTGGCCTCGCCCCAGGGCACACGCAGAGCCTGACCGCCGCCTCTCCGCTGACTGCTCTGTCTGGTACCAGCACCACCCCAGGACCATGGCAGACCTTTTTGGGGGGTTGAATAAATGACAATAGTTCATTTGCAAGCATTTTGTAAAATTGGCCAGAAATGGTCAAATGTAGCAATCCCACAACTGGGCATACATCCAAAGGAAATGAAATCAATACGTCAAAGAGATGTCTACACTCCCATGTTCACTGCAGCACCAGCCACTGAGCCAGGGTATAGAACCAATCCGAGTGCCCGAGTGGACGAACAGGCAAAGGAAAAGGTAGTGTGTGCACAATGGAATATCAGTTGCCTCAAAAAAGGAAATGTTGTTTTTTTGTTTTTTGAGATAGGGTCTCACTCTGTAATGCAGGCTGGCCTTGAACTCACTATGTACCTTATTACTCACAGCAGTCCTCCTGCCTCAGCTTCCTGAGTGCTGGGATTACAGCTGTGTGCCACCATGCTCAGCAATGTTGTCATTTTTGAACAGCAGGGATGAACCAGGAGGATGTTTTGTTGAATGAAAGACAGATGCCATGCGACCTCACTTAAATGTGGAATCCAATAAAGCTGGACTCATGGAAGCAGAGAGTCGAATGATGGCTACCAAGGGTGAGAGAGTGGGGGTGTGGAGATGCTCACCAAGGATACAAATTTCAGTTAGGAGGAATGAGACCAAGGGATCTGTCCAATGGCAACTCTGGTTAGTAACAACATATTGCATTCTTATAAATTGTTGAGAATAGATTTTAATTGTTCTCACCATACCAAAAAAGCATGTTAGATAATTAAAGAAGTTTTGGTCACAAGTTGATACTTTTATATGGTTCAACCTAGTAACGTATTAATTTATCAGACACCTCAGGAGAGCTTGCAGGGGACAGGCTTGGACTCCTGAATGAATAGCCCAATACTCCTACTCCCTAACTGGCATCTCAGGGTTTTAATGGTGATAAGATGCGCCGTTAGCATTTCTCAGTTCCTTCAAGCTGGACCTGCTGTACACATGCTCTCCCTACATGGAGCTGCTGCTGGATGCACTCTGCACGGTGAGCACACAGTCACACGCTGCAGAGGCCGCCCCTGCTGGAGCAAGCAGACGCTGATTCACAACCTTTGGGGCCGTGAGGGTGAGAGGCGGAACTGAGGACCTTCTCTGTGGGTGTCTGCTCCTGGCAGCGTGCTGAGTCCCACCCGGGGCAGGATCTGGGGAGAGGGAAGCCTCAGGACCACACCACTCACAGATTAACCTCGAAGGCGTGGGGCAGAGGAGCAGCCTTTTAGCTGTCAGACCTTTCCTCCCAGGGGACAGCACTCGGCTTTGCCGCATCAGACGTCCTGCCTGTTTATGCTAACGGAGTCCAATCTGGGGACGGGAACGTGCTTGTACCTAAGTTATTTGCCGCTGTCCTGGTGGTGAGCAGTGAAGCAGGCTAAATTAGCTCCCCTGGAGGGTGCGGGTGCTTCTAGAATTTGGGCCAATTTGTTGACTGCCAATAATCACCTCTGTGGGAGGTGTGATGGGGGGATGAAAATAGCCAGAATATGCAAATGCAGAGCCAGACAGAGACAGAGGGATGGACTCCAGAGGAAAAGCCTGCAGCCTGCTCGACTTATCTGCTGTGGGAAGAGCCAGAAGGCCGTGGGCTTGAATCCCAGCTTAACAGCTCCCCAGCTGGACGGCCCTGGCCACACTGCTTGGCCTGAGTCTCAGCCTCCTCCTCTCTAGAACGGGGACAGCAGGAAGATCACCTCCTTGGGTTGCTGGGGTAGGGGGCACTGGAGCCGCTACAGTGCACCCAGCACACAGAAAGTGCTCAGGCAGAGGTGACTGTTGCTCCAGCTATCCAGGGCCAGTGTGTGGTCCTTGTCCTGGTCAATCTGGAACTCTCACGGCATCCTGGAAGAATCTGGTTCTAGGGCAGTGGAGCAGGAAGGTGGGGGTGAGGGGCTTAGGGGTACGCAAAGGATCAGAAAATTAGAGCATCGGGAAGTAAGATTACACTTAGCCCCTGAGCTTCCCAAGGGAGTCACAGGGAACAGAGTCTTCTCAATAGGAGGAAAACATCTCTGACAGAAGGGCTGATGCCAGTGTGGACATCTGGATGGTGGCAGTGAGCGCCGTGTCAGAGGCGAGGAACAAGAAGCTCTTCTTGGCCAAGGATATATAGCTCAGTGGCACGGCGCCTGCCTGGTAAGCGTGAGGTCCTGAGTTCAGTTCCTGGTTCCAGAAAAAAAAAGGCTCTTCCTGAGTTTGAGGACCATCTGGTAGATTCCTATGCTGCGTAAGCAGTGGTTCCCGAACCAGCAGAAAGCCCGGATGTGTGTGAAGACACAGACTCCTGGCCTGGGCTGAGGTGTGTGGATCTGCTTCCTCACGCTGTGCTGGGCAAGGCAGAGGCCAACCGGCCTCTAGGAGGAGCCTACACTAGCCTACACTAGCCTACACTAGCCTACACTAGGAGAGTAGAGGGCGAATCCATTACCCCTGCCCCCAGACTCCTTGCCAGTCTAGGAGGCTGGCCCTCCAGAAGGGAGAGAAGGCTTTCCCACTGAGGGGACCCAAAGGCTCTCCTTGGGTGCCCCTCTCCCCGGGGAACTCCAGGAGGGAGCACCGCAGTGGAGCCTGAGCACCATCTGAGAGCGGCATGCACACTGCCTCCTTTGGGCCTAGGGCCAGACCTACAGCACGTCCCATGGGGACTGCTGGGGCTGCAGCAGCGAGAACCACCCCTGCTGGACGGCCTCCCAGAAGGGCCAAGTACCAGCTGCTGTCACTGGACGGCAGCCTAAGTCCACCTCCGAGAACCCACGGGGCCTTAGATATGGGGATGAGTGAGAGGGAACAGTCCCGGGCATCTGCTGTGCAGGGGGATCACTTCGCCAGCATGCTGCCGACGCAAGCCCGTCAGGCATCTGGGAGGAAAAGGCAGGCACATCTCACATGGAAAAGCTAAATGTCCCTGGAAAGGGGACGCATGCACTGGTGGCCAATTTCTGCCAACACCAGGTGGTGCCTAGATTTCAGCTGTACCTTCTCCAGATTTCATAGTTCACAGGTTTGCCACTGAGCTGATGTGCGACAGTGCAAGCCTTCTCCCTGGCAGAGCTCTGCCTCCTCGCACCCTCCAGGATCCTGGCGATGCCTGTGCTCCCTTCCCTGCCACCCCGCGTCAGGGCACAGTCAGCTTCTCCACAGATAACCATCGGGGTCCCCCAGCCATGCCCCTGCTGCCCGTGTAGAAGGACCGAGTACTCGGCACGTTTGAGAACCTTGTGATAGCAGCTGTTCCTCCTGCTCTCTGGGGAGAAGGTGTCCTGGGAGGGAGCTGGTGGGGGGCACTTACCTTTTCTGCAAAAATGGGGTTGCCCGAGAGCTCGGTGAGGTGTAAAAATTCCAAGTGCAGGGACCCGAACTCTGCCAGGATGCTGCTGCTGCCTGCGGTGGCCCAGCCCCAGCTCCCACTGAAAAGAAAGAAGTGGCCAAGGTCACACCCACCCCTCCCTACCGGCCAGGAGGCTCCTTTGCTGGGAGCAGCCGCAGCTGCTGGGAGGTGGGGATTGGGCTGCGTGCCAGGCGCTGTGCCGGGAGCTTTCACCACGCAGTCTCCACAAATCCTCTCCGGCCCCATTTTGCTGATGAGGACACTGAGGCTCGGGGGGGGGGGTGACATGACCTGTGAAAGGTCATTTGAACCCAGGCCTGTCTGACTCACATATTCTCTGTTTCTATCAACAGGCTGCCCCTGTGAGACTTGGGGGCTCAAAACCTGGCAGTTAGGATAAATTCACAGGTGACACTGACAATACAGTCAAGGGTCACAAAGACCCCACTGAAATCACTGATCTAGCGGAAGAGAAACAGTTCGAGGAGCCCCACTGCCCCTTTCCCTGTTCCCCACCGGTCAGGGCTTTCCAAGGACACACAATGGACCTGGCCTGCGATTTCTTGGACCTGCATGTGACAGGCAGGCAACTCTGGTGTGACCACAGCCCTGCGGCTTCCGGACCCAGGGGAAGCCAGGACTAGGAGTGAGAGCAGAGGGCGCTTGGAGGTCAGGTTTCCTGCCCAGGACATGGTGCTTCTCACAGCCCTCATGGCGAGGTTCCCACAGCCACCTCAGGCCGGTGCTATCACAAACCAGGGCCTTGGCTGGACATGCCAGTGACCCCTTCAGATGAGGAAACCAGGTGGTTCTCGCTGCTACCAGCCTCCTGGCCAGCAGGGAGGGGTGGGTGTGACCTTGGCTGCTGCTTTCTTTTCAGATGGGCAGTAATGCTACATGTCTGAGCTCACCTAGCCAGGGCAGCAGCTGGGGCCCCAGGCGGGCTTTGAGGCCGGGACTCATGCTGACCACCACAGGGAGCTCCCTGCAACACATATCCTGTACCAGACGCTGCCTCTCTAGGGCTTTCACTTTCCATCCCCTGGATCTAGAGCCAGAGGTGCAGGGTTGCCTGTCTATCAGCTGGGTCCCCCAGGCAAGCCATTTAATCCTGCCCGCCTCAGTTTCCCCATCTGTGCAACAGGGAGAGGGTAATACCTTCTAGTCAGTCTCCAGGCCTGGGGCTTTGCAGGGTGTAAGAGGAGGGTGCAGAGGAGGGGTGGCCTTGGAAAGCTGTTTCTCTACCCTGTGACTCAGTCTCCTCATATGCATCACAACTGTCTTTCCTGTCAGACAGTTAGGACCACCGGGAGACGGGACTCTGAGGGAAGGAAGGCTGAGGAGGACAGGGGTGGGGACAGGGCAGGTGGAGCGACCTCCCTCCACCTGTGGCACTCGAGTCCTCAGGTGGGGCAGGCTGAGGGGCTGGCTCCTCTGGGGGCTCTGGGAGGGCCCTCTGCTCCCTGTGGTGACAGCTCTGGCTGCCCAGGAACTGGATCAGGAAGGTGGGGGGAGGTCACTGTCTGCTGCCTGAGGGGCCCCACTTTTTCTGGGCCAGGGCTGACCTTCTCCTCTCCGAGCTCACTAGCCTCATGGCTCCCAGAAGCGGATCAGGTGCAGGACTCGGGGGCTGAGATCTCTGGAGTCCGGTGACGTCAACAGACACAGAACCGAAGTCCCCTTAACCCCATCTCTGTGTCCTGGGGCATTTCACTGACGTGGGGGAGAGACGCACGTATGTCCCAGACAATAATAAACAGAAGTGCTCCTGCTCCTGGAGCGGCTTCGGCATGTGGAAAGCTGTCTGCATCATTACAGCATTTAATGACCCAGGTGAAGCACCATTCATCCCAATATGCCACGGAGAAAGCCAAGTTCAAGAAGGCAGTGAAGTGTTTGAGAGGAGGGCTGGGAGCTCCTCTGGCCTCGAGGCAGTCAGTGCTCAAGGGTCTCTAAGCCTAAGACAGCCCCAGCGCTCCCATCGGGAAAGAGGGAGCTGCCCCCCCCCCCGCCGCCCTCTGTCCCGCCCCTCCCCCACCCTCTGATCTGCGTGTCCCGTGGGCGAACTTCTCCCTCCACCTTGGGAGTGCAGAGGGAGCCTGGGTGCTCTGAGAGCCTCCCGTGTCATCCATGCTTCCAGCCTCCAAGAGACATTCAAGGTAAAACAATAAAACGCCACCAGGCACCTAGTCAGCCTCTATCTTCATTCACTCCACCCCCAAGGGCCTCTCCTCCTCTCTCCTGCCCTCACCTGCTCAGCAGCCCAGCGGGCGTCCTGTGGTGGAGCCTGGGTGCCCTGCCTCCCCCACTTGGCTTTGCCTGGACAAGGTTGGTTCATGTCCCTAGAGCTCAAGTTTCCTCATCTCTGAAATTCGGTACCCATGCCTCACAGAGTTACTGTGAGGTATAAATTATGCATGAAATTATTGTTATTTTTATCACTAAGTAATTATGCACATGTAAATTATTTGTTGTTTGTTACTGTTGTTAATATATTCCTAATATGGGCCAGGCGGCTTTGGTATCTTATTTACTGCACATCCATGGAAACAGATACCTTGATCTTTATTTCAGGCGAGGCTACTTAAGTTCAGAAAGGTGGGGACACTTTCCTAAGGTCACACAGTAAGTGGCAGAGTCAGTAGAGCTAAATCCAAACCCAAATCTTAGGTACTCCATGTCCCAAATCCATGTCCTCCGGGCAGCATCCCAGAGACAGGAGGCCCTCTGACCAGTTCTGTGAGCTAATGGGCCAGCGGGAGGGTCTGCCTTCTTTCCCTTCCCCTCTCAGCCTTTTAACTGCAGGTGAACCTGCAGCCCGTGTTCTCTCCCTCCTCGGGCTGGAGGGCTAAAGCTTCTCTGTGTGTGGTGGAATCATTAACTCTGGAGTCAGACAGAGCTGGATTCTAATTCTAACTTCCTTTGGCTGCTGTGTGATCTCAGGTCAGTTACCACACTTCTCTGAGCCCCAGTTTCTTTACTGGCAAAATGGAGTCCCTGTGGCTACTGTGAGGTTAAAAAGAATCTATGCCAGGTGCTCACAATGTGTCTGATGCACAGTGCACACTGCACAGCTGCTGGTGGTTATGGAGATGTACATATCTGGGTGTGGCAGGGGTGAGCTGGGTAAACGTGCATTTGTGTGTGACCTGCGCATGAATGTTAGCACATGTGTGACAGAGATAAGCAAGTGGACCTGGGTCTGTACCATCTGCATGGGCGGCAGAGTGTTTATATGTATCTGAGGCCCTATGAGAGAGCCAGGGAGACTGATTCAGGTGCAGAGGTCCTTGGACAGGCCACTGTCACTGAGCCAGATATTCCAGCGGTCCCTGGAGGTCACGGGTCACGGCTGGCCTGTCTGTGCACACAGCAGCCCTTGGCCGATGGCAGCGCTGGACAGGGCAGCAGTGGGGGCCCAGCGCCCACCAGCAGGCCTCCTCTAAGAAGCAAAATCAGTCGCACAAGTTTGTATCCATCTCTGTCGCTCTCCCATTTTTAGCAACAGAAGATAAAAGCGAGATGTTGCCAGGAAATATGCATTTGTGTACGTAGGTATACAGCACGGCAGCCGTGAACAGCCTAAAAATACCCGACTGCCTCATCAGACACGCCAGGACCGTGTGGGAGGAGGCCATGCTTTGAGTGCTGCCCAGGGCTGTGTCCCACAGGAGGGAGTGCCAGGGAGGTCCCGTCCCTGACCTGGGAGGGCTGCAGGAGCACACATCTGTGTTCAGGCTTCACAGCAGCTGGCCTCGACGCTGCAGGATCAGTGAGGGCAGAAATGGAGTCTGAGCAGTGAGATGGCCCGGACCCAACAGGCCAAGCCCCCTCTTTGCAGGACAAGAAGGGGTGTGGAGCTGCTAAGGCTACAGGGCAGAGAGGGAGCTGTGGGTGCCCCTCCCCAGTGCTGGCTGCTCTTGTGGGGTAAGCACCCCGAAATGAGAGCTCACTTGAGGAGATGGAACAGCACAATGGAACTGCTGCAGGGTTCCTGCAGTTTGGATGGGTAGGAGTGCCTCAAAGATGGCCCCGGAATACTCCCGGCTGGCAGGGAACACAGTTCCACACAGCTCAGGGACAGGGCCGAGGGCTCCCTGAGAGCAGGATTCCTGTCCCAGGAATAGCTGGCTCCTGAGACCCCTTAGCAGCTGCCTGTGGGGGAGGGAACGACATGCCCTGGGCTCCGGCACCCTTGGTGGGGAGGAGGTGGGGGGGGGCAGCTGCAGAGGCCAGAGCCAAGGCAGCGCTGTGGGATGTCTACACAGGAGCTACTGTCCCCAGCCTGGGGAAGGTCAGATTTGGTGACAGACACCTGTCCAGGAGAGTCCTTGGCTAAGGCTCGTTTTCACTGCACTGCTGACAGGCCTTACCTCCCTAAACAAGAACTGTCCTGTCCTCGTGCCACATCTGTAAAAGAACAGGTCTGACAAATACGATCACCAAGGCCTCCTTCTTGCTTGTCCACAAACTGCCCCTGGGCCTCGTTAGCAGGCCACCATCCAGACAAGACACACAGGGCCACATGTCATGCAGCCACACGCAGGGAAAGACACGGCGTCCTACCTTTTGAAGTTCACAACGCCCTTTGGGATTCCCGTGGGGGTGTTGAAGGCTGGCAGCAGCTTCTCTCCAAGCTTGATGGCCTTTATTCGGAACACCTGCAAAGCAAGGGGCAGAGGGCATCGAGTCCAGGTTGGGGGGCGTGGTCGGAGCTGCAGCTGGCAGGGTGAACCCACCAAGGCTGTGGGCGCCCAGTGGGAAGTACGCTGTGCTGGGCTCTGCAGTCAGCCTGGGTGGGAGCTTAACCCCCTAATTACTGACTTCATGGCCTGAGGGGACATACTTGTTCTCTCTGAGCTTCTAAAAATGATGGAGTTGCCCTCCTCAGAAGGCTGTCAATTAAATATTCACTGTAAATCATTCACCATAGTGGTTTCTGGGCCAAGCCTCCTTTGTTTCCCAGCTGCCATGAGGTGAACGGGCCTCCACCACCACATGCACCTGCCATGACGTTCTGCTCGGTCACGGGCCCAAAGCAACAAGGCCACCCAACCTCTGAAACTGTGAGTCAAAATAAGCCTTTCCTCCTTATAAGGTGATTATACGAGGTACTTTGTGACAATGATGGAAAGCGAACACTGAGGGTGTGGGAAACACAAGGTATTATGGGACGGACTGTAAAGAACCCTGGACTAGGAGCTGAGGCCACCCTCAATCCTGGTTCCAGAAACCACAACTTCCTGGGTGAGTTTCCCCAGTGAGACTGGGACAAGGTTCTTTCCCTCTTATGCTGGGATGTTACCCATGGTTCCCATTTCACTGGAAGGAATGGAGAGGCCAACGGCTTGCCCTAAGCCCCCATATGATACAACCCTCAGAAGGGGTCCCAGGCTTCAGGAGCCCTGCTCAAGGCGCAACCCTCTCAAACCGGCACTCTGAAACGCCAGACTGACTCAAAAGGACTTCTGACCGTCTGACTCAGCACTTTCCATCCTAGCAATGTATTCTAAGGAAATAAACAATAAAGTTGTAGAGCTTTAACTTTAGAGCCATTTATTCCAACATTGCTTAGAAGAATGGGGGGAATGGAAACACTCTACCAAACAATAGGGAAGTGGTTAAACGATGGCTTTCACACCGTGGAACACCACGCAGCCACTACAATGCTGTCGAAGAACATTTAATGGCAAAGGAAGGACTTATAATATAGGAAGAGAAAAATATTTCACAACGATGTAACTCAACTTTTAAAAATTATTTACACGTAGATACATAAGAGAGGAAGGAAATGCACCAAAATATTAGTAATATTCTTCTGGGGGGTAAATTTATGGATGATGTTTATTTCTTCTTTTGACTTATCTCTATTTTATGTGCAGTGCACTTATTTATTTATGTATGTATGTATCTATGTTGTGCTGGTGCCTTGCTGGCCAATTCCTTGGCTCAGGTGATCCTCCTGCCTCAGCCTTCAGAGTAGACGGGAGTGCAGGAACATACCACTTGCAACTGGTTTTATAATAAAAACCCTGTAACACAGGTGGCCATTTATAACCAGAGGTTATATATTTATGAATACAAAATTGCAGACTGAAAATATTTTTAAAAACATTGTATCTGTACTTGAACCTGTATAGACTTTCTTTCTCATGGTTATTCCCTAAGCAATACAGAACAGGGTGTGTACGTGGTGTTATGGATTCTAAGTAATCTAGAGATGACTTCAGTACATGGAGGATGTTTGCAGGTTCTACACGAGCACTATGCCATTTTCTATCATGGCTTGGGTAACCCTGGAGCTGACATCCACAGAGGGCCTTAGACCCAGTGTCCCCCGCTATGGAGGAAGGTCTGTACAGACTATGTATTTTTAAGAGAGGAGCTGCAAGTCCCTAAGCAACATTGCCCAGGGGAAACAGCCTGTCTTCTCACTTCTGAGCTCGGGTGATGGAGCCTGCTGACCTGCTGTGCTTGTAAAGCAAAGCTTTCTTGAGTCCTCCCACCACCAACTAAACCTGCTGAGGCAGCTGCTTGGACGTTGCAGAGGGGACGGATTTCTAACCCTCGGAACTACGCTGAGTTTGAGGCCTCTGAGGGCGGGTGGTTCTCTTACTGTGGAGGGGGAAAGCTGTGCTGGGGCTGGCAGCCGTGGGAGGGAGAAGAGGACACTGTCTGGAGCCAGACATCTTGGTCCAGGGGCCAGGCACACCAGAACCTAAAGGCTCACGACAGCCGGAAATGGCAGGTCTGCCCCCGGGGAACTGCCCTGCTCAGCCAGGTTTGGGCTGCGTGGATAGGCACAGAGCCTGCCTACCTGGGGCATGGGCTGTCTGGGCCTCTCTTGGAGCCCATTCTCAAGTCACAGGTGCCCCTGTCTACAGCCACCTGCTGGGTATATATCCTGGCCCCTTCTAGGGAGTCAAGGGCTCAGAACCACAGCTGCCCTCAGAGAAGAGATGGGAGGACAGTGGGTCATCTGAGGAGCTACCAGCTTCTTCCTGGGCTGGTGACCCCAAGCCAACCCTGTGAGCCCCAAGTGGCACCCCCCCACCCCGCTCCGCTGCATGCCATCCCCTGGCCACAGCCGGCAGGGAAGCACATTCCTGTCTTTCTCTGCAACTTCTGTCATTTTCCCGTCCTGGGGTTATCAAATAAGACTCAGGCTCTGGGTGGCTCCAAGCTGAGGGCTTCCATCTACAATTTTTTTGGACAAATTGGTACAAGCAGTAATCTCTGCTGCGGAGATTATGCCGGATGGAGAGTGACCCGAAGCAACTGGAGAGATAAAGCTTGCGTGTGCCGTCTCCAAATGCCCAGCTTCAGCCCACGCTGCTGCAACAGCTGAAGGGAGGTGGAAATGACTTTCTGGACAGCAGCGGTGGAGGGAAGAGGGATTCTCTGCGGCTCCTCAGGCAGTGGGAGGCAGGCATAATTATTTGTCTCAGGGTGGACTGAGCCGAGGGGGAGGAGCACAGGAAAGGGTGAGGTGCCCAGCCCCAGAGCAGCGGCTGTGCCGGGCAGTACCACCGTCTAGGTCACAGGAGACAGACTGACCGATGACACTTACAGCCTGGGGCTCACAGTGGTCCTGGGGCTCGCAGTGGCCCTGCTGCCTCCTTGGGACTTACAGCGAGGGTCTGGCCCAGGAGGGAAGGGCAAGGGTGACATGGAGAAAGACAAAACCAGGGCCCCAGGGGTAGAATGGTGAATGACAGCGGCCTTGGCTTTGCCAGTCCTGAGAAGCAACACCCGTAGAACCCAGCCCTGGTTTGCCAGGTGCTATGCGTTCGGGGGTCTGAGTAGATGCAGTTGTTGTCCTCAGAAAAGTCACTAACAGCATCAGGAGCCAATCAGACTCCCCCAGGTGGCAGAATTGAAGAACAGAGAAGAGGAGGAGTCTTCAGGTGGTGCCTGGAAAACTGGTCCTTCCCCCCAGGCAGGCCCTGCCACCTCAACGCCTTGTTTTCCCATGGGGGGAGGGACTGGATGTTTCCAAAGCTCTTTCCAGCCCATAGTCCTGGGTCTCCAAGGGCCACTCACCTCCTCTCCCGTCAGGTAGTAGGCTGAGAGGAGCCCTCCGATGTAGCGGATGTTCACCTCAAACAAGGACGCTTCTCCAGTCTGCAGGGCAGAAACGAGGAGAAGGGACAGTGAGACAGTGACACTTGTGAGGTGCCCACAGGACTCCAAGAGCCAGCCAGGCCCTCGAGACAGGGCACCACGCACCCTCCTCTTGCCCCTGCCCCACGGTGCGCACCTGTGCCTTGCTCTGCGTGTGCCCCACTGGGGCATGCTCAGTTTTCCTAGCAAAAGTTGAGAAGGTTCAGCACAGGCCCAGCGGCCGCTGCACATTTACAACATTCCAAATAAGCAGGGCCTTGGCTCCCTTCCCCAGCCCTTGCCTGAGGCCAACATAGCAAAACCTGGCTTTGCCCCAAGGAGCTCAAGGACCTGGTGGGGAGCTGCTGGCTGGAACTTAGCCTGAGGGGAGGCAAATCCTCCTCCAGTTGGGCCACCCCTCAACCTGGCTTAGCAAGAGACCAGAAAGGCCTTTCCCTGGGGTGTAGACAGCATAGGGCCAGGCTGAGCGGGAGGAGCCAGGCAGATGCGGCTGGGTGACCGACACTTTCTCAGACCCCAGCTCAGGCCCTGCAGGGCACGCTCACACCTGGCCTTCATCACTACTGTTTTCTTTCTGAAACTGGGATCAAATCAGGGGTGTGGAAGCATCATGCCAAGGACCAGGCTCAGGTTAAAAATCCCAGCTGGGCCACTGAAGTGGCTTGGGGACTTGAGGGAAGATGCTCTGCCCTTCCCTGCCGGAGTCTCCTCATGTGCGGAACAAAGCTGACACCTGCTCCCATGCAGTGCAAAGGCTGCAGGGCAGACACCGGCCCACAGCTGGCTGTGTGCCTGTTGTCTCCTTTACCCAAGAGGGCTCCCCTGGATCACCGTTTTTATTACTGATAGAAACAACCATTACTTGATAATGTGGACCTTCTCCATCAGCAAAGCACAGGCGAAGCTGACCTCCCTCCAGCCTCCCCATGCATGAGCTTGTCCCCCTTTTCCAGAGAAGACAGTCACAGCTCAAGAGGTGACCCTCCTTGCTTTCTTCCAAGGACTCTCCCTAACCTGCCCTAGCCAGGCTCCCTGGCCTCTGCTGCTGCCCGTATGTGGCCTAGAGGAGCCAGGGTCTGCAGAGAGGGACAAGGTAGGCCTGTGGACGTACTCCTGCCCCCTCCTGTCTCTGTCTCTCTCCAGCCCACGGAGGAGGGAACAAGAGGGTTCTCAACTTCCCTGGACTCACACAAACTCCTGGGAATCACATCTAGCCTCAGGGTAATCCTGGTAACTGTAACACCGAGAATGCTGCTCTACATATGTCAGACTTTTTAGTGTCATTAAATGTTGCCACAACCGTTTGTTGTGTTTAATCCCACAATAAGCCAGTGGACTGGGCATTGCTGCTGTCCTTGTCACTCCCACGGGACGGTGTGGCTACTGAGTCCCGGGGAGGCCGAGCGCCTTTTCCCAGGCCCGCCCCAGGCCCTCCTCTGTGTGGGGTCCTCTCTGCCCAGCTCTGTGCTGGCCCCGCAGAGGCCGAGGCCTCCCTGCTGCAAGGCTGCAGGAGCTGTCCCCAGCCCCGTGCCTTTGGACCTGTCACGTGTGGAGCAAGTGACACAGAGCCCTGCAGCACGTCTGGCTGTGACCCTCCTCCGCTCCCACCATCTCCACCTCTCACTCCCGAGTCCACAGGTGTGGCCTCTCCAGGCGGTGAGCTGAGACCTCCAGCTCAGATCACTACCTTGGTCTGGGCCAAGAGACCAGTGGGGCCGACCTGGCCTTCAGGGCTTTTGCGCCATTCAGACACACTGCTGTCCCCTCCGTGAGGCCCTGGCCTCGCGTGGGATCCCTGTAAGAATGGAAACTGAGAGGATCCCAGCTGCCTGTGGGCCTCTGCCCAGCCACCGCTCCATACCCACCTCAAGAGAGCAGCACAGGGTGCTCAAGGCCAAAGCAGCTCTAGTCTGGGCCATGCTTCCCCTCTACAAAGCCATTTGCCCCTTGACTGCCCCTAGAAGGGAGGCCCGGTTGTGTGCAATGGGCCCTGGAAGAGCTGCAGCAGATCTCGTGGGGGAAGGAAGGGATGATGGTGGTGTCTTCCCTCCCACAGGATGCCTGGCTCGGGGGATGTCACCACCTCCAGGCTGGTCGTATTTTTGTTTTTTCTGGTACTGGGAATTGAACTCAGGACCTTGTGCTTACCAGGCAGGTGCTTGTGCCACTGAGCTCTATCCCCAGCCCCTCCAGGCTGTTCTTAAAGGGTGACTCAGCATGGAAGAACCGCAGTCCTAGTTCTGGGAGTGCTCTGCTGTGCAGCCATGGGCAGGGCCCTCTATGTCTCTGGGGATCCCAGGGCAAAGCTGGCCCCTGACACTAGAGGGGCTCTGACTCACCACGTTCAGGTGGAAGCTCTCTTCCACCCAGGCCTTGGCCTCCTGGAACTCCTCCTTCAGCTCCATGAGGTAGAGGGTGTCGAGGGAATCAATGACAGTTGCCCCGCTGAGGCCACCTGCAGACACAGGGAACGGATCAAAGGTGTGACCCAGGATCATTCCTATCCCGTCAGCCCCATCAGACAAGCCACCGTTCCCCAAGGCCCCCCAAATGCCTGGGCAGATTCCAAGGTACCGTTCAGTGCCACCAGCAAGGTGAAGGGGACCCAGTGTTCTTCCCATAATCTGCAAAGGTGGGGATGAGAGACCCAGGGCCACCAGAGCCAGTCCCCAGACTCTGGTCTGCTCCATGGGCAGGAGCCACGTGCAGCCCGCCGGGCACCCATTGTTCTCTGTGCAGCAGACTGAAGTCCCAACCTACACACCAGCCCCGACTCATCCACTCGATTCCCCACTTTATTGTGGGAGAAAATGAGGGCGTTTGTAAACGCTTTCCCAGGAAGGTATTTGCTACAGCACTGTACACTGGAGGTGGAGGGGGACCCCAACACCTACGGTGAAGCGTGGCTCAGCCATAAATCAGGATGGACGCCATGCAGCCACCCCCACGGGTGAGGCAGAGCAGCGTTTATTTACTTGGAAGATAGTCCCGGATCCATTTCAAAAGAAGCAGCGGCACAGAATAATTTCTTTGTCGTGTGACCTGCACTGAGCCTGGGTGATTTCTAGTGGTTGTCTCCGAGGGCTGAGAATACAGGTGCTTTTTTATTTCTTCAGCTCTGGGTTAATTTTTATAGCCAGAAACCTATTTCCATTAAAGTGGAGGACCTTGGGGGTAAAGAAGTCAAACAAATGCACAAACCAAAAATGTTATGGCCACTGTCATTCTAGGTCAGCCAGTGCACAAAGGAGGAGCCATACACCTGTCCTTGTCCCTGGGTGTCAGATTCTGGTCCCGGGAGTAAAGGCTGAAATCACTATGCAAAATGCTACGTTCCACGCTGTGACTGAGGCAGGATAGTAGTGAGGAAGACCTCGTCTGACACAACCGGAGCCGGGAGTGCAGCGAGAGAGATGTGCCTGGCGCCAGCTGGGGGGACTTCCTAGAAGAGGTAGCTGCTTCTCACTAAGGCCACCAGTGTCACTGCAGGCAGCAGCAGCTTCCTTTCCAGCAGAGGACAGTGGCCTCTCCGTACTCTTAGATGGACTGGTTCTAGAATGCTCAGGGATGTCGAGATCTGTAGATGCTTGAGTCCCTTATACAAAATGGCGTCACAGTTGCACATAATCTATATGTATCCCCCATGTACTTTAAACCACCTCTAGATTATTCAGGATACCAATCACAATGTAAATATCATCCAAATAGTCAGTACACTGTATGCGCTACGGAATAACAAAAGAACAAGTCAGTGCAGATGCGATTATTTTTGACTTGCAGTTGGTTGAATCCACTGATGTTTAACATGGGGGTGCAGAGGACCCACTGTGCAGCCAGCCCTAAGAAAAAGAACTGCCCCCTCCCCTTGCAGAGACTCAAAGTGTTGAGTCACAGGCTTTGCCCTCTGGAGTGGAAACTCTAGAGCGGCTGAGGGTCGCTGGGTGCCACCAAGTCTGGGCATCTCCCACGTTCAGAGTTAACATCCTGGCTCTTCAGCTAGAAGGGTCCCTAACTGCTCACTTGTGTGGACTTTATAGACAGAATCCACGGCCATGCAAAGTCTGACAAAGGGCATGGCTTAGAAATGAACTGAAGAGCAAGGGCAGGACCATCACCAGAAGGGGGCGCTGGCCAGGGAGAGAGGAGGAGGGAGAGGTGGGCTGGCAAAGTCACGTGACTGGCTTAGGTGTTAGCTCCGAGCTTTGAGAAAGGCAGCCCCTCTCATGCTTAAGGACAGGAAGGAAACATACCCCCAACCAGACAGTGGCTCCTTTGCTGGTCTGATCCAGCTCCCGGCCCTGTAGTGTCAGGCTGGACAAGGTTCCCGGGAAGGACTTCCCCCTGGCTCAGGCAGGGGACGCTGGTGGGCCTCAGAGGGGTGGAGAAGGCTGAGGCAGGCCTAGGCCATGGGGTGCTGGCCTGCAGCCTGTGCTAGTTCTGCACGGGGGGCCTCCTGTTATAATGCAGAGCTGCGGAACCTGATGATTTAAGGGCCTGGAGGGATTTTCCAGGTCCATCATCTTACCGATTTGGGGTCCCCAGTAAGGCGATGGGACGCACCCAAGATTAGACTGCAGGACTGGCCCAGCTCCAGCCGAGTGTGATGTGTCCCCCTGCACACGTGGCCTCTCAGTTCTGCACAAACAGCCTTGGATCTGACTGCGCCCCACTCGGGCCGATCAGTTTCAGTTTGAGAACTCTCAGCTGCCTGCCCTCAAGGCAGAGAGAGGCCGCAGGATCTGATTTCTGAATCCTGCCCTGGGCTGTGTTTTCACCCCATGGGCCCTGTGTCCTCTGGGCCAGGCCAGGATGGCAGCCAGGGCTCCTCGTGACTAGCTCTGCCCCATGACATCTCTGGGGACACCCGATACGGCCGGCTGAGAGGCAGTTCACTGAGGTTTGCTGGCAAGGTTTTGCCCCTGCTCTTGGCTCCTGGATGCTTCTCTCGGTTGTTCTCCACTCCGGCCCCCTCCCAGCACATGGCTGGGCTGTGGTCCAGCAAGGCACTTACTGGAAAGCCTGTCATTTCAGGCCAGAGGCTACTCAGTGGCTAGGCTGGGCAGTGAAGAAGGCTCTGACTCAAATCCAGCCCTATCTGGAGACTGGGGCAGCCCTCAGGCTCAGAGATGCAGTCCTTTAGCAAGCAGGCTGTGGCTTATATCCAAAGCACAAATGGGCCTCAGAGGCAGCTGGGACCCTTCCCTTCGGCCGGAGTTGGGATAAGTTCTGTGTCGGCCTACTGTCCCCACCCCAGCTTGGAACCTGCTCACAAAGGACATCCCTGCCTACTTCCTTCCAGAGCTGGAAGCAGTGAGGTACGTCAGAAAGAACACAGGCTCAGGAATCAGACAGCTTTGGGTTCAAACCCAAAGGTGTCTGCTCTGAGCACCAAAGTTCTCATCTATAAAATGAGGTTTAGATTCCTGCGCTACGGCACTGGGGAGCCAGGATAAATACATCATACAGACACCTGACATGAACACATGTGACAAATATACCTGGACCTGCTTGGCACACACTGAGCACTTGATAAATCAGTTCACTGCTCTTCTTTCTGGGGCTCCTTGGCTCACCTTGAAACCATGGCCTGGACAGGGAGTCGGGGAAAGGCAACAAAGCATGGGAGATGTTTCTAGCCTGTCCCTTTGGAAGGGACAGGGATACTGACCAAACCCTTCTCCGGACTCACACAGTAGGCAGGCGGCTGGCTTTGGTGCAGGGAGACACAAGTTCAAACCCTGGCTCCACTACCTACCAGTGTAGCTGGGACAGCTCATTTTAGCTCTCTGAGCCTACTTCCTTTCTGTGCAAATGACTGTGGAACCTCCTTAGTAGGCTGCCGGGAAAGTTCAGCGGGCAGTGGATGGACAGGAGTTGGCACGACATTGACGTGGCCCTGACCGCCTCTTACCTTTGTCTTCTGTTCCCTGGTGCATCCCACTCTGGGTGTGGCTCCCGGAGTCCGCCAAGGCCCTCCCTCCTCAGCCTTGAGAGCCGTGGGTCGCTCTGCTGAGGCAGTGTTCCAGCACTGTCTCCTCTGTTTTCCTCATAGCCCATGTCATGCGAGTCTGCTTGTCCGTTTGCTGTATATTCTCACATTCTCCATGGCCTCGCTCACTCTCCAGCCCCTCACAGGTGCCCATAAGTGTGGGGGATTAAGGGCCCTGCCCTGGTAGGAAGGTCTTCCTGGGGGGCTGTGGCTCATTCCCATTTCTCAGCGCCTGGATACAGTCTCGGAGCCAAGGATGTTGAAGGTAAATATTTCAAGCTGAACAAACCGAGCCTACTGCGTGGGCGTCAGTAGCGGTCATGTCCAGGGCAAGGTGAACGTTCTTTTTAGTGTCAGTCAACAAAGCTAGGCCAATCTTCGTAGCGGTGGCCATCCTGGTCAGGGTGACCAAGTGCACCCAAACCTTTGATTTGCTTTTCTCTATGAGGGAGTGAATCCTCCGCTCCTGAAACCTGCTCCCCGGGCGGCCTAGCCAGGAGCCACCTGCCCTCCCAGACTGTGGCTCGCACCTATTCTACCGACCCTGCCACATAAAGATGATGAGATCTTTGTGCAATGTTATATTAGTAAAGAGAAATGGGTTCGGCTGGGCAACTCTAGCTCTGGGAAGCACATTTAGAAGGGAAAACAAAATCACCCAAGGCATAGCCTATTACCACAGTGTCCCAAGAGTCGCACACTAATGGCTGCGTTTAATTTAATGATATAATCCACAGAGACTTTTCTTGGTCTGTAAAGAAAAGCATAAATGTTCTTCTCAGCTTACAACAAAACCAATGTGGCTGGATGGCAGATTGTATTTTCAAAGATGGCGACCATACTATCTCCTACCCCACAAGGATCTTGTGACATGCTCCTCTGCGGCTCCTTCCAGCTGGGCCAACCATGGAACTACCTGGGCCAGGAGAATAAAGTGGACGCCCAGACCTTAAGAAGCTGGGAGCTTTTTCCTGCCCCTCGGAGTCAGTCACCACGCCGTGAGGGAGACCATGACAGCTCACCAGGACACACTGGGGGCTGTGCCGGGGCTGGGGGTCCCATTGGAAGCCTGTATCAATTGCAGATGTGTGGAGCAGAAAGCTTCCAGATGATTCCTGCCCCTAGCTGTGAAGTCAGCCTGCACCTCTAAGCCTCCCCCCGTGAGGTCCACACACTAGGGTATAGGGACGAGCTGGACCACACACGCCCCTTCTAAATTCCTGACCCACTGAATCTATTTGCATCATCAAAGAATTGTTTTAAGCCGTGAAGTTTCAGAGAAATTTGTCACAAAGCAATAGCACCTGGAATGTTCTGCCACACGGGATCTTAGAAGATTAACTAAAAGGACACCCCTACTGCCGCAAGGCATATTGTCTAAGCCACATCATCTTGTATGACAAGGTCTTTTTGCTGCATAAAATCCTTTTAGACACCGAAGCTCTCCATTTCTATCTGGTCTGGGGTTTTTTGCTTCTGTTTTCCTCAGCTGGGCATTTTCCTAAAATTTTTCTGCATTACTTCCTGGGTCACATGAAGTTGCACTAAAAGGCAAAGAGTTTCCTGGCAAAGATTTCTTGGAGCCTCTAGAAGGAGATATTTTAAAGGAACAATAGTTCCTGGAACCCAACTGAATGCTCTTAGCAGAGGGCTGATGAATGCAAAATGATGAGCTCTGATCATGTCACTGTCCTGTTTAAAAACCCCAATTCCCTCCATTCTTCATTCTATTTGCAAGTAATGCTCTGCCCACAGCAAACCACCAGCAAGAAGCCCCCAGGGCATCTACTGACACAGGTCCCTCTGCCTGGGATGCCTCTGTAATGGTGTGAATGTGTCTCCCAAAGTTCGCATGCCGGAAACTTAATTCCCAAGGCGACAGTGTGGAGAGGTAGGACCTCTGAGAAGTGACAAGGTCCTGAGGGCTCTGTCCTCACCGTGGATTAATACTGGTATCTCAGGAGGGAGCTATTATTACAGGAGTGGATGTCTGATGAAAGGATGGTTTGGCTTCTTGCCTCTGTCCTGCGCTCACCTTCTCAGGCCCTTCTTCCTTCTGCCACGGGGTGACTCGAAAGAAAGCCTTTCCCACGTCAGCCCCTCAGTGTTCACTTCCTGGCCTCTGGAACTGGGAGCTGCATCAATTCTGCTCATTGTAAGTTATGCAGTTTTAAGCATTCAGTTATAGGCAGCACACATACACTGAGACACGTCCCTCTCAGCTTCCGCTTGGTCAGCACCTTCTTGTCCTTCTGGCCTCCCACGCTCCCAGGTCTCCCTGAGCCCCTGTGCACCTGACTGCTCCCTGCCCTGAGGCTCGCCCACTCTGCTCTGTGTCACTCCCTTGCAGCGCTGCTCATGCCCTATCGCGGGTCTTTGCTTGGGTGTCTGTGAATCCCAGGAGCAGCGGCTGGGTCTGGCTCTTCCCAGTGGCCCAGTGTCACCCCCAGGTGAGGCACCAAGAGGGTGGGAACCCTGACTGCGCTTCCCCAGGGCATCTGTGAGCACGTGACAAGCACTTGGCCTTGGAGAAGCCACGCCACACACAGCAGAAGTCAGCCATCAGGAAGTCGCTTTAGAGCGACAGACTGGGCAGCCACGGACGTCAGTGCCCTGGTGGAACTAATGGCTTCCTCCACCCTCAGCAAACAGATGTGGTGCTTTACTGCCACAGTGGCTAGAGGCTGCTTGCTATGGCTGACTTGGATGAGGGTCACTGCAACTCACGGCTGGACCCAGTTCATGGAGTGGTCTGCTGGCCGTGTTCCTCACTGAAAAACAGGGTGCACTTGTAAAATATTGATGTTTTGTTAATTTTTAAATAAGAGCTACGAGGCTGTCTGGCCTGGAAACCTGTGTTTAAAAACCATCTGGGCTACAAAACAAGTTCTCAACTGCTTTCATCTCAAAACACGTTGGGAAGAAGGGAAGGGCAGGTGGAGACACAGCCCCAACGCTGTGATGAGGCCCCACTCTTCACAGCAGGCAGAGCTGTGACCAGAAGCCACCTTCCAGATCATGCAGGCAGCCTTGCTAGGGGAAAGAGCATGAGCTTGGAGCCAAACAGACCAGGGTTCCAATCCTAGCTTTGTCCCTTCTTGGCTGTGTGATTTTGGGCAACTGACTTGCCTGAGCCTTGCAAAATGGGACAATGAAGACTCCTTTTTAGAGTGGTGTGATAGTGAGTTCAGACGAACACAACTCCCAGGCACCCCCGGCACGCAGCAGGCACTCAATCCAAGAGTGTGTGACACCCCCAGCACACAGTTGGTGCTCAATGCGTAAAGCTGTTACAGAGAAGGCCACACACACTGGGCTTGGTCCAGCTAGGAGGCTTGGCTCAGCAGGAAGGCAGGCACTGCCTTCACGCCAGACAGGGCCAAGCTGGGGGGATGGTGGTGGCGTTTCAGCCACCTGGTGTGAGGATAGCACCTTCCTGCCTCAGTGGGGAGAAGAGTGGACATCAGAGCCCTTGGGCACTTGTCCCCACAGACACAAAGCCCAGCTGCTGCTCTGAGCAGGTCCCAAGGAGAGTCCTAGAGGCCCTGCACATTCTGGTCTGTCGCCTGGGTCAATCTGATATTGTCTGGTGACTTCCCTCACTGCCTCTATCTCCTCAGGAGGGCCAAACACCTGTGCCCCATCAACCTTGGGCTTGTCCTTGTAATGTTTTGGCTCTAAGGTAGGTGAGGATTGAATTCCACCCTGAACTTGATGCTTGGCCATGAGACCCATAGCATTTATGAACATGACTTCGGCAGTGGACTGATGTACTTGCAAGGCCAGGTTAGCTCTTTATGTTCCTGCCTTTCATCAGGTGAAGGCTCAAACAGCCACTAGTCCAGCAAGGATAAGAGACATGTGGGTACCTAGATAACCAGAGTCCAGCTGATTAGCAGCCACAATGAACACTTCTGTCATTCATGGTGGAATCATTTGTTACACAGCATTATCATGGAAATGGCTGACTGATACAATGCATAAACAGCTCTATTTCTTAGTAATGTTTTCACATGCTCCATACTGTTACCATGCTTTCATGTAATCCACTCTCCAGCCTTTAGCCCTTAACTCAAGCTGCCCCTCTGCTCAGAATAACCTCATTTAAGCAAAATGTCCCACAGACAACCCAATCCAGGTCTGCTTTAAGTTCTAGATGAAATGCTGTTTCTTTCATGAAGGCCTCCCTTGATTCCCCTACACAGACCTAATGCTTCCCTCCTCAGAACTTTTTGATCAAAGGCACTTTTTTCAACTTCTATTACAATCATCTGTGGCCTTTTTTCAAGTACATCATCCCCGGCAGGCAGTATCCTCAGGACTGGATTGAGGCCGGCACAGGCAGTGCAGAGTCAAGGCATTGTTGGGATGCCTCTAGGTGAGGTGGCTCCCTGACAACCAGTGCCCTGCTGAGAGGTGATCCCTGCCTGGTACGTGTGCGGGGAACCAGAGACCAGTTCCGAGATGTTCCAAGACCCAAGAAAGGTCTGCTTGTGGAATGTGGAATTGGCCCTGACCCCACCCCCAACCCTGGCCCTGTCAGAGGTTGGCACTGACCACGCACCTGCTCTGGGCACCATGCGGTTACACACATGTCTCTCTGAAACCTCATGACAACTTTACTAATGCTCCTCTTTCAGATGAAGCCCGAAGCTTCTAGAATGAAGTCACTTGCTCAGGAGTCATTCATTCACTCGTGTGTATTTTGGGTGCTGGGGCTGTATCTGGCAACTGGGTGCACTGAGGGGAAGGGCCCAGCCCACCCTCAGCAAGTTCATGGTGGGGGAAAGAGACACCACAGAGATAACTAACGTGGGCCACACTGAATTAGCAGGTATCAGGCATGTGCCCTAAGGGGCTCGAGTTCCACAGGGCCACGTCAGTAGGGTGCTGTGTTCATCTGGTCAAAGGCCCGGAGGGTGGGTGCTGTAAGGGGGTGCAGCCTGACAGGTGAATGCGTAGCAGGTAAAGAAGCCCAAGGCTGAGGTCTTGATGTCTTCACAGAGCTCAAAGGGGCCACAGGAAGTAAGAGGACCCGCAGTAGTTGGAGGCTTAGGGACCGGATCTGACCTGAAGCTGTGTGAAAAATGGTGAGGACAGGGACCCAGAGGGGCCCCACGGGCAGCCGGTGAGTGCCCAGTCCTCTTACGGATGGGGAGGAGCAGCAGGGACTGTGTCTCAAGATCCTTGCCAGGGCAGCTGGACACGCTCCACAGCTGGGGCAGGAACCAAGGGAATTCAGCTGCAGGGGTCCTCAGCCAGTGGCCCAGCTCCGCCCAGTGGGGAGCGCAGCCGCCTGCCCGCGCCCAGGGCCGAGTCGCAATGCGCTCTTTGGTGTACGTTACAGCCGCACAGAACTGCGCACCGATGCTGGCAAACCCAGCCTGTGGGCCGGAGGCGCAGGTGCACGGCTCTGACAATCAGTGAACGGCGACTACTGGGAAGGCAGCCAGAGAGACCCCATGCACCCCGAGAAACGTGCAGAGGTGGCAGAGGTAGTGCTGGGAGGGCCTGGTGTGGAGCTGAGGGCCTGGTGTCCTTCCCGTCACTGGGATGATGGAGGGGCAGGCAGAGGGCCAACAGAGAGCACCAAGCCCTGCAGTCACAGAGATGTTTGAATCCACCACTTATTTGCTGCCTCAGTTTCCTTGCTTGTATAATGGGAACAATGATATCTCCACCTTGCAAACCATCCTGAGGGCTAGAGGTCCCCTGAGACCCTGGCTGCAGCAGCTGCCCCCGAGGGCCTCAGCGGTGATGACAGCAAGAGCCACCGGTTTCGCGGAGCCGGAGTAGAGGCAGACACCATCCTGATGATCGCCCCATTGGCAGCACTCCTCCTAAGCCTCACAACAACTTGATTACCACCCTGTTCTACAGATGGGGAGACTGAGGCTCAGAGAATCAGATGAATGTTCCAGAGTGATGAATGGAGGGCCAGGACCTGACTGAGGCTATCTGCCTTGGAGGGGCTCCATGTCACTGCTGTGCCACTCTGCAACTCCTGGGGACTAGGCTTAGCTCAGCGGGTCCAAGGCTGGCTGTATCCCCTACCTGGGGCGGGCTGGCACTGCCTGTGGGCAAGTCGCTGGCTGCCTCTCCCTGGAGGCCTGGGGACCGTCTGCAGGATCTCATCATAGCCCGCGGACCAGCCTGGCACGGCTCCTGTATGAAGCTTGTCCAGCTCCCTTTACGGGGGACACATCCTCCCCACACCATCTGGGCCCCACTGCTGGCTGCCCAGCCCACAATGACTCACAGGAGGGTCTGCTTCTCCGCCATGGGGAGTGTGGATGGCAGAGATCTTGTCTCAGCCATCTCTGGAGCCCGCAAAGAACCCTGGAGGATGCCAATTGCATGGTGGCTCTGTCATGTGTACTGAATTCACCAGAGGAAAAACTGAGGAGCCCAGAGCGAATGACCAGAGGCTGGTCCAGGTGCCCTCCCTCCACCAGCCCACCATGGGCCCGACTCACTCCCAGCATCCAGAGAAGAGGTGAGCAGTCCAGCCTCGGCTACAGACCTGGGGCCTCCCTTTCCTGGCTTCATAGGCCTTTCTAGAACCTATTAGAAGCCTCTCTGCCCGCTTCCCTTAGCTGGAAAGATTCCTGCACACACGTTCATGGAGAGCAACATGGGCTTCCGCTGCAAACTGACCTGTGTTGACCACCTGACGAAGGGGTATGCGGCACGGGGCAGATGATTCCCTACAAGGATGGGCGAGGTACTTGCGCTGGATTCCGGGGGACCGAGAATCAACTCTTCTGTGTGACCTCTGGTCGGCTAGCTACGCACACTGTGAGCCTCAGTACCCTCCCTCGTATGATGGGGATAGTGTCCATTACCGACACAAAGGGTACTGGCATGATGGCATCTGTGTTTTCTTTAAGTGCGCGTGGGCTGTAGGGGGTGCCTGCGAGTTGCCTTTGATTTTTTAGATGCAGCACGGATAGCAGGCGAAGCAGAGGCTTCTAATCCAAACCCACTGGAGGCTTAGATCTAGGGTTTACAAACTGTGACCACAACCAAGTGACTTAACCTCCCTGAGCCAGTAGTGAGCCTGCATTTACCACAGGGGACCCGTGATAGCCACCTTGGGGGTGAAGGGTGCTGGGCTCCCCGCGCAGAGTCTGGCAGAGAGAGGAACAGGAGGGGAAAACTCAAAGGGCCCTTGGCGGTCAGGCCCCTCCCACTGTCCATGCTCAGCCGAGCCAGGCCTCACCCTCGCCAGCCTGAGCACGCTTCCTGGGTGCGAATGGCCTCCGTGTTAGATCTCTGGGCCACAGCAACTCACAGACACAGCAAATGCGCTGTGCACAGCCCAGGAGACAGCTCCCTCCGCTTCAGAGAAAACACACAGTTTGATTTGGTAAAGATCGGCCCCGGAGGCTTCACGGTTCCCCCAGCCAGCGTGGTTCTGGGAATTGGGAAGAGCACCTCGTGCGACTCAACAATGAGGGCCCCGAGTATCTGTCATCCTCAGCGAAGGTTCTCAAGGCTGTTGGGGAGACTAAAAAGACCTGATCCTGGCGGCACAGTTTTTAGAAATATATGGTAATCCATTTTTGTCAATCTACAAAGGCGCAGCTCAAGTCATTAAAAAGCCATCGGACTTAATCACACATGGAGAAGGCCGGTCTACGCCTCTCAGATCATTTCCAAGGGGAACTTGCAAAAACTGACAGGCAGGCAGGGAGGGGATGATGACAGCTGATAACCTGAGAAATTTCAGGTTCTGCTTCTCAAGCGCCGAAGGATTTACTTGAGAACATCATCACCTAGGTTTTGGCCCCGGTGGTGGCGGACATAGGGATGAGGACTCCAGGCTGCTGCTGGCTGACCTCTGCCTTCGGGGCGACAGCAGCTGCTTTCTTTTTTTTTTTTTTTCCTCCGGTACCGGGAACCGAACTCACGACCTTGCGCATGCCAGGCAGGCGCTTTTGCCGCTGAGCTAAATCCCCAGCCCCGACAGCAGCTGCTTTCTCAGAAACACTGCTTAACGGCAGTACACTGTGCGAGTGCAACGAGAGGTGGGCGTTTAGGTGGGGTAGGGCTCGCTCAGGCCGGGTCTGCGCTCTGCCCTCACCAGCGCGGTGACCTCAGCAGTTCCCTGCATCTCTCAGAGCCTCAGCTTCCTCATCTGCAAAGGGCGATGCTCGCCTCCTAGGCTGGGAGGTAAAAGAGTTCACTCTCCTAACGTCTTTACTGCAGGTCTGGAATACGGTGAGCTCTCAATAAACACTGGCTGAGAAGCTACGTCTGTAGAAACCACCCGCAGGATTCTCCAAGGCCAAGGTGACGTTGGGAGCCATGATTTGGAGATGACGGTGCCTCCTCTACCCTGGCTCCCTGAGAGACTGTGAGCAGCCACCTCCATAAGCTTGACTTCATGTGAAAGCAATAAATGTCTGTAGCCTCAATCCGTTGAGATCTCTGGGTTTATCTGTTACAGCAGCTGGTGTTCTCTTCAACAAGTACACCCGCTAAGCAGGATGACCTCAGACACCTGACTGTACCTCTCTGTTTCCCCGTGCAGATGCTGCTGCGATGGCTCGGAAGATATCAGGTGACAGATGCTTTTTGAGCTGGGAAGCACTCAAAGCCATCCATCACTGGGTCACTGCTTCTGGTCTGACAGCCTGAGGCTGCGAAAGGGGAGGGGACTTTGCACATTCCCTGCCAGGCCGGGGATTGCAGCTAAGGGTTGGGGTGTCTCCAGGTGAGGGGTCTGGGGCCACCAGCTGGTCCTGATCCAGAGGGAGATTTGGCAGCCATGTGTCCCAGATAGATGAACCCGAGGGAGTAAGCTGGGCCGGGCCTCCATCAAGGGGGCTCCCTGGGGAAGAAGTCAGTCCAGCCTCCTTCTGATAACTTGTTCCAGTCTCTCACAACTCATTAGCAGGAAATTGCATTCCTTGCCAGGAAGATGCGCGCCTGAGTTTTCAGACATGTCAGGTAGACTCTGTTATCAAAACCTTGTCATGTCTCTGCACAGCCCCCGCGCTGCAGTGCTGGCGTCCTCTGCCAGGCTCCGTGCTCCGTGCATGTTGCCTTTGGAGATCTGAGGGTCCTGGGTGGCTGAGCTTTCTGGCAGCCAGTCGGCTCCAGGCTCAGGATGGAAGCCGGCATGAATAGTGAGGCTCGGCCTGGCCCCCACTCCTTAGCACCCACACTCCCAGTCTATGCCTCGTGCAAGACCCTGTCGGAAGGCAGAGGAAGGCTGGAACGACACATGGTAAGTTACCTCTGACCAGGGCCAACTTCCATAGGACCCCCGTCATTCCAGTCCTTTTGCTGAGGGTGTTCTCCCTGCCTCCCACCGTTCCCGTCTCTGGTGCCTGGCGTCAGGGGTAAGATCAACTGAGCCTGTACCTACGACCTGCTATCCTGTGCTTTGGTGGGGTGGAGGCAGATACTGACCTCCGCCTCGCTGCTCTTTCGCCCTTCCCTACTTTCCTACTTGCCAGTGTGAGTTGGTAGCATGTGATGAATTCTCAAATCACCTACCAGGGAGAAAACTGTCAACGCCTGGTCCACAGCAAGGATGCATAACACCAAGTCCTGTTGGCTCCATACATGCAACTGAAGGCTGCCATCATCCCCATTTTACAGAAGAGGAAATTGGGGCTCACTAAAGTCAAATGACTAGTGCCCCAAGTCACCCAGCCAGTCTACTGGGTGGTAGTTTAAACTGGTTCTAGTAGCTTCTGTAAGTAATCATGGTCATTTGTTTTATACATCTTACACCAGGCTGGAAGTTTTATGCTTAATCCTCTTAACAACTCTACGGCAGAGGTGGTAATAGTATCTCTATTTCCAGATGACACAACTGAAGCTCTGAGAGGTTAAGTAATTTGTCTGAGGCTGCACAGTAAATAGAGGCTATGGCCTCAATGCCTATGGTGTGGGTACTTTCTTCCCAGTTGTTTCACAGGTGATAAGGGTCTCCCTTGGGGAAGGCAGAGAAAGAGGCATCAAAATCCTACTGACAGAAAAAGCAGAATACATGCTGCTCATCATGCTATTACAAACTGTGTGTACATGGTCGGGATGGGTGGGATCTGGGTGGCAGTGGGTGTGTGTCACAGACTGCACTGGGCCTGGTGTCTTCTGTTAGCTCATGGCCGCCCTTGGTTGAATTCTGCCGGGTAAGGATGGCTAAGGGTTAAAGTGAAGGAACCAGGCATGCACAGGTGCTGTGGCTCAACCTTCCCTTGGCCTGGAGGCAGGAGGTCCTTCTTCCCTCCCCCCAGGTGCAGGTGCCACCTGGCCAGGTCACCTCTCCACCCCACCACATTCCACACAGGTTTGTCTCGGGCAGAGATCCAAGCAAGCCAGAGACTCCTGCTCTGAGCACTTAGAGCTTACAGAGAAAGCAAAGCCTGCAGCAGCAGCAGCAGCAGCAGCAGCCCAGTGGTGTCAGGTAGCCCTCCCTGTGCTAGAGGCCACAGCCAAGAGTTTGCCTGCAATTGCCTTCTAAAAGGCCTTTGGGACCCAGCCCCTGCCAAGCGGGGAAGAGTATTTCTCCCCTTTAATTTTATGCCATGGTCATGCTAAATTCAATGAGCCTCACTGCTGCACCTAAGCTGTACCTTCTGTCCTGGGTGGCGGGGGGGGGGGGGCTCCTTCCACTGCCTTCCTGCTCTTCAGCTCTGAGGGGCACATCTGTTGTTCCTAGTTGCCCTGGACCTATCTCCCTGCTTTCAGATGGTTCCATCTCCTCAAAAGTCATACACCTTAAACTTCCATGAAAACAAACACTTTAGGAACACCTTTAATATTTCTGTGCAGACGGCAAAGTTGGGGGGAGGCAGAGTGCTGAAGTGGGGAGAGGAGACTGGAAGGCGTGGCGGGATGCCCAAGGACAGCCTGCACACTTTGTCTGGGGAGGCTTCGGGATGGCCTCAAGTCCCCGGCAGTCTGGCTTTCGTGTACCCCATAATCACACCTGTGCTCTCCCACCACTGTGCTCATTCTGGCTATGTCCTTTACCCACAATGCCCTCCGCTCTCTGGACAGTGCAGCTCACTCTTCCAAGCCCAGCTCAATGTCACCTGCTCTGTGACGATCCCAGAGGTGGAGGCACGGTTCCTCCCCTTGTATTTGCACAGCATTCGACCACTATGGTGTGTGGCTCCTTCCCTCCAAGACAACTCTTGGGAGCAAGGTCACAGCCAATTCACCTCTGCATCTCTAGCCTCCAGAGCTGGCCTAGAAATGCCTCTTGAATGAATGAGCCTCCTTCCACTCAGGTCCCAAGACACCCATTTTCCCACCTCCTGCAGGGCCTTCCCTCCTGGGTCACCAGCAGGATAAACTGTGCCCTTGGTCTTTGTACCACCTTGGTATTGACCCAAGTTGGGTTTTAATGGTGCTGTGACAAAAGGCAGCTCCCACATTCATTTTCCTTGGCTAATTACATTTCCCAATTGCAACGCTTATCTTTGCACTGGTGTTAAAGACATAATCAGTTTCCAGAATGGATTCAAAAGAGGTGAGAAGCAAGAAAATAATTAAGCCGACTTCTGATTGAATCAAATAATTAAGCAGATTAAATCAGTTGCCTGTGATCAACAGCCCCAGCCCAGGCGTGGGGAGTGCGCTGCTCTATTGGAGAGATCGTTTCTGATTGTTTTAGAGATGGACAGCATTTCTTCTGAGTTGTAAGTAAAGGAGTCCCTGTTTCAACTGAATGCAAAGAAGGGTGGCAGGACCTCGAGTTCTTGTTTAGGCAAAATATTCTGGATTTAACTGAAAAAATAAAAAAAATCAAGGGTAGATGGAGGAAGGAGCGTCTTTTCCCTCTTAGTGTGGAGCAGAGCTGAGATGCTCCCCTCGTCCCGGCAAGGATCTCCTAGGCCAGCTGACAGCTGCCCCAGCCCCGAGGGGGACCCTAGGCAAGCTGCACGGAGTTGGTTAACACACCAGCCTGTGCTGGCTGGATCCTGAGTACTCCAAGCTCCTGGAACACTTACCGCTGCTTGCCAGTGAGCTCTGTGACTGTTAGTCGTCAGCACCCGCGTGAGGACGGATGCCTGACGCAGTGTCCCACAGCCCAGGTTGGCTTTCTCCAGGAATCACTTAGAACAGAGAGCTGGGCATGCTGGTGTCTGTACAGCACATCTTTACACAGAACTCACCTGACCCTTACACAGGCTGCGGGGCAGCTGTCAGGGTGAGGGTTGTTTGTCTCACTTTAAGGATGATGATGGTGAAGCTCAGGGGGCCAATCCATTAGGAAAGCTGGAGATGGGGAAGAGCAGTGGTTGGGTCCACCAGCCTCCATTCCACCACCACCCCAACATGCCAGGAAATCGGCAGTGGGAGCAGTGTAAAGTCAGTCCACAAGGGCAAACAACAAGGGGAGAACACGACAGTAAGCAGGTTCCTGCAGTTGGAGGGGACGGCACTGTTCAGCACTGGCTTAGCAAAGCCAAGAGGGCAGAATCCTAAGCCAGGAGGACGCAGGCATCCAGCGTTCAGGCTGCAGGGGAAGACGCAAAGGCTCTGGGTCTGGCGGCAACACCAGGCCTCCCCGGAGGTGGGAGAAGAGAGGCTCCTGCAAGTCGGCTGAAAAGGTAGTAAGGTCACTTGATCCTCTGCTGCTTCTGCCGACACAATGTCCCCTCCTGTCCCAGCAGAAAGACAGAGGTAGTCTCAGGAGGGGGCAAGAGAGAGCACTCTGGACCGGGGGACACTGGCGGAACAGAAGGCACCATCCTGAGAGCGGACCATCCCACTCCATCCCCGCCACCTCCTGTCTACCTAGCGCTCAGAGGGCTGCGCGCAGCAGGCGCTCTCCAGAGAGGAGCGTGGGAACGTGTCTCACATGGAACCCGCCCAGCCCGAGAGAGCAAACACCTTCTCAAGATGGCCTGTTGTGTACCCGACGGCGAGTGTCCACAGAGCCCCCTCCCCGCTCCAGCGCCCCAGCTCTCCTCTTTCCTGTCCCACATTTACCACTAAGTCACAGCCCAGGGCCCCAACTATCTGAGGAAAAGCTAAATGAGAGGTAGAAAAATGAACAACCAGGGAAAGTAACTAGGCCACAGACTTTCTAGGAGGAGGAAAATAAGAAGAAAAAAAAAAATCAGAGACAAAGCAGTGCATCTATAAGATAAGATCGGGATGCTCAAAAAAGAACACTCATGGAATAAAACAGAGCTCTCAGAAATTAATACATCATCCAGCAGCAGAAATGGAAAACTCAACAGAAGAGCTGGAAAGTAAACTTGAGGAAATTTCCTGGAATAGAACCAAAAAAAAAAAAGAAAAAGAAAACAAAGAATTCCAGAAATAGAGAAAATGGAGAGGAAAAAAATAAAATTTCAAAATGCCCAGAACAGAGCAGGTCCTGTGAGCTTCCAGAGGAGAAAACACAGGTCATACACAAAGGATCCAAATGGTAGCTGGCTTCAAGCTAGAAAGAACGGACTGGTGATTTCAGAATACTGAGAAGATGGCTGCTATCCTGTAATTCTTTATTCAGGATAATTACCAGTTAAGCCTGAGAGTGGAAGAGAGAAAGCTTCAGATTTCAACACTTTCAAGCATTTTACCCCTTCCTGGTCTAGGAAACTACTGGACAGAGCAAAGCAAGAAAGTCAAAGGCCAGAGACCCAGCAAATGGGGATGTGAAACAGGAGAGACCCGCAGCTAACACCACACTTCACGGTGCAAGGCCAGAGGGTTTCCCCTAGCATCAGTACTAAACAAGTCTCTCTCCGTTGGACACTGTACTAAAGATTCTAGATGGGGTGATAAGGCAAGAGAGAGGCACAGAAGGCCCCCCTATCAGAAAGAAGGAAGTAAAACTGTTTTTGGTTGCAGATAATTTGTTTCATAATTTAAAAAATCCTAATCGACCAAAACATGATTAGAACTAATAAATGAGTTCAACTAGGTTGTAGGATTCATCAGTTGTATTTTTATACACTGGCAATGAACACTCTCAAAATGAAATTAAAAAATCAATCTCCTTTAAAATAAACATCAAAAAGAATAAATACTTAGGTATAAACTCAACAAATAACTGCAGGACTTGTACACTAGAAAGCTAGCAAACACTGTTAAATTTAAGAAGGTCTAAATAAATGGGAAGACACTATATTCATGGACTGGAAGGCAATACTGTTTTGTTTTTTCTTTTTGGTGTTTTTTTTTCTGGTACCGGGAATCAAACGCATGACCTTGTGCTTGCCGGGCAGGCACTGTGCCACTGAGCTAAATCCCCAGCCCCAAGGAAGGCAATGCTGTTAAGATAGCAATATTAATCAAACTGATTTATAGATTCAATGTAATTAGCATAAAATCCCAATTGTATTTTCGTTCTCTTCCTTCCTGTCTCGTTCTCTCTCACTTTCTTTTCTTTTTCCTTTCTCTCTCTCTCCCCTCCCTCCTTCCCTTTCCCCCTCCTCTTTTCTACAGAATTGACAAGCTGACCCTAAAATTCCTACAGAAATACAATGGAATAACAAAAATAATGCTGAAAGACAACAAAGATGGAAGACTCATCTTTCTTGTTGTAGAAACTAGAAAGCTACAATAATCAAGACAGTGGGTGATACTGGCATAAGAATAGACATATAGATCAATGAAATAGAGAGTCCAGAGATAATGCCTTAAATTGTAGTCCTTCAACAAGGATGCTAAAACAACCCAATGGGAACAGAACAGTCTTTTCAAGAAATAATGCAGGGCAACTGGATATCCACATGCAAAAGAGTGAAGCTGCAATCAAATCTCAGGTCATGCATAAAAATAAAATCAAAAGTAACACCTAAAATGGTAACTCTTTTAGAAGATAATAGGAATTATCTTCAAGAACTTGGGTTGGGCAATGGTTTTTCAGATATGACATAAAAAAGTATAACAAAAGAAAAAACAGGTAAGTTGGGCTACATCAAATTAGAAACATTTGTACTGAAAATTGTCCCATCAAGAAAGTGACGACAACTTACCGAATAGAATTTGCAAATAGTATACCCCATGAAAGACTGATATCTGGAATATATAAAGAATCTTACAACTCGATTTAATTTTACCTTTAAAAAGATAAATTACCCAATTAATTCCAACAGGCAAGGGATTTGAATATATTTCTCCAAAGATAATATAAAAATTGTCAAAACACATGAGATCTTCAACCTCATTAGTCATTAAAGAAATACAAATCAAAACCAGTAAAAGATATATCATTTCATACCCACTACAGTGGCTATAATAAAAAAGACACAAGTGTAGGCAAAGACATGGAAAAGTTAGAACCCTAATCTGTTACTGACGGGTATGTAAAATGGTGCCACCTCTTGAGAAGACAATTTGGCAGTACCTCAAAAAGTTCAACACAGAAGTCACATGTGGTGGCTCATGCCTATAATCCTAGCACTCAGGAGGTTGAAGCAGGAGGATCACCATGAGTTTGAGGCCAGCCTGGGCTACAGAATGAGACCTTGTCTCACTAACAAAAGCAAAAACAAAAAGGAAGTTGAACATACAGGTCCCATGTGACCAGTAATTCTACTTGTAGGCATATGTACCCAAGGGCAATAAGAAAAATGTTCACATAAAAGTTTGCATACAATGTTCATAGAAGCGTTATTCAGAGTAGCCCAAAAGTACAAACAAAAATGTCCATCAACTGATGAAAGAGTAAATCAAATGTGATAGACACATTGTGGAATTTTATTAAGCAATAAGAAGAAATGACATACTGGCATGTGCTACAACATGGATGAACCCTCAAAAAATCATGCTCAGTGGAAGAATCCGGACACATAAGATGATAAATTATATGCTTCTACTTTTATGAAGCATTCAAAGAAGGCAAACGTATAGGGACAGAGGGCAGACCAGGGGCTGCTTAGGGCTGGGTGTGGGAATGGGAGGCTTCTGGAAATGGGCATGGCATTCTTTGCAGGCGATGGAAATGTTTGAGAATTAGGTGGTGATAATGTTTGTCTAACTCTGGAAATATTCTAATATTCATTGAGTGGTATACTTAAAAAAAGGGAGACTTTTATGGTATGTAAATATCAACAAAAGTGTCCTAAATAACAAGCAAGAGAGAGGTAAAAAGCTCCCCAGAGACAATGGCCGTGGAGCAGGGTGCCAGGCTGCAGGGCAGGAGGGTGAGGTTGGGGGGACCCTTAAGACATCGGAACACAGAGAGAACCACATCACTCTAAGAAGATGAGAAAGCAAGGAGTGACTAACGCGCAACAAGCTAAGCAGAACAATTATTAACTCCGGAGAAAACAAAGAGCTGTGTGGGGAAGGAAATCATACTCTACGAGGGTGAGCAGAAAGAACATGCAGACAGCTGTGAGGATGGTGGACACGAACCAGGACCTTAGTACAACTGATGGAGTGGAAGGGGAATGGAAGAGTGTGTGGTTAAATAAAGCTACAGAAAGCTATCACTGTACACCGTAGCTTAAAAAAAAAAAGCCAAAAGGCTGATTAGAGCAAGTGTTGGCGAGGACGTGGGGCAGGTAGACTTCCCACACTGCCAGTGAGACTGGACAATGGTGTACCCACTTTGAAAAAGGAAGTTTGGGAGTCTCTTACAGAGTTAAGCATACACTTATGACCAATGGTCTCACTCCCAGGTATGTAGAGAAGAGAAATGGAAACCTACATCCACACAAAACCTTGTCCATGAATGTTCAAAACAGAATTACTGGCAATGGCCCCAATGTGGAAACAACTCAAAGGCCATCAACTGATAAAAAGAAAAAAAAAAAAAAAAAAACTGTGGTGGGGCCTATGATGGAAGAATACGTGCTCAGAAACAAAAAGGACCACCCACTGCTACACACAACATGAGTGAACCTCAAAAACACGCTAAGTGAAAGGGCCAGAGGCACAAGGATACACACTGTGTGCTCCTTGAAAACAATGGCAGATTCAAGCTCATTCAGAGTGATGGAAGCAGACCAAGGATTGCGGGGCCAGAGGGTGGGGAAGGGTGAACACAAAGAGGCCTGAGGGAATTACAGGAGATAACCTGTACCTTGATTTAGGAGGTGGTGAAATGTATTTTTCCAAATGTATTGAAGTATACACTTACTATGGGTACCTTTTATTGTACTAAATTATACCTCAATAGAGTTGATGTATTCCTGTTCTGGGGACAAAATAAATGACATAATTTATGGGGGTGAGAAGTTTATTCGGCTTTCCAGTGGGTTTGGTCTTAAGTTGGCCAGCTCCAAGGTAGAAATGCGTGGGGGAAGGGTAAAGCAGAGGCACACTGCCCATCCTATGGCAACCAGGAAAGAGCAAGCTAGGAGTCACTGGAGACAAGAACACAGCCTTCCAGTTGTGTCCCCACCCACCTCCAATGAGGCCCTGTGTCCTAATAGCACCTGAACTCCTGAGCTCATCAATGGAGGAGTCTACTGCAGCGCCTCCGTGATCCATTCATTCCGAACATGAGACACTGAGGGGACATTGCAAATCTAAACCATAACAGATGTGAAAGTTAAAATAAGACAGAGCTGCTGAGTGTGGTGGTTACACGCTTGTAACCCCAGCTCTAGGGAGCCTGAGGCAGGAGGCTCACTATGAGTTTGAGGCTGCCCTGGACTACACAGTGAGTTTGATGCCAGCCTGAATTACATGGTGAGACCCTGTCTCAGAAAACAAAAACAAAAAGATATTGGCTTGAATTGGGGTTAAAACTGAGGAGGCTTCATGAAAGAGGCAGGAGTTTGGTCTTTAAAAATGAATTTGGAAAGCTGAGCATATTTGTAATGCCAGCTACTCAGGAGGCTGAGGCAGGAGGATTATAAGTTCCAGATCAGCTTGAGAAACTTATTTAAGAACTTATCTCAAAAATAAAATAAAATATAAAGCTAAAGGGGATGGAGTTGAAGTTCAATAGCAGAGTGCTTGCCTAGCGTCCCTAATACCACAATTAAAAAAAAAAAGAATTTGAGTAGCTAAGAGGGGCAGGGAGAGTGGACAGTGGGAGTGTGACCAAATCTGAGAGTTGCCCTCTAATGTCTATTCTCCCTTGATTTCTATAGAAACAGAAAAGCAGTAGGTTTACTTTTAGCTGAGTACATGACCAGGGGAGTAAGGACTATCTCTTCCAGCCTCCCTTGCAGCTAGGCATAGGCATGTGACCAAGTTCTGGCCAATGAATGGGACATCAGTTGAAGTGGTGTATACAACTTCTAGAAAATATGTTCTTTTCCTCTTTCTTTTCCTGCTGGCCAAAATGTGGTCACAATGACTGCAGCCAGCGCAACCATCTAGGACCATGAGGTAGAAGCCACGATTCAGGATGAATGGGGGAAGCTGAATCTCTAATCATGGTGCAGTCACTAGTACAGCCCTAGAATACCTTGACTTGGGTGAGAGAAATAAACTTCTACTTTAAGTCATTGCTATTTTAGATTTTCCTTTAGTTCAATCAAAGTACAATTCTAATATGATAAACAAAAACAGAGTGAGAGGTGACATGCTAATGTCCCTAGTGCCTCCGGCTCTCCTGAAAATTGACCATCCCTGATATACTCTGTACTGCTTGAAGAAAAGGCCTTAGTTTTCCTAGGTCTTAGTATGTAGTAGGTGCTCAGTGAAAATACTGCTTTGGCTGGAGGTCCAAGCGATGGTTTGAGCCTTGGCACAAGAGGGACTAGTTGCTCACTGAGGGCAGAGCCTGGATGCCCCTATTCACCACAGTAACCCTTGCACAGTTTATTATGAATGTTCAAGAGAGAAATGAAAGAATTTGTTGAAGAGAGAAATGAAAGACTGCTAGAGCAGAAACTTGGGAGTTCGCATTCTAGGTTTCACTCATCTGTTTTCAGGGTGAGTGCTTAACAGGGCCTCAGATCACCTTCTAGGGCATATTTCCAACTCCTAGACCGTGTTCTGTTTGGGGTAGTGCTGTCCAGACCCCCAGCGATGCAGATGATCACACGATCTGGGTTCAGCCAATCCATATCTTTCATTCCCCTGGACATTAGGATTAGCTAGGAACAGAAGGAACCATGGCACAATGAAAGTTGGTCAGCACTAGCCTTGCGTCTTAAACGGAAATCCTCCAGAAGGCAGCACTAGCTCTTTTGCACCAAACACAAATTGGATACATGGAGGCAAAAACTGTTGTACTACCTTGCTAACACGAAGGAAGGGCCATTCTGAGAATGAAAAGACAAAACAGACAACAGACACACAGGAAGCAAGAGTCTTAAGTCTTCATCTGAGCCCTGGATCAAGCTCGATCTGAGATCTAACCCTAGTAACTTTCAGTTAAATTATCTAGCAAATTCCTTCGAAGTTTAAATCAAATGGGGTTGGATTTTCCATCTCTTACCACCCGAAAGGGCAAACTGACTCAATTAACCTTGATGGCCAATGTCTCTTAGGTACAGTGCCAGCATCAAATAGCGGTAGGGGCCGGGGCACTGCCAGGTCGTGGCATGAACTCCGCTTCCCTTTGAGTGTAGCTGACTCTGAGAACTCAAACAAGGCTTCCTTGATTCTACCTGGTATGTGACATTGTAAACCAGTCTCACATTATCAGCATCGCAAACATTCGCCTATAAAAACACAGGAGTCTAAAATGTTAATCTGAGAATTAGTGGACATTTATCTTCTTTTGGATCGGTATAATTTCCTCCCATTTTTTTTCTATGTGCTTTCTGAGCCACCTCATTTATCTAAGCTTTCAAAAGCTCATGCAAAACACATAATGCACTTGAGCTACAAAAATCAATGCTTGAGGACGCATTTTCATCAAGAATGCTACAGAAATTCCTCTGTTTCTCAGAGGTCTTACTGCAAAAATTTTTATCCATGAACAACAGCCAGGATAGTTTCGCTTATAACAAAGCCATTCCCTCCTTACAATATCAGGGAAGCAAGATAGCTGTAAAACGATATATATTCTTTTTATTTTTAAAGAGAAAATATTTTATATTAGGCTGGGCTTCAAACCCCTTACCTCCCTCAACCTCCCCTGCCAAGACAACTGACTTTAATTAAAGACCATTTACCCTGGCAATGGATTGCTTGCTGCAGTTTGTACCAAGGAGACACATTTGCAGGGAAATGGATTGCAGTCCTTAGATTTTTGCCCAAATGACAAAAGAAGTGATTATGTTCTCTCGTCACTTCCTCACTCTGAAGAACTCTATTAAGAGAATAATTTGAACCGACTCTCTGCTGCTCTGCATTTTAAAGCGTGATCTATTTCAATGCCACCAACATTTTTTCCCCTTTTAAAAATGAGTGGTATTTAAGGAAAAATGCCAGCTGGGTGTCTATTTGAGGAGGGGCCGCAGGAAACTCAAAGGTTGATTTAACTCCCTCTGAAGCCAGTTGCTTGCAAGCGCGGAACAGGAAGCCTCAGCTCAGCGCACACGGCACAGAGGCGGCCTGGGAGACCGGGGACGCGTCACGTTCGCACCCTGGAGGACACTGTCACATCCACAGGCCGGCTCGGGACCCTCTGCTCTCCTTCTCCACTTCCTGGCTGCCCAGCGCTGGAGGGGTCTGCATGGGCTAACTCCAAGGCCACAGGATTCTTGATTCACCTGTGGTCTGAAAGGAAGAGGCCCAGAGATCTTTCCCAGCGTGGCATGGAAAGAAAGCCCAAACTAGCAGGCCCAGGAATGCTTCCTGTGGCCCCAGCATCACCCCTGCGAGCTGCATTACAGTGATTTTGGTGTCTAGCTCAGCGCAGGGCCTGGCACTGAGCGGTGCTCAACGTATGTGGAGTGAGTGAGTCAGTAAAATCATTTCCTTCGGTTCTATCCACTTGATCAGATGAGCCGAGCTCGGCACGAACAGCTGACTGGGCGCCTGGTCATTTATCCTAATCCAGACAGGAATGTCTGGCCGTGGCCTAAGAAGATGGGAATCAACTCCTTTCTCCCACACTGGCCCGAGCACTACTTGATTATGAGAAATTACAGTGGGAAGGAATCTGAGTGGGGCAGACTGCGGAAACGCTCCTGATTTTCCGCCCCTCTCTCTCTGCCCGCGACTTTGGCCATGTGACTTAGCAGCTGCTCGCATCACAAGACAGAATCTATCTCCTCATCGTTTGTGCCAGGCTGGACTAACTTGCTCTGACCAACAGTACACAGAGGAGGTGACAGGTGCCAGTCTAGGTCTGAAAAGGTGCTGCATGCCTCCTCTATTCTTTTGCACATTGTCTCAGCCATAAAGAGCAGCACAGATGCACATGGACTGGAGCTAAGTTATCCCAGCCACAGCCATCCTAGGCCAGTCAAGGTCAGCCAGGCCCCAGGTAACCTGCCAGCTGACTGCACACATGAGCTACTGCAATCAAGAGCCACAGGGTCATGAGAAATCACAAGGGCTTGTGGTCAGCCTCTACCTGCAGGTTAGTTTGTTACGTAGCAGTAGCTAACTGACACTAAGTTCAGTGTTCTAAACAAGTGAGGACACTGAGGCCCAGAGCAGGGCAAGTCCTTCCTGAAGATCACACCTGCCAGTGCAAGCACGGTGGGTATGGAGTCATCCAGAACCCTTTCAACAATACCAAACACTGCTTTTTTTAATCTCAAGAATCCATTGTTTCCCCTCCTAAGTCGTTAGCCCTGGGGTTCTGAACAAAAGGCATGAAGGTCACTGAGCAGCCATAAAAAGGTAAAATATAGCTCATGATTTCCCTACTTGCTACCTCTAAAATTCTAGACTCGTGGCTCCTGTGAAAGCATTAGGGTCCCACAATTATAGTGACGTGTTCTGACCTGAAAATCGAACCAGAACGACCTTTTCTCAATTTGTGAAAAATTATGGAAATCAATAGGACTTTTAATATTACCAGTAATCCATAAAAGGCCCTTTAGAACAGCATCTGGCACACTGTAAATGTTCAATACATGTTCGCCATTACTAAGTCCTCTCACAAATGTTTTTTAAACCTCTGGCGCTTGCTACCACTGTCCGGTCAGCTGGCAGAGCGAGGGAGTAATAACAGTCACAGCTAACATCTGCCGAGCCCTGTGCGGGGCAGACCCTTCACATACATCACTGCAGTTAATCTCTGCAACGCTGCTTTGAGGTACCAGCCCCAACTAACAGATAAGGAGACAGAGGCTCAGTGAGGTTAATCTGCCCAAGGTTAGAAAAGCCAGGAAGCCAGCGAGCAGGATTCCCACTGCAGCTGTCCAGCCCATGCCGGTAGGGGAACAGAGATGACGACTGCCCAGCTCTGTCATCTACAGCGCTGATCGTAGACCGGGGAGGAACGATAGTTCAGACTGAGTAAACGGATACATTTCAAGGAGCTCAACAAATTTAGTGTTTGCTTCTTCTAGAAAGGCTAAAATTAAAAGGACAATATTAAGCATTGGTGAGGATACAGAGCAACTGGAATGCCATGTCTTCCTTACCTCCACTCCAGGGCCTTGTACTGAGAAGGAATTTTACCATAAGCACAAGGGCAGGGAGGTAACACAGTTGTGACTGATTGACACAACTGAAGAGGGCTGCAGAGCCCTGGTTAAGGGTCTGAGTTTTGGTGCTGGACAGTTAGGTGCACAAGGAACATCTGGGTGTCCACCTCTGGAATGCCAGTTTGATCCAGCACTGTTATTTCCACAGGATGCAATCATCCCTTCTGCAGACATTTATTGAGCACTTACTAACTCCGGTGCCTGAGCAACTGCTGTTACGACTGTAACCAGCTTGCTTGGTCTTTGGTCATCTCCTGTACAGTTTGCATCAGATTCCTGACTGTTCCTTCTCCTTGAACAGGAAATGGCACCTACAACCCAAGACAATGAGCATTACTCTCCACACCTAGCTTTCCCTTCTCAAGGAGGAAAAGCCTCTTACTTCCTGGAGGCAGAAAGACTAGCACTTTTCCCTGTTGAAGGGTGCTGTGCGGGCAGAGGCGGGATGACTTTCTACCTGTCCAGTCCTGCCTTGCCTGGTGCCCTAGGATCATTTCAGTGCAGCAAGGCTTAGACTCCTGTATGCAGTAGATGTCAACTGTGTTCACTCCAGCAGACATGTGGATTCCCATGGCTTCTTGGGCTGGGCTCAGAGAGCACTTGGACCAAAGCCCCAGCTGAACTGCACGGTAAGAACTCACCAGGAACTTTCTCTGTTACTCTCCAAGACAGTACCTTTTGGCACTGACTTGAGCCTAGACTCCTCAATGCTTTAGGTACTAAGATTACATATGTGGCTGTGCAATGTTTTACTTTTTAAAAATATGTTTATATGACTCTTACTTAATCCTTCTAATCCTAAACCTTTAAGTCTGACCTGAGGCAGGAACCAACCTCTCCATTTTAAAGATGAGGTAAATTGCAATCACATAGGCCTCCTGCTTGACACTCAGTCTAGCGTTCTTTCTATTATGTTTTGTGTACACTCATAAATGAGAGAGGTGGGGATAAAAAGGGGGCTTTATTCTGTAGCACTCTGTTAAGCAATTTGTGTTACTTCATTGAAATCTCACTACAATCAGGTAAGACGGTGTCACCCCCATTTTCCAGATCAGGAAGCAGATTGTCCTAGTTATTTTTCTCGTTGCAAAATACCAGACACCCAAAGTTAAAGGAGGAAGTTTATTTAGTTCATAGTTTGTGGAAGTTTCAGTCTACACTTGGCTGGCTCCGAGGCAGGCAGGTACATGGTAGAGGGACAACAGTTCATGGCAGTGGAAAACAGCAAAAGCAACAAGAGAGCTTAACAGCGTCTTTCTGACCCTTATACCTTATCCAGGCTGCTGGGATTAGGGTGGTATCAAACCAATCAGTGAACTAATTTAGTACTCACACACCCTTAATCCCAGCTTCCCCCCTTCCGGTTTAGTTCCCTTTTGAAAAGGCTTTTTGCCCTTTTGGGGTTTTGGGGGGACATCCAGACACAAATCATAACACAGATCCACAGAAGATGAGTGATTTGCCCGATAATAACAAATGGGAAAGCAAAATTCAAACCCAGGTTTTGAGTCACCATCGCAGCAGGCAGAAACCCGCTTTCTAGAAACAGTAGGTGTTTATGAGGGTCCCAGTCTGGTGAATGACAAGTGCTTTGGTTCAGATATGGTTTGTCCCTGAAGGTTGGTGCACTGCAAGCTCAGTCCCCAGTGTAATGGTACCGAGAGGTGCTAGGAGGTCAGGAGGTGGGGCCCGGTGGGAGGAGACTGGGTCATGACTATGCCCCCAAAGGGGTAAAGGCTGCTCTCCATGAGGAGGCTGGGTCTCGGGATGAGTTCCTGGGATACCGAGCCTGGTTTCTCCTCACTTTCTCTCTTGCTTCCTCGCAAGCCAAGTGATCACTTCTGCATGTCCTCCCACTGTGAGATGCCATCCACCATGCAGCGGCACCTGCCAAGTCATGATGTACCAGGAGGCCCTCACAGAGCCTGAGAAGACGTGGGAGCTGACTGAGCTTGGACTTTTAGCTCCAAAACTGTGAGCTAAATAACACCCCCTCCCCCCGCTTTTTTCTTTAACTTACCAAGCTTCAGGGATTTTGATATAGCAACACAAAATGAGCTAAAACAACAAATAAGCAGGATGCAATAATGTGTTGGTCCAGGCACCGGCTCCTGAAAGCAGCGCTCAGGTAGCAGGCAAAGATTGTTTTGACACTGGATGCATCGGGGAGCAGGAACCAGCCTCTCGATGCGGCCACTTTGAAAGACATATGGGTCATTTTTATGCTTCTAGTAGTTTTGTTTTTTAAAAAACAAAAGTTTTGACGCTGACTAGAATGAGACTATCAAGTCTAAAATGATGCTGAGCCGGCCCTGAATTATGACTCCGGTTCATTTGTTCTCTCGACTATACCCCTGGATCCTATCCAAAAATACTTACATCATCTGAGACCTTCACTTTCACCTCCTTTGTACTTAGGGACTGTGAGCTGGCACTACTGGCCTGGAAGACAGCTGCCCTCCACAGTGTCAAGGCCACCCATTCTGGGGTGCACACTGCAGCAGCCACACTCAGACACACCCTGGTTTGCAGCACCTGTGAGAAGGAACAAATGGCTGCTCCTCAGTAGCTGGTTTAAGACTCCCTACAGGGCCACAGTCGCCCCAGGACAGGAAACAGAAGCAGGAAGCTGAGTTCCTTGCCCTGGGACAGCCCCCTCCCCGCTGTCTGCTCTGGCTGGACAAGTGTCAAAACTTGTTTTCTAACACCTGCATTTTAACTGTAGGTCTTCCCCGGGAGATGTGAAGCGGTACTGTATAGGGGCAGGACACGCATCTTGCTTATCTCTGCAGACCCTGGTGCCTGACCCCCCCTGGGGCTCTGCAGGAGCTTAACCAGGCTCCTCAAGTGAACAGTAAGTTCTGTCCATAGACCCAGCCAGTAGTGATGCCCACGAAGATGCAATGAAAAGGAGGAAAGGGGGCTGTTGTTCAAGGTTATGGCCAAACCCAGGGCAGTGACAACAGAAGACAACCTTCCCAAACTCAAAGCCTGCCAGGGCCTTCCCCAGCCGGTCCACACCTTCCAAAGCCCTCAACTGCATTTCCTTCTCCAGATCCAGTCACTTCAGAGGCAAACCGCTTCTCTGGATAAGTAAAAAGGAGGGTGAGCAGATCACACAATGATTGCCATCCTCCTGGTTTTACAGACGAAGCCCCCTCACCTGGGCTCTACGGGGCACTGATGGGCCAAGTGTCAGCCTGGCGGGAGGTCCAGGGGCCAGGACTTTCAGCGACCTGATTTTAGTGTTTCGGAAATCTCTGACTTGTGCTGATGGCTTTATGTTGGCATTTCCGCTCCCTGGGTTTTAAAGAATGAGAAATCTGTGGCTGATCACATATTCAGCAACCAAGTGCACTTATTCGAAGACCTAAATTGCAGAAATAACTCGCGTGATTAGTTGAATGAATATGAGTCTGGATCATCAAGCTCAATCTATGGATAAATCGGGAAGAGACGACTGGGCCACGTGGAGGGCGAGCCCTCCCCACTCTGTCTCTTCTGCAGGATCATGACATTCCCCCCACGGGGCCAATGGGGCGACCCTAGAGCCTCTCTTGCTTCTAGCTGCTTCATCTTAGGCTACCTCTGCACTGAGACCAGCCCCACTCTGTCCTCCAGCTACACATCTGAGGCAGCCGGACCTGCCCAAAGGGCAGAGTCACTGATAAAGAGCCAGGCCCAGGTAGGGTCATGGGAAGACAGACCTTCTTGGTGTCCATAGATGATTTCCTGCAGGCCAGGTAGCCTACTAGGCAGATGCCAGTCTAGCCACATTCTTACCAAGAAAATTACCCACAACCCCTGGCTGGAATTTGCCTCTCATTCGGCACCCTTCTGTCCCTGGCACACTCACAGAGGGCTCAGATTCCTCAGCTGCGTTAGACATGCTCAGTTCTCCCCAGAGTGGCCTGAGCCCAGTGCCCACAAGGAACCTACTTCAGGAAGAGCAGACGCTCCCTGCACACAGGGTCCCTGGCCCTGGCTGCACCTCAGCCTTGTCAGCTAGCTCCCCTAAGGACAGCCTCTACTGGCCCCATCTTCCTGGCCCTGGATGGTTCTCTAGAAGGCCAGGAAGCTGGGTCACTGGAAAGTGCTGTGCTTTTAGCGGCATAAACACGGACTACTCTTCCATCCTGTTCCGTTGTATAATGTGGGGGAGGGGACTCTGGGATAGCAGGAGTCAGGCCAGCCAGTCACATGGTCAAGCAATGCAGAAGAGGGAGTAGGGGACAGACATCCTTATACCATGCAGCGAGAGGCTAAACTTGTGCATCAGAAGCTTCTAGAGTTAATGAGCTTGGTTTCCAATCCTGACTATCATTTGCCAGCTGTGCAACCCAACTAAGGTTCTTAACCCCTCTGTGCCTCAGTTTCCTCATCTGTAAAACGTGGATATTTCTGTGCAGAATAGCTTATAAGATTCAAAAAAAGTATGGTTAAAGTTTTGAGCAGAGTAGCATGTGGTAAACCCTTTAAAATGTTAGCTAGTTCTATTTTTAAAATGTATCCTAAGAGAACATTAAGACAAGTATATAAAGATTAATGAACTAGATTAGGAAATTTATCTCACCATTGCTTAGCATGGCAGAAAAAACATAACCGAAAAGTCCAGTAAATACAAAATGATGGACTATATAACAACTGTCTACCCACACAATAGAACAACGTGGCCGCTAAACATAATACAGGCGGTGCGTGTCAGCTTGACATGGAGATCACAAAATACTGAAAATACAGGTCACAAGACAATGTTTATCTTATGAGCCTATTTATACAAAAGTACGTATTTTTATGTATTCCTTTGCACAGGGAGGTATCTGGAGAGAGACATGGTGGTGGGATTTCAAGGTAAGGAGCCTACCTTTCTGCTCCTTATTTCTAATTTCTCTACAGTGGGCATGGATTATGTTTATTGCTCTTTAAAAAAGAAAAAGATAGAGTAATTTTAAGGACAGAAAAGGGTTTTCATACTCAGATAATTCCAATCCAGGTAAAGGAATTTGTTTAAACTTCATTACTCACTCACTGAGAAGATGCATGAGGAACAGCAGCTGAAAGAAGAGGGAAAATGCCACTTGTTTAAAGGTTTTGCATCTGGGAGAGTAGCTTAAACATAAAAATACCTCCAGTCAGCCTTCTCTACCGTTCCAGCCTGCAGGAAACCAACCTTGAAAATCAGCGACAAACCAGATATGAAACGTGTCTTCCTCCAGATCACACTAAATCAACGTATCAGGATGACAACAGATTTCTATTTTACCTGGCAAAGAGGCCCTTCCCACTGAGATGAGAAAATTTGGGACACAAATCAGCTCTCTGGAAAGAGAAGAGACATTCTAACAGGATCAGCTGGAGGTCGGGGAAAACTGCAAAGTCTAAATATTCCTGGTGTCATAACTTTGTCAGCTGTGTTGAAGTTGACAAGATGCTTACCCAGCACCTCGAGACATATGCCAAATTGAAGTGCTTAGCTGTGTAAGCCATAATAACCACCCCATGGGACTCTGCCACAAGCAAGTACTGAGCAGGCTAAGGCCATGCAGCCACCACCTGCCCGGATGCCACGCCTGCCTCCCTCCTTTCCCTGGCCAGGCTGTGTAGCCATGCTGCCCTGGAATCAGGTCTCAAGACCAGAGATGACTTCCTTTATTCAGCTTTCCATGCTTAGCATCTGTATTGCAGGTGGGGGTCCTCCGGGGTAGGGGCCAACAGGAGGCAAAGTTTGCCTTCCAGAAGTAGCTTCTGCTGCAAAGCTGTTTTTCAAAGAGGGAAGCACAAATCCAGCCAGTCTCACACAGGCTTGGAGGGCTGGAGGCAGGAAGGAAGATACAGGGATGGATGGAGAGGGACTGCTGTGATGCTCGGCCTATACAGGGCATAAGCTGGACCAAAGCCATGGACCCACTTTCCTGGCCACTGAGCAGGGAAGAAGAATAAAGAGGATGAAGGGGGAGAGGAGCCAGGCCAGTGTGGCAGGCAGCTTCTGAAGAGGCAATGAGCTTGGGTAGAAAGGTCAGGAAGAAAGACCCCGCCCTGCCAATGAAGATGGGTGTTTGTAGTAACAAGCTTCTTTGTGGCTTTCACAAAACAGATGAAGTCACTATGTGGCCCAGGCTGCCCCTGAACTTCTGGGCTCAGCTGATCCTCAGCTTCCTGAAGAGTTGGGATAACAGGCGTAAAGCACCCCGGAGATGCCCAGTCCACACACTACACGGCTGTTCTCCAGGCTGCCCCTGCTTTCGTGATGAACTGGGGGCCTGTCCAATGTCATACAGGCGGTAAATGGCCCGACCTCTCTTGCTTCCTTGGGCAGTGTGGACAGCGTTGATAAAGATGATGACGATGATGACAGAAGCTATTCATTGACAGTACTCTAAACCTTCACAGTGCATTAACAGTGCACTGAGCTTTTACAACCACTCTACAATGTAGATACTCTATTTCCCATTTTTCCAGGAAAGGAAACCGAGTCACAGAAAGGATAATTCACTTGCCCGTGGTCACACAGCCAGGCTTCCCGTCAGGTCTGAGTAAGCAGAGGCGTTCAGGCCCCTGCTTGGTGAGAAAGACACGGAGGCAATGACTTGTCTTAGCATTGCAATATTTCTACAGGCCCCTCTCCTCCCTAAAAAAAAAATTACTTTTTACAATTGCATTGGTATAAAGATGGAGTTCATCCCAGCTGAATGCATTACCACATTTGCTTTTTTATTCTTAGTTGAAAAAAAATTAAAGTTAAAACATTATTGTGAGCCCTAGGGACTGTGCCTAATGGGGAACTCTGCCCCATGCAGGGCCATCTGGGGCAGTGTGTGGCAGGTGGCAGGTGCCCCAAAGCCTCTTCCTTCCAAACATAGGCCCCTTGGGCCTCCCATCCCATCTGTGGCACCAGCACCAGCTGGCATGGCCTCCTAAGTGTGGCCTATGCTACTCCCTACCTATAATAGAGATTTCATTGACATCTGTCAAAATCTACCACCTGAGCAACTCTGGCATCCAAGAACTTGTCCCTCCTACACTACTCCATTCAAATGCAGCCATCTTTGTGGTTTCCTGGCAATGCTGAAACACTCTTAGGAACTTGATGCATGCTCCTCCTCAGATGCCTCAGCCTCCCTCCCAGGGTCTGTCTGGTCAGAGGTGGCTGTAAAGCTGTCTTATCTCCCACAAGCCCCACCCCCAGCCTTGCTCATTTCCACACTCTCTTCCCATTCCATAGCCAGCTCTGAACCAAGCATACAGTCCGGACTCAGGCCAGAGGTGCTGACTGATGAGAATTTAAGAAGTAGCTCACATTCTCCCCTCTGCAGGCACTGTCAGTTACCCCTCCTAAAACAATACCCAGTCGCATTTCTGGGCAACTGTTTCAAGAGCAGCAGCAGATCTGTGCAGCCACACCCTGCTTGCTGGAGGCAGGAGGAAGGCAGAGGGCCGGGCCACAACCACAGCTCCCTTCCTCCATTCTAATTGCTGCAAGGCCATGGCCGGGGGATGAGACAACAACAATTATCCCACGTGGTCTAGTCCCAGAATTCAAAATTATTGGGGGAGAAAATGCAATTGTGTGTTATCCAGTCATTAAAACAAAAAACAAAATCAAAACAAAAAAACGAAACAAGGGCAGTGAATTTCAAACCGTCTTTCAGACTTCATGAAAAAGAAAAACAAACTTGAGTATTAGCACCAAATTGTGCTGACAACATGCTTCCGGGTCTCTTTGTCCTCCTCCTGGCTCTCTTTTCAGAATTTTTCAACAATTCCTATTGATTCCTTCAGGGTTCTCATGCGACTGGTTATGCTTGGGAAAGCAGCCTTCCCTAGAGTTTGGAAACCGATCTGCCTGCCTCAGGGGCCCTGAGCTGCAGGAGGAGAAAATCTCCCGCTCCTCTGTTTCAGATAAGTGACCGAGGCTCAGGCCCTGTGCTCTGTGGGGCCATTATGACTTGTGTAGCACCTCTGCCTCCATGGCTGACTCCCTGCCCACCCAGCTGCACCAGGCTTTCATCAGCCAGGGAGGGACACACTCAGGTTGGCTCAATTACCTACTATTTTAGGACCTAGAAGTAACCTGAGAGATCATGCACCAGACACCCACACAGCATGGTGGGGAAACTGGAGCCCGGAGAGGGAGCCTTCCTGGGTTGTGGAGCAGATTGGTGGCTCCAAAGCAATGAGAAGGCACAATTCCTAGCTCTTGGCGCGTGGGGTGGGAGGAGTAGTGGGGGCTGCGTTTGCAGGACCCCGTTTATATGCTCACAGATGGTTGCTTCCCACGGCCGCACCCACTCCAGCCATGCTAAACCTCTTTTAGACCAGAAGAGGACCGAAGTCTTGCTCAGTCTCTCCTCCGGGTCTTTGCATGTGTTTCTATGCTGTGATCGCACTCTCAGCACGCTTCTGCATTCATGCTTTGGCTTCTGCTTCCACCTCTCCCAGGACACCATCCCTTCAACGATGAGTGAGGAGCCCTTGGTAGGAGCTTGTCTCTCATAGGCTCATGCTGCCTTAACTGAGACTATGGGTTCACGCATCCATTCCCACAGTAGCTGGGGAGGCCCACGGAGTACCTATCTTGCTCCTTTCTGCCTAGAACAGTGTCCGGCACACAGTATTCACCAGTTATTGCCAGATGAAGAAATGATTTCCTGTGATCCCAACAACAATTCTGGGAATGGGTGTCACCATCTCCTCTCTACAGGAAAGAAAACTGAGGCTCAGAGAGGAAACACAATCCTTGCCCAATGAGTAAGTGGTAGAGCCAGGATTTGTCTCCTGACTCCCGGACAATACCCTTCCCATCCTTGGCACAGTCCCCAAACTGGTAAGCTCCACTTTATACCATCTTAGCCTGTCCTGTCACACCAGGGCAGAAAGGCCTGCCTAGAGAAGCGGGAAGATGGTGGGGAGGGGATGGTGAAGGAGGACGCAGGTGACTAATCCTTCTGCTATAAGAAGCACCTGGGGCAGCTGGCACTGCAGCCCCAACTCACCCCTTACTTAGGCAGGAAGAGCAGGGCCCCCGTGCAGACCAGGGAAGGGAAGTTCCTGAAAGCTGCAGCTTTGAACATGCAGGGCTTGACTAGGAGAGAGGTGGCCTACAGCAGGAGGCTAAAGGTAAGCACACAGACCACGCAAGTGCTGGCAAGGTTAATGGACCAGCTAGAAAGAACTCTGACACAGCTGGTGGCATTACCAATTGGTTTAACTATTTGGAAAACCGGCAGCTTCCCAGTAAAACCGAACCCTACCAAAACAGTATGACTCTGCAACTCAGATCCTGGGTCTGTCTCCACATAAATGACTGCTATTTCCACCAAAAAATATGAGCAAGAGCACTCATGGCCCTCTGACACGCCCAGGCGGAATGCGAACTGGTGCGACCCTTTGGAACGGTCTGGTGTTTCATCACAAGGTTAAACATGGACTGATCCAGCAATTCTACTCCTGAACATACACCCAAGAGAAATGGAAACCTATCACCACACAAAAATGTACACATGAATGTTCATAGCAGCATTATTCATCATGAAAAAGCAGACAAAATCCATACTATGGAATATTATTTGGCGATAAAGAGGAATAAAGCTCTGATACATGCTATGACATGGCTGAAACAAAAATATTATACTCAGTCAAAGAAGTCAGTCACATAAGACCATATTGTACGCTATTATTTATATAAAGGGCTCAGAATTGACTATAGAGATAGACTGCTATGCCCAGGACCGGGGAGTGGAGAGAGAGAATCAGGAAAAATGGGCAAAACTGCTAATGGCTACAGAGTTTCTTTTGGAGATGACAAAAATGTGCTAAAATTAACTGTGATGGTTACAAACCTCTGCGAACCACTAAACTGTACACAGAATGTGTTCATAGCAATTTATTCTTAATAATCAAATATGGGAAAAAAAATGTCCAGCACCAGTAGAATAGGTAGATAAATCTAAGAAAAAGAATCAACTACTGTTTATAATATAACAATGAATGAGGGCCAAGCGTGGTGGTGCATGTTTGTAATTCCAGCACTCAGGAGGCTGAGGCAGGAAGATTGTTGTGAGTTCAAGACGAGCCTGGGCTACAAAGTGATTTCAAGGCCAGCCTGAACTGCACAGACAGACCCTGTCTCTAAAAGACAAAAAATAAAAATAAAAAAGGAATGAAAAAGCTATGGTAAAACTACAGTTCTTATAAATGAGTATGATGTAATTTTAAAAACGTTTTTCCAGCTGGGTGTGGTGGCGCATGCCTATAATCCCAGCATTTGGGAGGCTGAGGCAGGAGAATCGTTGTGAGTTTGAGAACAGCCTGGGCTACAAAAGTAAGCTCAAGGCCAGCCTGAACTGTATAGTGAGACCCTGTCTCCAAAAAACAAAAAATTTTTTTTTCCAGGGCTGGGGATCAAACTCAGAGTCTTGTGCCTGCTAGGCAAGAGCTCTGCTCCTGAGATACATCCCCAGCCACATATAAAAATTGAAAGCTGGCAAAAATGAATCTTTAATGATAGAGGTCAGAATAGTAGCAACCCTCAGGGGTCCACTGACTAGGAAGAACCTTCACAGGTAACAGAAATGCTCTCCATGTTGCCCTGTGTGGTGGGCCGCAGATGTAGCCTAATGAATGTACAATTCATTAGGCTATGTACTTAGGAGTTGCACTTTCTATTGTTTGTATAAGTTACACCTTGATTTTAAAAAAATAACTAACAAGAAAAATAAGTAGAGGTCACATTAGAAGACCAGGTTCAAATCCTGGCTGTCAGGCCTTAGTGAGTCCCTGCCCTCCGGGCACCTGCTTCCCCATCTCCAGGCACCAGACCAGATGGCTGCGAAGAATCCAACTGGCACTGCCAATCTGAGATTCTGGGAGTCCACATACCTATTAGTCACAGAGTTTGCTGGGAAATTTGGCAAGAGCTCACCGTCAGCGCGGTGAGGAGAGGGCTGGTTGCTGTCGGCTCAGCCTTTCTTTCCAAGGAAAGAAAGGTCTTTGGAAAGTGGGTGGATCACACTGCCACCGGGAGGGAATGTCAATTTCAATATGAATCATCTCATACTTTGCCAGCAACTCGCTCTGGGAATAGATACCCTGACTCATTCCTCTCCTGACAGGAACAAGACTTGTTGCTAAAATTTCAGATGCTAGGAGAACCATCAATAGCCAAAACACCCTCTCAGAAACTGGGGGTGGGGTAGAGAGAGACAGTAAACAAGCAAGCAAGAAATCATGCTAGTACCCAGCTAGGAGTCCCAGGGCCCTGGGCAGAGGGGCCAGCAGAGGGCTCTGAATGCGGACCCCTTTGTCTGGTGCAGAGACGGGGCCCGAAGGAGGTCACCCGCTCCTGTGGCTGCCGGCGCCAGCAGTGGGACATGACCCTAGGCTCCTTGCCTGAGTTTCCTTTACAACAACCTGTTACTATATCTTCTGGAGAAATAAATTCTGCTCTGGGCTTGTGGGAAGCCTTTTAAAGAAAAAGAAAAGGCCAATATGCATCTTAATTAGAAATCCCTTGGAAAAAAGAAAGATCTCTGAAAGAGCTCAGCGCAGAGTGCCATGCCGCCAACGGCCAGTCAGCAGTGGAGCGCAAGAAACCAGGCGGGCCACGCTGGAGCGGAATGCTTTCCTTTGATAATCACCCAGGGAGACCTGAGGGACGTTTTGGTCATCAGAAGGTAGCCAAGGAACTGTAGATATGTCACTCAGGGCCTCAGGGAGACCACAGGGGGCCACAGCTTCTGTCCAGCAACTGCAGGTCCTGCTTGTCCTACATGGAGGTTAATATTTTCATCCAATTATCCTCCTTGTACCAAAGGCCAGTCCAGTGCTTCTAATCCATTTCCTGTGCACTCTTACAGCATCTGGCCTCCGGCTGGAGCAATCAGGGCTCCTGAAACATGTGACTGCCGGGAAGGCTTGCTGGCTGCCCCCGAGGCCTGACCCATTCCATCCAGGGAACTGCAGCATCACCACTTGTGAAGCTGATGACAAGCTCTTCCTCCAAGCAAACTGCTCAAGTCTGGATGAGGAGCGTGTGCCATAATCTGCCAGAATCAGCAAGGTCTGATGTTGATTTTCCGGGAACTATGGACTTTTTTTTCAGAAGAAAAACTTCAAAAAAAAAGGAAAGAAAACTCATAAGAGTGGATATGGTATTTTCATCAAACAAGTCACAATGCTTAGTCGCTCAGCCAAAGAGAAGAGCAAGGCACCAGGGTGGGTGTGGAGACACACAGGGAAGGAAAAGCTGTCATGTTTGATGATGACTTGCTGTGTGCCAGCCTCCCATTTCACAGCAGGGTAATCTGAGGCTCAGAGAAGTGTATGACTTGCTCAATTTCACTCAGCTGGCAGTTCTGGGAATGGAATCTGAACCCAGGCAAAGCTCTGCAGTCAAAACTGCCACCTCCCAGAAACAAACTGAGCAGGCATCATAGAGATGCAAGGAAAACAGGTAAAGCAGGTGTTTTTACCAACTATCTGGCGGGCAAAGCCTGCTGCTATGCTGTAGAGTAACTTTCACCCCTACAAAAAGACCCAAGAAGGCTGGTATGTGTGTGAGTGTGTGTGTGTGTGTTTGTAGGAGTGTGAACAATTCGCAGAAGGTACTACCAAGTCACACACCCAACAGCAATTGTAAAAATGACATCCTGGGGCCTGGATTTATTCCTTCTTCAACATCATATTTGCTTCGTTTACAAGGCAAAGATGATTTTTCTCTCTGCCAAGGCCAAACATTCCCAGCCTGTGATCTGAAAATCATGCTGTGTTCATTTTGCCTCTTTTTTTTTTTTTTTTTTTTTTCCATTTTGCCTCTTAACTCACCCAACACCATAAATCATCCCTTGGAATGGGGATTCAGTTGGCAGTTCGAGCTGGGATCCGTGAGCAGAGGCAGAATCCAATTGGGGGCTCTCACGGTCACCTGGAGGCTGGCTTGGAGCAGGGGGATGTCACTTTTGGCCACACGAGCATCGCCATCCCCCACAGGGAAGATGCTCAGGAACCAGCTCTGCTGAGCAAGCAGGACCGCGACTTTTACAGGGCCTGTTTGCTGATTCTAAGTGTCTTTGTAGCAAGAGGTCAAGGCAGCTGAAGGGGACAAGAGGGATACAGAGCACAGCAAGAGCCAGGGACAGGGGACAGAGGTCATAATGGATGGAAACAGGGCAGGCAGAGACTGCAACAGGCAATTTGTTCAGTCTTTATAGTATTTATTGAGCGCCTGCTAGGTGCCAGGAACTGCTTCTTTTCACAGACCATAATTAGTCGCATCGTTATTATTTAACAAATACAAAAATGGCAGCATCTTACATTTAATGAATGGGAAGAGGAAGTTCTCACAGACTGCGCTAACTTGGAAAGACGAGTGCTTGCTAAGTACCTTTAAAGCTGGCTGGCTTAGCCGGGCATGGGGGTGCAGGCCTGTAATCCCAGCACTCGGGAGGCAGGAAGGAGGGCCGCCTCAAGCTTGAGGCCAGCCTGGGCTATATAGCAAGACCCCGTCTGAAAAAAAAAAAAAGGTTGCCAGCTGACACCCAGTGGCAGTGGTCACTTATGAGTTACTCCCAAATGCTTATATTAGTCAAAGGCTAATTTATCCCATGGCTTTGAACCCTAACCTTTCTCTGCCTCTTTCCTGTTAAAAATTTCAGGAAGTTGCTTAAATGAAGGGGTGAGAGGTACACCGTCCACCAAAGGGGTGTCCACCCACAGTTTCTGCATTGGGCATTCAAGGGCTGGGGGACAGGCCCGGAGGGATCGGGGTGGGGCATCCCTGCAGCCCTCATATGGAGTCCTGGGCCCCAGGGACTTGGGCAAGACCTAGTCAAGATGGGAACAGTACCCACTGGCCTCAGGGCCTTGCATTACCCTCACAGCAGGGCACACATGCAGAGTGCCTCCCCAGTGCTGGGGAGTTTCACACGCATTCACTCATTTCACTCTCCAAATCCTGAGAGGGAGGTACTATCACTGTTCTACTCTGTAGATAAGGAAACAGGACCAGGGAGGTTAAGAAACGTTCCCAAATTGGGCAAGGCTGAGGCAGGAGGATCACAAGTTTGAGCCTAACCTGTCTCGAAATTTAAAAAATAAAAAAGTGCTGGGTGTAGCTCAGTGAAAAGGTCCTGGGTTCAATCCACAGTACAAGAAAGAAAGAAAAAGAGAAAGAAAGGCAGGCAGGTGGGAGCATGGGCAGACAGAAGAAAGGAGGGAAGGAAGGGAGGGGTGGGGCAGACAGGGAAGGAGGGAGAGAATGAGAGAGGGAAGGAAACTTGGTCAAACTCACACAGCTACTAAGCAGGATTGCAGCCCACAAATCTAAGCCCTCTGGCTCAGAGTCCAGGCTTTCAGCTAGTTCTTTATTAGACCCCACACCCTAACAGCAGGAGTCAACACCTGCCCCTTTCCGCAGGTGAGAAAGCTGGGCCTCACCATCCTGGGCCACTCACTTTACGGCGTCGTGTGTGGCTGCTACTGTACGTCCTTCCCTCTGGCCCCCGACTCTCCCATGCATTCAAGCTGAAAACTCACTTCTGTGACAAGAGCACCCCCAGCCAAGTGTCTGCTCTGTGCTTGGCGGGGGCCCAGCCCATTGCACATCCCTTTTAATCACCACGGGCCCAGGTGGCAGGGGCCCTGCCCACTCTGCAGCCCGAGACCACCCAGGTTCATCTGGACACAAAGCCCACGCTCTGCCTGCCACCCAGCTAGACACTTGCTGTCCTATCCCGCCAACTCTCGGAGGAAAAGAAAAAGGCAGCGCTCTGCCTTGGCCTGGGCCATAAGGCCAGGGCAGCCTGTGCCTTCTTTGTTGGTGACCACTGGGGCCTTGGGAGTATTTTCTGACAGGGCCTGCTGAGCCAGATGTGGGCGGAAAGGAAGCCACAGAGTCAATGAAATGATTAGGACACAATCATTTCATTCAGTCAGGCTCAAGAGACGCCTCACTAAGAGATCTTGTCCTCAAAGTAAGAACAGATTTGAGGAAGGCAAGAGGCAGCTATAAGGGGGACTCAGGGTGGTGAAAGGCTGCACGGGGCACCAGGCTCAGGCGTCTGACTGTGCTCGCTGCAGCTCTGATGAATCTTGGCAGAGCAAGGCAACAGCATGAACTCATTACCGCCCCACAGGCCCAAGGATGTGGCCGCCAGCAGCCCTGTCCAGACTGAGCAATGCGCATGGGCAGACTGCTCAGGGTCTCCCTGTGCAGCCGGCTCAGCGGGAGGGGCAGGATGGGCACTGCCTACCACCTGACCATCCCTGAAGTGTCCTGTGTCTGCAGGACTTGGCCCACGGCGAGGTCACTGATCGAGTGATGCAACCCATCCGCACCTCCCCGCCACGCAGCTAGAAAAGACGTGGTCGTGTGACGCGCTGATTAGTTCCAGCCGGCTCTCCTGTGTCCATCTGTGCAGGGCCACCCCAGCTGGAACCTCTCCCGGCCCCCAGCTCGCAGCCCTTATCCACTGGGTATGTTCTCATAAGCCTCCACATCCCCAAACCTATTTGTGGTAATAATCATAGCTACCACCTATTAACAGCATCTCTGTGTCAGGCACGACCTGGTCTGGAAGTCTGATGTTAACTTCACTTTACAGAAAGACAGCCCCAGAGAGAAACAACTTGCCCACGATCACACAACCAGGAAGCAGCGAAGTCTAAATTTGAACCCAGGTCTGCCTGGCTCCAGAGATACAGAACCTCAAGCCAATGACCTCAACGACTATTCATATCATTATCTGTGATCACCTCTATTTGTCTTTCTCGCTTAGACTTTCTGGGTAGACCCCAGAGGGCCCCAGGGAAGGGGTACATGTCTTGGTAGAGTTGACAGAGATTTCACTATACCCTGTGGGGGCTCCTGTACCCCTAGAACTTGGTGAGTGAGAGTAAATTCAGATCAGCACTGCCTGCCCAGTTCCTGGGTGCCTGTGTACCCTTTTTTCCCAAAGGAAGCTGGCAAAGATGGTTCATCTGCCAGCTACCTGCTCACTGTGATGGGGTTCTTCAGGTCCAAGGCCACTCATGGGAGACAGACAATCCAGGGGACCTCAGAGCCTACCATGGACTCACCGGGGTGACCATCAACTTCATCTATCATAACAGAAATCATGAATGATGAGTGTATAATGAGTGCATATGTGCGTGTCCATTGGCATGTTCATATACACGTGTTTATATTCTCATAGCAGCCCCACTATGCAGAATGAATGAACAGGGGCCCCAAAAGGTCATTGACTTGGATGTGGCCACACAGCTGAAGACAGAGTGAGGATTTGCATCCACGTCTTCTGGCTCAAGGTCCAGGTTCTATTCACTGTTATGGGTGGCCCATGCTTAACCCAGCTTGGTGATTAGAAAGGGGATGGAAGGTTGAGGTTTAAGTCTTAGGGTCTAAGGAATTTTACACAATGGGACTGAGTTCAGCTCATTCCCTCCCAGAAGTGTTTCCCACGATGGCCTGAGCAATAGCTTTGCCCCGGCTGAGCAATTTTGGAAGTTAACAGCTTCCCTTACTCATCAAGCTCCAATTCCTTGAATATTTGCAAACTGTTTAGAGAGAAGGAGAGGGGAAGCCTTCTCCATCACATTTCCATCATACTGACAGCACAATCTCCAACAACTTCGACAAGCTCCACACCAGCCCTCTTTCTCCAGGGCTGACGCGGGAGGCCGGGGCGCAGATCTGTAGTCCAGACAGGTGTGGCGGCAGCTCCCCACCAGGATCCATGTGCTACATTCTGAGGTTAAAGAAAAGTGTCTTGGGGCTGGGGAATTAGCTCAGCGGCAAAGCGCCTGCCTGGCAAGCGCAATGTCGTGAGTTCAGTTCCCGGTACCGGAGAAAAACCAAAAAAAAAAAAAAAAGAAAAGTGTCTTTACCCCATCTAACTTGGGAATTCCTCTCTAGGAACCTACTCCTAGATAAATTCCTATTCCTTTATGCATAAAGCAATAACTCATACATTACTCTTAATAGCAAAATCTGGAAACAACCTTTGCCCAGCATTAGCGGGAAGATTAAATGAATTAGCGCACCATATCCACACCATCACTAAAACCATTAAGATGTGCTTCATGAAAAAATTTAAATGATACTTATGATGTAACATTAAAAAGAGAGAAAGATACAGAGAGAGATAAAGAGAGCGGGAAAAGGACATAAAATTGTATATAGAAAGATTAAAAAACTCACAGGAGGAAACACTGGAAGGCAATGAGGCAAGATGTCAACAGAGGCTATATCTACATGGCAATCAAGTAATTTTTCGCCTGCTTTATACTTTTTTTGATATTGTTCTTTTTTTTCCCCTTATGTTCCTAAGATAATCAGAAAGATAAATCAACGAAACAATCCAAATCCACCCCACTCCAGGTGTGGGGGACAGCCGGATATATGACAAGGCTGACTGGTCAGGAGGAGAAGCTGGGTCCCTGGCACCGTTCCCACAACTCAAATCCTTGTGGCCACACACCCAGGGCCATTCCTTGTATGCCTTGTAAATTTGCCCTTCAGGTTTTCCTGGAGATTTCCACCTCAGACTTGGTTCTTTGGTTCCAGACTCCAGCAGCCCGTGTCTCAGGGGTGAGGAACGGGGAGGATGGATTTCCCCTCCATGCTCCCCCACCCCTGCACATCTCTCAGGCAAGAAGGCAGCCAGGCCACAGGCAGCACCTTCTCAAGGGAGCCGCCACAGAGAGGAAGCAGGCACTGTTTGAAATGCGAGCCAGGCCCATGATAAGGCCTGGTAGTTTCTCTGAGAGGAGACGGGAAGAGAGGGGCTCATAAGGCTGCAGGTTTGAAGAACGCTGCGGCCAGGAGAACAAAGCCAGCAGCCAGGGAGGCTGAAACCCTGACGTGTGTCATTCTGCAAGACACCCCTGGACTCGAGCGGCAGCCCGGGCGCCCAGCCCCATGGGATGTGTGTTGGTTTTGCTGGGACGATGCCTCCCATCATCTCCCCACACCCTCTGGAGGCACGAAGTTAAACTCAGTCCTCAGCGTCCTCTAGACAGTCAGGCCTCCTCCCCAGAACCAGACCTCATCCCTCACCATCCCTGCTGACGCTCCCAGGTTCCTCTGCTCTAAAGCATTAAGTGATAACCATACACCTGGAGATCCGTAGGGCTGAGAGGAGCACAGGGTTTCCCTCAGGCTGGGAAGGCTGGGGAGCAGGAAGAGCCCAGAGGAACCCAGGCGGAGATGCCCCTGGGCCTGGAGAGATACGGCTGCACTCTGGAAGTGAAGGCGAACTCCCACTCGGCCCCGGAGGCAGGGGCCCTGCCCACTCACCAAACATGCTGCCCTCGTAGCCGTCCTTCGTGAGCGGGCGCAGCTCGTTCCTCCCCATAGCGTAGCGCCGGTAGCTCTGCCAGGCAAAGCGCATCATCTGCAGGAAGGAGCAGAGGACAGGGGACCTGCGTGAGACAATGCCTGTCGTGCAGGTGGGCAACTGTGGTGCTTCTGCCACCGGAATTTAACCCACGCTTTAAAAATGATTTCCCAAAGCTGGGTGTGGTGGCGCACGGCTGTAATCCCAGCCGTTGGGAGACTGAAGCAGAAAGACTGAGAGTTCGAGGCCAGCCTGGGCTAGAGTGAGCCCCTCAAAGAACCAAAACCAATCCACTCAAAAAAAAATCTCCCAAAGTTTCCAAGTTGAGGAAGGCAACCTGCTCTCGCCCTAATTTCACTCAGACAGCGCTGCCTGGAAAGCCACTCTCCTTCACTAACTCCTTCTTCCACAGTCTGACCAGAGATTTCTTAGAAAGGGTATGAGAGGCACATACTAAATTCTACCTCTTACATACAGCTGTCCCCATTTTGCTCCAGCCTAAATTAATCACTCAGACAGCGCTGCCTGGAAAGCCACTCTCCTTCACTAACTCCTTCTTCCACAGTCTGACCAGAGATTTCTTAGAAAGGGTATGAGAGGCACATACTAAATTCTTCCTCTTACATACAGCTGTCCCCATTTTGCTCCAGCCTAAATTAATCCCTCCAGGGAAGAAATCAACTCACCGGCAGGTGAGCGCCTATTGTGATCTAAGAGAACAACACCTAAGCAAGGACTGGTACCACACTCACAAGTGAAATAAATCAGACCCACATGTGTAAACACCGTACTGTCTCACTAGTGTGAGAAACTGAGCAAGTAAGTAAGAGCCAACTCAGCAGACCATGGACTCAATCCCCTTAAAACGTAAGCCAAGTTAAACTCTCCTTTAAGTCATGGGTATTGGGTACTGTGTCCAGAAATGGGAGAGCTGACTGACACAGTCTCCAGAATTTCCTGTGCTCCCTCTCAAATCAAAGACCCATACAACATACAGTAACACACTTCCCAGTGCCCCAAGGTTTTGTCACCCATTTGTTGAACATGGCTATCCTTCTGCTAAGATATTCACAGATATTGTGAACTGGGAAGAAACTGCTCAAAAGAAAAGATAGATGATGGGGAAAAAGGGAAAGGAAGAAGGGAAGAAGAAAAATATAAATTTATATGCAAGGTAGTTAAGATTGTTCTACAGCTAGTCTCTCTTAGTTCATTGAAAATAAACTATGTTTGTGCTAATATAGTTTGGACAAGATATCATGCCTGTATCTTGTACTCTGAATAAGTACTAGAAAGACAACAATACACAATGTATTAATTTTTGTATCAATTAACTCTCCTACTAACCTGTTTAGAAACTGTTTTATTTTTATTTTTTCTCTTTAAAATAAAAAAAATTTTTTAAAAAGTCAAAGATACGAAGTAACCTGGCCTAGAGTCCCCAAGGAGTCTGCAACAGGGCTGGGAATGGAACCTACGTCTGCTGGCTCTGAAGTCATAGGTCTGTCCCCTAAAGTCACCACATGAGTGCCTTGAAAGATTATAACCGCCCTGGCCATCTCTCTAGCATCCCAGGTGGCCACTATTATTTGTTGTTTCTCTGGCTCTGGATTATGAGTTCCTTGAGGCCAGAAACTACACCTGCCTTGCCTCAGTTTCCCCCAGGGCAGCCAGCACAGGGTCTGGCATATGTAGGTATCAGTGAGTAGCTCAGAACTATCACCCAGTGTGTGAGTTCTTACTTTGCAGAAAGCTTCATGCCAGCACCTACCTGCCTTAGCTGCATGTAGGGCTGAAGGCCAAGGGACACAAGGGGACAATCTTCCCACCCTACCCCACGCCACAGCGTTCCACTCTGCTCCCTTGTATCCCACAGTCTTCCTCATTTGCCTGAAAGACGTGTTGCTTTTGCCTTTGCAAAGCACGCTGCAGGAGGAAAGAACAGCGAGCTGGGGGTGGTGGGCAGGGGGCCCCGGGGGGAAAGAGGCAGCAGCCAGAGCTGCGCAGTGGAGGCACCGCTAAGGGGCATGTGGTGGAGAAGCAGCCAGATACAGGGGAAAGAACTCAGGCTTTGAGACCGAAGAGACCCGAGTTCTAATCCCTCACGTCTGCTGCTATCCCTGTGACTCTGTCACGAAACTGTATGTCTGTGAGTCTCAGATGCCTCACCTAAGTCCTGTTTAACAAATCACAACAAAGCCTGCTTTGCCATGATGCTGAAAAGTTTCAGTGAAGGGTAATAATGGAAATGCCCTCTTTCAACAGCAAGTGATTGAAATTGCTAGTTCTCTTCCCTTCTTGGCCTTCCAAGGACACATCCGATCTCTGGGTCTCACCTATACCAGGCTCTAAGTTCCCATGTGACACTGCTGGTTCATGAGCCACATTTGAGAGCCACTGATCTATTATCCAGGGTGAATACCCCTTATCCAAAACTGTGGGGACCAGATGGGGTTCAGGCTGCAGTTTTATTTTCAGGTTTTAAAACATTTGTTTATACATAATGAGATGTCTTGGGAAGGGACCCAAGTCTAAACACGAAATTCATTTACGTTTTAAGTACACCTATACAGATAGACTGGACATAATTTTACATAATATTTTTAGTATGCTTGCATTTCTACTATGACCCATTACATGGGGCCACAGATGCCAATCTGTGGCATCATATTGCCCAACATGTTCATGATTTTAGAGAATTTTAGAGTTTGGATTGGGGATGCTCAGCTGGTATTTTTCTGTCTCTATTTCTCATCCCACTTCTAGATGCTTCTCCTCCGATCTCCTGGACTGTGTTTCCTGCCCCAGTGGCCCTCTTCCTAGGTGATCACCTGTATTCACTATGGTCAGCCCTTCGTGGTGCCCAAGCTTAGACGCCATCTCTTCTGGTCACTATGGACAGTAGCCACAGCTGCACTTCCTGGCCAGGAGGCAGGCCCGATGGGAGAATGGCCCCAACTCTCCATGAAATGGCAGAATAGTCTAGTACCACATCCCTATTTCATGGATGAAGAAATTGAGACTGCAGATGGACAGTGGTCAGGACAGCACAGCTGGCACAGCTGGCACAGCTAGCAAAGCTGGAATCCAGCTCTTTTATCTCCCAGGGCAGCAGATCTGACCTCACGCTCAGCTGACACAGGGCTTCCCATGTGACACACATGCAAATGTCATGGTAATGCATGCCAAGCACTTGGCTTTGAGTCCTGGTTCCATTCCTCTGTTATTTTCTACTTATCTTCAATTGGCAATAACAGGAAATAATCGCCGGGTACAACTGCTTGAGGCAGACTGGCCTCCTCCCTCGGTCTCTCTTATCTGGGGGCAAGTAGCTGGGTGGGAGGGTAGCAGCGGGCTGCTAAGACATAAGTGACAGTAGATAAGAAGTAGATAGAAGTCTGGGGTGCAGGGGGATCACATTCTACCTTGAAAACTCCCCCCACTTAGAAGTGGGTGTTCAGGGATCATTATGGGAATCACAGGTATCTACATGATCTCAAAGGAGCTGTCACTGCAGGGATGTAGAAATGTTTGGAACACAGCCCATTCTCATAGCCATCCATATCCATGAAGGGGAACAAAGGCATGAACAATCCGCACGTCACCCGGGACTGGATTTCAGAGACCATCAGAGCTGCCTTGACCTGCAGACCCTCATGTGCCTACCCATACAGGTCACAGGTGATTCAGCCCAGGTGCTAGATGAGCAGGGGATGGGAAGTCCCTGGCCAGGCAGTCCTCTTTCCTCTTCCAAATATACCCTCGGCAACACCCGCCAGGTGTCCTGTCTTGTGTTCGGGGCACAGCTGGAGCTGCAGCAATGGTGAGCATGCTCTCCCAGCCCTACTCTCTCCCCGCTGCCAGCTGCTCGTCTTCCTTCAGGTCGAGCTAAAGGACACGTTTCTAGTGGGGGGTCCCCTTCCCAGCCACCCCTAAGTCAGGCCTGAAATCAGACTCTTGCCCCCACATTTCCAATCCACAGTGCCACGGTGGCCCACTATCAGGCTGTTATACCCACAGCCATCAGGTCAGCCCCCCCACCCCTATTTACTGCTACATGCCCTACCACTCACACACGCACCAGCACAAAGTAAGTGCTCATTAAATATTTGCTGGATCAATGTAAGAACAAACAAGAAAATTGTCTCTAGAGCTTAACACATGCCCAAGAGGCTCAATGTAAACCAATACAAAATAGGTGAGACATGAACAGGTACACAGAGGTTAGAAGCACTAGGAAGTATGTCTCGGGGAAGCTTTGTGGGTGTCCAAGTATTCTGATAGACAGGACAGTGAGGAACACAGGGAGATAATGATCCATGGAAAGGCTAACATTTTCACTCTGGAACTGGTGACATGCTGCAGGTGACACCTGCACTTGGCATTATAGATAGGGAATCCCTGATTTAATGCTCAGGCAGTTCTAAGACCTCAGAGGTCACCCAGATCAACTTCTGCCCCTTGGAAGTTTCATAATAGAGTATTAAGTGGTCTCTTCTTTAATATCCCCAGGGGCAGGGTTCTCACCATCTTACCAGGCAGCCTGATCAATAACAGAGTTTCACCAAGTTCTTCCTAATCAATCCAAATCTGTTTTCCTTGTGGTACCAGAGGGAAGACAGCTCATCCTGCTTCCATACCACAGATGTGTAACCATGGGGAGCAACTGTAGATTGCCAGCCCCAACAAGTCCCTGGGGCCATTAGGGTGGAATGTCAACTTCATTTGCTTTGGATACACCCAAGGGATTGGGGGAGCACACTTTTGGGTATATCTGGGTAGGTTATGGAGGTAGGACCTTGGGATCTATGTCTGGTCTCTCATTCCTTCCTCTTTGGCAGCTCTCCTGCTCTGCTTCCCCGCGGTCATGAACTAATCAGCTTCGCTGCACCATGCCCTCCTGCCATAATGTTTCCACCTTGGACTCAGCAGACCATGGACTGAATCCCCTTACAACATAAGCCAAATTAAACCTCTCCTCCTTTAAGTCATGGGTATTGGGTATTGTGTCCAGAAATGGGAAAGCTGACTAACACAGTCTCCAGAATTTCTTGTGCTGCCTCTCAAATCAAAGACCCGTACAACATACAGTAACACACTTCCAGGTGCCCCAAGATTTTGTCACCCATTTGTTGAACGGCAGAAACCAATGTGCAGACTTGCCTGGTTATATCTGTATCATATCCTGCAGGGGAGGACTTGCTATTTGTCCCTGATGGTGTCCATCTCATGGGACTCTGCCTGCCAACCCATGCTGTCAGGATCTTGCTGGAACCAGATCTTTCAAGACACATGTGTGTCTGCCTGTTTTGGGTAATGGGCACATTAAACAGACTGCCATCTGTCTCCCCCCTACCACGTTCTGGACAGAAGTGGAAGTGGTCAGGCTGAAGCAGCAGCAGGGGGCCTCTCCCAGACCTCGTACCGCTCACTGACATCTGTCCGCAAGTGAGAAATCCGCCCCATGATTAGCACAACCTCCAGTTCTCCATTTTTGTACATGATGATACTGTGAAAGACAGGGCTGAAATGTAAAAATACTCTGCCCTGGTACAGCTAGTACTGAAAAGATAAATTGCTTTTTTTAAAAAAAGGAAAATAAGGGGTTAGACTGGCATGATTATTGTTAGAGAACCCATTTTTGCTCCTACAGATCATTTTTTTTTTTGTTCTAAATGCTTGCAAATTGCTAACTTAAAAATCTATTAGTCCGACTAGAATTACCATCCTCAGAAAGATGGACAATACAAAGTATTGGCCAGGATGTGGACAAATTGGAACGCTCATAAATGGCTAGTGGGAATGGAAAACAGTTTGGCAAAAAATAAAATAATGTCAAACATGGAGGTAGCATATGGCCTAGCGATTCCAATCCCAGGTATATTCCTGCACAGGAAAGAGTTAATGTAGCAGGGCTGAGACTTCTGTCCTCAGAAAGGCCTGCTTGCAAGGTTAGGCTCTAGCTGGCACCCAGAAGGTGAGTTTTGTGAGCATTCCCACCATTGCCTCCTCGGTAAGGGTGCCTCGCTGTACCTACATTGTGCGTACAAATCATGTGGCTTATGTGGTACAGCTACCTTCTTTCTGGGAGCCTGGGATTTTGGTACTTGTGAGGCAAAGGGTGCCCATGTGACTAGCCCCCAGTGAAAATTGAGTCTCTAAAGAGCTTTCCTGGAAGACAACACCTTAGACACTGCCACAATTAGATGCTGCGGGAGCTGAGCACGTCTGTGTGTCTTCACTGATACAGAACTCTTGGAACTTGTCCCAGACTTCTGCCCATGCACTTTTCCTTTAGCTAATTTTGCTGTCTGTCTCAGTCGTGAGCAGGATTAAGTGCCAAGTCCTGCAAGTCCTCCTAATGAATCACCAAACCTGGGTGTGGTCTAGGGGAGCCCTGACAATACAGCCAAGATAGAAACATGGCCACAAAAAAATCTGGACAAAAATGTTCACAGCAGCCCTGCTTGTTTTAGCTCAAAAGTGGAAACAGCCCAAATGTCCAGCGACTGATCAACAAAATGTAGTATAGCCATATAACAGAACATTACTCGGCCAGAAAAAGGAGCAAAGTACTGACACACGGCACTGCATGAATGCAACCTGAAACACCATGCTAAGTGAAAGACACCAGACACAAAAATGCTGCTGAGTATATGATGCCACATATACCAAATGTCCAGAATAAGCAAATCCATACTGACGGAAAGTAGGGTAGTTACTGCCAGGGGCGGGAGAGAGGGAAATACACAGTGATTGCTAGTGAGTCTGAGGTCTTTTGGGAGTGATGAAAATGTCCTAAAATTGATTGATTATGACCACATAATTGTAAATATACCAAAAACCACTGAACATACATTTTAAGAGGTAAACTTTATAGTATTTGAACTATCTCTCAATAAAGCTGTTATTGACATTTACAAAAAACTATTATTGGAAACAAATAGATATCATACACCATCTCATATGATGCACAGAAGGACACACATCACTTCAGGGATATTTTTGCCAAAATTGCCTCCCATGAACTGAACCATGAGGGAACATCAGACAAGCCCACACTGAGGGACATCAATGATTTTTACCCTTCACAATAACCAATGTCAAGGAGGAGAAGGAAAAGACTGAGGAACTTCCAGACTGAGGGAGACTAGAGAGACATAAACAAAATGTATTATGTGTGCTTATCTTAGACGCTGTGGCAGAAATAACATCAATTATTATTATTTTTAATTATCATTATTATTATTGCTATAAAGGATATTGAGAGAGCTGTCAAAATCTGAATGTACTCGGACAGCAGTACTATACCAGTGTTAACTTGCAGTGTTAAGTTGCCAGCTGTAATGGTTGTACTATTAGGTAGAGAAGTGTCATCATCCCCTTAGAAATACACAACAAAATATTCAGGGCTGAGGAGCACCGTTTCTGCAGTGTACTCTCAAATGGTTCAGAAAACAGTGATTTACGCGCACACATGGGTTCGTCCATATGCATAAATGCGTGTACGCAAACACTCAGAATGCACGAAGGCCAGGCATGGTGGCGCACGCCTGTAATCCCAGCACTCGGGAGGCTGAGGCAGGAGGATCATTGCGAGTTCGAGACCAGCCTGGGCTACAAAGTGAGCTCAAGGCCAGCCTGAACTGCATAGTGAGACCCTGTCTCAAAAAGACAAAAAAAAAACCCCAAAAAACCAAACAAATAAAAAAACCCAGAATGAAAAGGAGATGAAGGAGGGTGAAATGTTCACATCTGCATAGTCGGCCGAAGGAAAATAGGAGATCTTTATTAGAGTTTTGTAACTTCTAGTTACAAGTCTGAAATGTTTTTAAAAATTAGGAAATTTTGCTGGAAGTTGATGACATTTTCACCCACATTCTACATTGCAGATTGCTATTTCCCTCCACTTTTTATACATAATGGCAGACGTGATCCCTGCCAGCCTCCTTGCTGTTCCTCTTACCCTAGTTGCCCAAAGGACTGGCAGGCTCTTCGCATTCGCTTCACCAAGTCTGCCTTTCAAGAAGATGGAGCCTAAGAAACGAATTAGCAACCAGCAACTGTGGTTTCTCTTTTTATAATTATAGTATCGTGTTCAAATGAGACGCCTATCCTTAGTCTGTTCTTTTTGCTCCAAAAACATAAATAAGATAAATGTCCCCTTTTACATTTCTAAGCATTTTCTAGGAGTCTCAGCTTGGTCTGGGCTTCAGCACCCTCTCCCTACGCCCTCTCCTCCCACTTCTGGATTGCTCTTTTCTGTTGGGTGCAGTGGCCCCATTTTTTTGTGTCCACCCTTTGCTATAGTTGGGAGATGCTTTGTCCCCTAAAAGTTTGTGTACTGGAGGCTCAGTCCCCAATGCAATGGTACTGAGAAGTAGGGGACCTCCAGGAGGTGGGGCTGGGGAGGGGTGATTGATTAGCTCACCAGGGACACTGCCTTTAGAAGAGACTGATGCATGCCCAGTGGGAGCGGGTCACGTTCCATGGGACTGGACTGGCTGCCAAGGAAGGCGAATTCAGCACTCTCAGCTGCTCTCTTACTTCTTTTTTCATCATGTGACCTTTCTCTTCTGTATAGATCCACTTCCCTTTCCTCTTTCTCACTATGATGAGACACACAGAAGGACACAACATCACTGGAGGGATATTTCTGCCCACACTGCCAGTGCCAGCACCATGCTCTTGAATCTGTAGGACTCAAGCCAAATAAATTTAAGCTAAATAAATCTCTTTTCTTTATAAGATTCCCACCTCTGGTATTTTGTTATAGTAACCAAAATGGACTAAGGCATCCTTGCAGATAATTTTAAAAAGCAGATGCAAGCTGTCTATATCCATCCATATTTTCATGTATCAAAGGTACACATGCTTACCACAGGAAAGCAGACAGAAACAGGGAAAACATTTATTATTCAACCCTAACCATATGGTAGCTTTCTTTTCACTCTTTTTCTCCCCATGTATCTTTGTTTCTTCCTGTGAGTATGACACACAGACATATTTTAAAAACCTTTGTAAACATCATTTAAAAGCTAAATAATAGCCTAGTAAGTCAATTCATCATCATTTAATCTCCCTCCCTATACAATTAAACATTTCAGTAATTTCTAGTTTGGGGCTAGTGCAAAACATTGCCATAGTGAACATCTTTATGCACAAAATAGGTCAAATAAGTTCCTGAGGCCAAAACCTCTAAAAAATTGCTAGAAAGAAATTAGTGTTATGTATGGGAGTTTTTTTTTTTTAATTTTAAAGAGTAAAAGAAGGATAACATAATAATGTGGGGGCTTACCAAATTACAGACAAAGTGGTAGGAAATTATCAATGGTTATTGTTTTACATATTGTTATCTACAAGACAGTTTCTCAGGAAAACAAATAGACAAATAATAGTGAGTTACAGACAAAAGAGGTAGGAGATTATCAATAGTTGTACTATACTTTGGTATCTTCAAAGTGGCTTCTAAAGAAAATAAATAGAGCTATACATGAGTGACCTATTGAATAATCGTTAACTATTCTCAATGGTTGTTGTAGGAAACACATAATAATAAACACACATCCATTTACGAAATACGATAGGAACAATACAAACATTACAGAGTTGTGGATAGATTAGTAGGAAAATATCAATGGCTGCTGTAATATATGGTGGTATCTTCAAAGTGGTTTCTCAGGAAGACAGAGATATGCAAGAAGGATCTAATAAGTAGTTACAGCCTAATGGTTGTCAAAAATAGCATATTACCTCCTCACCAGTGACTCCTATCACTGAGGTGTGACGGCTGGAAGGAAGACCAGAACTGAAAAGGACTGAGAGACCTGCACCTGTGTCTAGCAACAGGCTGTTTTCTTGTTCCTCCATAGCCATGATTACCCAGGGCTCCTCCATGGAGATGACAGTCTGGCCAGAGGGAGAAGGCAGAGTATGCCCCAGGCCCCCTCATTCCTGTTGGACTAGCTGGTAGGATGGGTCTGAGCTCTGGGGCTTCTGCTTCAGAGGGCAGACCGATCTCCAGTGGTCACCTTTGCATTCAGGGCATGGCCCATGGGGCCTCTTAGGGCAGTTCCTCTTGAGGTGGCCTGGCTTTTAACAGTGGCAGCAGATGAATGCAGTCATTGAGTTCTTCTTGGGGCCCCGGGAATCAGACTTGGGGTCTGTTTCTCTTAGTGCTATAGCAAAAGCAGCTGCTTTTTCTCAGTCTCTTTGTTTTCTCTCCTTGGCCTCCTCCTCGTCATGGCTATAGAATACTGAGGAAGCAATTCTTACTAACATCTCAAGTGAGCCATCTGGGGCAAAACTCATTCTTTGTAGCTTTTTCTCTCCAGGCTCCCATTGCATTGGGTCCCCACAACCAGTTAGTGTCCTCTCCCCAACTGTCAGCAGGAATCTTGCTGCAGACCTCTTTGGAGCTCCACACGCTCCTCCACCACAGCCTGTACTGTCAAGGGAAGAACGGCTTCTAGGGAGTCTCCCCAGGTATTGTGCAAGGTCCTCCTGGTTTACAGCTTCCGAGCAGCTCTCACAACCCCAGTCCACAGGACCTCTGACTCCCTGGGCTTAGTCTGCATTCTCATGTTCTCGGAGCCCTTGTTTAGCAGCTGCTCCTCCGCTGACTCTGGACCTTTCTGGTTCTCAATGGCAGGAGCAAGAGTGACCGGTTGTATGGCATGCATTCCCAGGGGTTACTCCACATTGGAATGATTCACACAAGTCCTTGGGTGGCCCTCCACAGCCGGTGCATGGTGGGCCAATTGTGTCATTGTTTCTCTGTGCCATGGTAGTTCTCAATTGAGCAGCGGCGCCTGGCTTGAGGGCCGGCGGGCACCAGCGCGCGCCACCACGCGGCTTCCTGGGTGCCGGGGCCCCTCTTCCCGGGTGCCTGTGAGGATGGGGGCCAGCCCGAGAGCCGGAACTCCCCACCACGCAGCTTCCCGGGTGCCTGGGGCCCTCCTTCTGGGTGCCTGCGAAGCAGGGAGCGGCCGGAAGCCTGGCGCTGCTCGCCACGTGGCTTTCGGGGCGCTGGAGCCCCTCCTGCCGGGAGCCTGAGAGGCTAGGGGCCGGCATTCCCCGCTGCGCGGCTTCCCAGGCCGGGGCCTTCCTCGCAGGTGTCTATGAGGCAGGAAGCCGAAGACTGGCGATCCCCGCCGCGCGGCTTCACACGCGGCTTCACGGGCGCCAGGGCCCCTCCTCCCGGACGCCTGCGAGGCGGGGAACCTGCATGGGAGTTTTTAAAGACTATGTCCTAATAGCTTGCTTTGCCCACCACCGTACAAAACTTGGCAAATAGGAAAGTGTCTAACAATTTTGTGACAATACAGTAAAGTAGTTCGCTTGAGGAGAAACAACTAGCATACCAGACGGGAACTGCTTACATTTGTACAACTCTTTGGGTGTTTTATCTCACAGTATTTGGGTATTTCTGTGGGCTCCACAGGATAGATATTTTTCCATTTAGAAATTATGCAAGGGCTAAAAAATATGACACATAAAATAGTAAACATATATTAAAAATTGTGCTTTCCATGTTTACTGATGGGCAAAAATGTTCACCATATAATATTAAGTAAAAAAGAGGGATACCAAATGACGCTGTATGAAAGTCACTGCTCTATCTTATGTGTTTAAAAAACAAAAAGGACTGGAAGGAGATACACCAAAATCTTGACAGCGGTTATATCTGATAGTGAGCTCATGATTTTTACTTTTTTCTCATCAACCTATATTTCCTGAGTTTTCTAATTTCCCCTGATGAATATCTAGAAATGTTTATGATGGAAAAAATAAAAGTTGCTAACATGACAAACACAAAGGAGAAATGGTATGGTGCTACCCTAGGTTGAAAGAGACCACGGGAGTGGTTGGCCATGGAGCAGACAGGATGGAGCTGGGTTTTGATAAAACACAAGGAAGGTCTTCACAGCTGGGGGTTGAGGGGAAGCCCAGCCTGCAGAAGAAACGTCATAAATAGAAGTGCAGGCCCGGAATTCCAGAGTAAAATGGAATTTTAGGGCCAGAGATACCACTGATTCCCAAAGCCACATTTTATAATGATTATATGTAGTTCAGAGAGGTGAAGTGACTTGCCACAGCCAAGACACAGAAATTAATGGCAGTGAGACGATCACATCTTCAAGTAGGAGGGCCAGGATGGTGAGGCAGCTGATAGGGCAGGGGCAGCCTGAGCTATAACGAGATAACTAGGACAGACTCAAGAACGGGATGGTGAGAGTCAAAAGATTCGAAAACTAAAATGAAGAGAATTTGTACCTTTGTCTCCAGTGGGTTCCAGAAATACACAATAAGCAATTGTGTGTGTGTGTGTGTGTGTGTGTGTGTGTGTATGTTAGAGACAGTGGCTCTGCAGGGTCTCTGGAAGCCCTTCCTTCCAGCAGTCTGCCATTTACAGATTCAGAGAAACATAAACAAAGCTTTCCCTTCACCGCAGCCCTGCAAAAGCGGAAAACAAAGCTCAGTGATAGAGACAGGGCAGAGCCAGAGCTGAATCCCGCGACACTTGTCTCTCCAGTTCTTTCCCAGACAAAAGATGTTCTCAGCCACCTGGACAAATTACAGTGAGATGAGACCTTAAAATGAAAAATATTGACTAGGCGGAGACAGACATTATATTGCACTTGTGGTTTTCTTGCTGTCGGTATCAGAGCTTGAGTGAGAGTTTTCTCCCTTGGAGAAGCCACTGGAGTCTGCTGTGATACCAAGCACAGACGCCCACCCAGCTGAGGAGCCCAAAATGGAACCAAGAGTGAAAGGGGGCCTTTGAGGAGGGCAGGGGAGCAACGGGGTTGCTGATAGACTGCCTCCCGAGTGAAAAGTTTGCCTTGCAAAGCTCTTTGGGGGGCAACTGGAGAGGAAGCGGGTGAGCCCTGAAATGGTGAGATGTCTCCTCTCTTTTCAAAATAAAACACATACGCAGGCAGGGCCAGGTCTGGCAGTGACCCAGAACCACAGGTGCTACATCTCAAAGATGCCAAGAAGGAAAATGGATTTTCACAGTCATTAAGGACAAGTGCTCACACCATGACGCGCAGCCTTATTGGCACTGCTCAGCAGTGACACCTGGCCCCATTCGCAGGGGCCAAGCAGGAAAGGATTTGGTCTCTAATGATCCTGGGATCTAATGACTACACAGAGAGAGGGATTAGAACAGTGGGTTGTTTGTTGTGGTGGTGGTTGTTCTCCCCTTTTCAGCCTGAGGAAACAGCTAACAGCTTGGTATCTGCACCATCCACGCTGGGTTTCCCGATCTGCGCCGGCTATGGGTGCAACACAACGTGACCCGACTAGTAACCAAGCTGAGGTCCGTGAATACACATGACCTGTGCTGCATCAGGCAGAGGCTGGACGCGGGTGGGGTCTGGCTGTACTCTGCAGGGAACAGAAAGGGGAGGTGCTGCCCCCAACTCTCTCAGTTTCAGGTTTGCTTCAGCCACCGAAGGGCAAATGCAGGAAACAAAAGAATGTGACACAACTCTAGACCCGTCTGAGGTCCAGGTAGCTCTCGGCTTCCTGTCTGTGGAGATTCGGATTTGAGCGCTCAGAAGTTCATGCCACCTGGAGCTGTCCTAAGGCGCAGGGTGGAGAGTGAGGGCTCCAAGTGCGGTCTGGGGACCAGCAGCTGGGCACAGCCAGCAACATGCTAGAAATGCTGCCTCCCAGGCCACCCCCACCCCCAGACCTGCTGAATCAGAAACAGTGTTTTAACAAGATCCCTAGGCGATTCAAATGCACATAAAATTTGACAGGCTGCTGGCAGGCTCTGTGGTGTGGCCTTGCCTGAGAAACTTAACCTCTCTGAGTCTGTTTTCTCATCTGAAAAAGGACAGGATGACATGGACAGAGGATCCTTAATCTTTATAATAACCTGCAAGTAAGATAACATAAGCTGGCTGTGGTGGCACACACCTGTAATCCCAACACTAGAGAGGCTGAGGCAGGAGGATTATTGCAAGTTTGAGGTCAGCCTGGGCTACAAAGTGAGCTGAACTGCATAGAGAGACAAGGCCAACCTGAACTGCATAGAGAGACCCTGTCTCAAAAAGACAAAAAAAAAAAAAAAAAAAAAAAAAAAAAAAAAAAAGAGAAAGTAAGATAACATATGTACAGTGTATATAGCACAGTGCCTCATACATAGGATATGCTCAATAAAAATCTGCATCAGATGGTTGCTATGCTGATAATGTACCCCTCATCTCTCCAATCACTTTGTGCTACCACCATGAGCGGCACCCTAATCCTATACACACTGCTCTCTGGGACTCCTGCAGCAGCTTCCCAAATGGGGCCTGGGGCTTCCAGGTCTTCTCTTTGGCCTCCTACACTGTTCTCCGCATGGCCAGAGTGATTTGAAATGTGAATTTATTCATATTTGCACTCCACCACAATACACTCCATTAGGTATAAAGATCAAATTCCTTAAGGAGGCCCATGCAGTCTTGCAGAGTCCCTCCCACACCCCCCTCCACTCGGCTTATTCCCTCATCTCTGTGCCAGCCCGTGTTCCTCCAAGAACATGCCTCCCCCTGCCCAGGGCCTTTGCAAGTAATCTGAATTTTCTATGCACCCCTGCTCGCTTCTCTTTGTGCCTGAATTCCCCTTATCTATTGGTTCTCAGCTTAGTTGCCGTTTCTTAGAGAAGCCTTGCCTGTGTGGAATCCCCTATTATGGGTATTTATTAAAGCTGAACCTTTACATTAGTGACTCTTTCATTAGTATCCATTTCCTCCCTGAATGTAGGCTCCACAAGGCTGTCACCCATCCCCCACCCTCCGCCTCCGGACAGTAGCTGGCACGTGGACACCCTCCATAAATATGTTGATTAAACACCCAAGGTTGGAGGTAATGGAGCCCTTGGGCTGCTCATGTCATGAGAACCATGAAGAAAGGGATGCCTGGGACAGAATGCCTCACTGCCCAGGGGCTTTCGTTTACTCAGGAAGGATTTGTCAGAGGCCTAACAGAAGGACAGTTCCGCCTGTGACACTCCGCTAGTGAGAGGCCCCTGACCTGGCCGCAGGTCCACAGACAGATAAAGGCAACAGGTAGAGACGGTCAGCCACCCAGAAGCAAATCGGAGCTCTGTCGCTGCACAGAGATGGCTCCTGACTGCAAAATGAGGGTCTTGCACTCCTCCCTTCGGACACAGACTGTGTGTAGTGCAGGGGAAAGATGAGTGAGAGCAGGGAAGACCTCAGCTCACTGACATGGGAAATCCCCACAGGCCATGTGAAGAAATGCGGTAGAAAACCTGCCCCATGTGCAGGCAGACTGACCATGTCCATCGCGTTCTGCTTTCCTCGTTTGCACTTTCCGCTAGCCTGTGAGTTAAGTGGGGTGGCGCCATCACCTCCATTGCACAAGAACCCACACTGCCATAGAAGGACATTTATGGAACCAACCATGTGCCCCACACCCTGCTTTGCACTGTCTGTGGTTTTCACACCCCTCGGAGGTGCTCTTAGGGAGGAGGTGAGGCAGGGCAGTTCAGAGCCTGGCTGTGGACCCCAGCTCTGCCTGGCTGTGTGCCCTTGGACAAGATAAACCTCTCCATGCCTTGATTTTTCTCATGTTTAAAAACAATGACAGTGCTACCTTATGCTGATTCAGGGTTTTCTATGAGTCATCAGTGCTTTATACATATATTAACTCATTTAATCTTCATACTAATTTTTTATGATTAGTATGCCATACTCTCACTCTCAGATGACGCAACTGAAGCACCTACCCAAATGCCACAGCAGTGCTTGTGGCCACAATGCTACACCACCTTGCATAGAACAGAGGGGTTAAAGTACCCGCCTCCGTGGGTGCTACCAGGCGTTGCCAGGCAAGACCCTCAGCACCATGCTGAGCTCTCAGCAAATTCCTGGTGGGCGATAGCAGATGCTGCTGGCTGCTGGGGTCCCACAGACAGCACCTTCCCTTGGCTGCTGGAATCTCTGAGTCTTCTTTTCTCCGCTTCCCACATCCATTTGCCAGCAAGTCTACAGGTGACATCTGTCACTCTTTCCCCACCCTGTGGCTCTTACCTGACCCTCATTTTCAGGCGTGATTCCTGAAATGTCTTCTCTCCCGTCCCAATGCCTCAGTCCCTGGGGTCTCTCGCTGACCCCAAACACAGCCCCTCCCGCCTATGATAGGCAGGACAATGACCCCCAAAGGTGCCTGTGTCCTACTTTCCAGCACTGGTGGAGATGTCAGGGTACAAATGAATTAAGGTTGCTAATCAGCTGAACTTGAGATTGGAAGATTGACCTGAGGATACAGGAGAGCAAGATATAAACACAAGGGTCCTGAGCAGTCAGAGATGTAAGGATGAGATGTGAAAAGGATTCCACTGGTCATTGTTGGCTTTGAAGACCAAAAAGGGCCATAAGCCAAAGAATGCAGGCAGCCTCTACAAGGAACTCACCCTGGGATGGCTAGGGGACACTCAGATGGTGATAAAACATCATTTCTGCCTGTGGCATGAGGGTTTGAATCAGTGCCCTTAATAAGGAAGCCCCACCCTCACCTGGTGCGGGAAGGGACCATTTACTGGCTGAAGCCTGGACAGAACAAATAGGCAGAGGAAGGACAAACTTGCTTTCTCTCTTCTGAAGCTGCGACACCCTTCTTCTCCTGCCCTTAGACATCAGAACCCCAGGTGCTTGGGCCTTTGGATTCTACCAGTTGCTGCCCAGGTTCTCAAACCTGGGCCTGGACTGAGCTTTATGTCATGGGCTCCCTGTTTCTGAGGCCTTTAGACTTGGACTGAGCCATGCTACCAGCTTCCCCAGTTCTCTAGCCTGTAGATGGCCTATTGTGGGACTTGTCAGTCAGCTCCCCTAATAAATACCCTTTCATCTGTCCATCCGTTTATCTTTTTTTTTTTTTTTTTTGAGATAGAGTCTCTCTACATTGCTCAGAGTGACCTCAAACTTTGGTCTTTTCGCCTCAGCCACCACAGTAGCTGGGACTAAAGATGCACCACCACTGAGCCCACTCATTTATCCATCTTTATCCTATTAGTTCGATTTTCCTGGAGACTTGATTCACTCCCCTGGAGCCTCCAGGAAGGAATGCAGCCTGGCTAACACCTTGATTTTTTTAGCCCAGTGAGACTCATTTCAGACTTCTGACTTCCAGAACTGTAAGAATAAATTTGTATTTTAAGTCACAGAGTTTGGGTGATTTGTTACTGCAGCAAAAGGAAACTAATACATTACCTAGGGACCTTTGCACTTGCTAATGAGTAAATAAATGAACAAAACAACCCACCAAATCTCCATCACATTCTCCACTTCATCAGAGCACTTTTCTGCACAAGGAATTCTGATATTCTGGAGCACTGGTACCAGCCCCTTACCATCCATCTATGGCATACATAGATGGATAATCATTTATGTCTGTCTCCCCAGTCCTTGAATGTCATGGCCTGTGCATCCACCTGTGCATCTCTAACTCTGAGCATAATGCCTGACCAAATAGAAAGAGTCCATACAGCACAGTCTTAATAATAGTAGCTCCTTCATGGCCACTATTATCCAGCAGTGACATTCCCCAAGCACTCCAGTACACCCCAACACTGGGTTAGGCCCTTCACAAGCATTAAATTTTATGCCAACATTGCAAGGTGGGTTTATCGTTATTGTCACTATTTTATAAGATGAAACAATTGAGTCCTGGAGCGTTAAATAACTTGCCCAAGGACACAGAACAAACAGTGGCAGAGTCAGACAATGGTACAGGAGGGAAACTAGAGAGCCTACACTCGACCATGACAGCAATCTGCTTCCCACCCGGCCACCCTGGGAGTGAGATCAGAGTCTCCTTTGCTCAGAATTCAGGGCTATGCAGCTAGCAGGTAGCGGGGCCAGTGCGAGGCCAGGGTCTCGCTGATTCAAAAGGCTGCATCCCTTCCATCTCACCAGGCTGCTCTGCTGTCTAATGAATGAACCAACAAAACATCAACCCAGCACTTCTGGGAAGCATGCAGAGCACAGAGGATCAAAACGAGGGCCGCTGCTGCCTGGTCCTGGGCTGAGTGGCCCATCCTGAAGTCTATTTCTCTTTGAAGATGAAAAATGTCCACATTCCTGCTCCCCGAAGGTGCAGTCAGCTGGAAGGGGTAGACAGCCTGCCTGAATGCAGAGCCAGAGCCTCTGGAAAGATGAAAGAGGCAGAACCAGGTCTTTTGCCCAAACTGTAAGAAGAAATGAAGGAAGGGAAGAAGGGAGAAAAAGAGGGAGGAAGGAAGGCTAAGTGACAGCAAGGAAAACATCAAAGCAAGAGATCTCGGCTGGAATGCGGGAGCAGTAATCTCTGCGGGCTGGGTTTTAGCTTTTAGTTTGGAATCTGTAAGTTCAGCCTTGGCGACACTGTCTAACAACTGCATAGCAGCATCTCTTACGTCAGCCATGGACCCCTGATGACCTGTTTCAGGGCCTCTGGGGTTTACTGGGAGGCCCTGCTGAGGATGGAAAGGAAGGCTTGCTAGTTGTCAATGTTGCTACCTCCTGAGAAGCTGGCTGTGGGGACAGAATCCGAAGGGATACCATGTGGAAGCCCCTGGAACTGCCTATATTTTTCTGGAGGCTGTGGATCAGCAGGATACCCTCAGAGATTACATCCCTGGACTCAAGAGGAGGTATGGGAACTCTCGGCATTCAGCGTAAATGCCTGGCCTTGTTTCTTGTCCAGTAAAATTATTTCAATCAAGGACAGAGAATGAGCCAGTATTTATTGAGCACCTCCATATATCCCTCTGCCAAGTGTGATCGTACAATTTATCTGCCCCAATCCTCTGTGGCTACTCTAGGAAGCAGGTATTAAGCCCAGTTTATAGACAAGAGGCTCAGAGGAGTTCAATAACTCAAGGCACACAGCCATTGAGTGGGGAGAGGGAAGGGGGTTAATTCAGTCCCATTCTGTCTCATTGCAACCTCTGCCTCTTTCTGTCCATTTTTCAATCTCCCCCAACCTGGCATCCACTCAGAAAATAGAACATATAGTAGGTCCACCATGTTCTGGTACCTACAGCAGGAAACGAGACAGAGAGGCCTCTGCCATCATGGCTTGTACATCTACTATGGCAGACAGACAGTAAAGAGCAGAGGAAGGGCCAGGGATATAGCTCAACAGCATAAGTGCTTGCCTGGAAAGTCTGAGGTCATGAGTTCAATTCCCTGGTACCAAAAAAAAAAAAAAAAAAAAAAAGGGAATTTTGAATGGTAATTAGGAGTTGGATGAAAAACCAAACAAGATAAGTGGGTAGAGGGTGACTGGGGGTAGCTAAGAAAGGCCTCCAGGATGATAGCTGAGTTGAGACCTTAATGAACATCTCAAAAAAATATATCCTCTGGCTTCTCATTTATGGCCTGAGATCTCTCTCCTAGGCCCCTATCAGCACAGATTCCAAAGTACATATTTCCTATTTTTTGGCGAGAGGCTTGCAAAAATGGAGAAGGTTATCTGTTCACACTAGGAGAGAGATTCAAAGCGGTAAAGAGCCCGGCTCAGCTTTACAAATGCCATGTAAAATGACTCAGGGTCTGGAGTTATTCATCCTATGAAGCCTCAGAGCTGCCACCCCATAAGCACTCCTTGAGTTTGCATTAATCAGACAGCTCAGTGTAGGTTTTCTTTTCATTTTTCTAGGTCTGTGGAGATGGATGGTGCGTGGTGGCACGTCTAGATTCCTAATAAGGGGCTGGTAGTATTTTCTCACTCCTACAAGACTGAATTTCACGGGCCACTTCGGAGATTTTCCCCGACAAGGCTGAGCGGAAGTGCTGTGTTCTTGAAAAGATCACTGCACCCGTATTATAAAAGAGAACCTAATCACACAGGAGAGTAAAACATCAAGCAATTTGATTTCAAAACCCTGAAACTGGATACCAAAGAACAATTAAGTGTGAAACCAAAAGGCTCTCACCGTGATGAACTAATGGGACAGACTAGAAGAAAGAGAAAACTCACATCAAAATTTTACAGATTTTGAACAACTGTTCCAAAGATCGGAATCAAAGCTTGCGCAGGCCTTCACTGTGCTGGCTTTTAGCTGCCTCGTTCTCTTCCCACTGCCCTCAAATTCACACATCCTTCTCCCTCTGCCGGCTCCTCCAGCCTTGCCATTGTGGCTTCCACTAGGACCAGGATTTTCTTTCCTGTGTCGCCTCCAGATCTGGGGTTCCTTGCTGAGGCCTGTAAACCTACTGCAGGGGAAGGCAGCTCCTGCTGCGTGGGCAGAACAGACCCTTCCAGGAAGGGAGACAAATGAACAGGAGGATGGCTGGCAACAGGTGATTCGACAGAACCTTCACAAAATTCTTATTTCTTTCACTTTCTTTTGAAGTCCAACTATGGGCAATGGTGGCTCACTGGGGCTCTTTCATAATCTCAGAGACAGTCAATTTCTGACACTTCCTCTATAAGAAAGCCTTGGTGAGATTTCTGTCGCTGACAGCCATATATTCTATATAAAGGGGGAAGCCCTCGAGTTTTCTTAGCTATGAGCACAGTGACTGAGCCGCACTACTGACTGCATAGAGTGCTGTCAGCTCAGCTGGCAGTGGTGGGTGGGGAGGGGTCTTCCCAGCAGCCAGGCCCTTCCTAAAGGGGAAGCTCACCTGAGAAGCTCCTCTCCGCGTCTGCCCTTTTCTAGACAAGAGGGAAGAAAGGCCTCTTGCTTTCACAATGGACGCGGTGTTCCAATTGTGAACCTGAGAAAGAAGGAGTAACTGCTCACTCTCCGATTTCACTGGAGGCCTGGCTGAGTCCACTTGGAATGAATAAAAAAGATGAGCCTCATTAGTGGAATTCAACAGCCTCCCTCCTGGACAGGAAGTCACAAAGTGAAAAAGGGGGTCAGGACGGATGGAAATGATGCAAAAAGACGGAGAATTTAGATGCAAAAATGTTTCCTGAGTGATTAGCTATAGCTATTTAAACCATTAAAAGTTTAATCCCTCTTGAGGTCAGGAAAAGAACCAGAGGAAAATCAGTGGCCCATTTCCTCTCTTCCTAAGAGCCCAACAAAATTTTAAAATGCAAAGCATCTCTAAACAGCTATTTGATTAGGATGGGCTTTTTTTTTTTCCCAACTAGGCTATGATAATTAGCAAATGCCTGAGAGATGAGATTTAAATATGCCAATCAGTCCATCTCAAGAGTTTAGCTGAACAATGTGGAATGTAATTATCTTTAAGTGAACCACTTTTGTGGGGTTATAGCCATAACTGGAGATCTGAAGCTCCACAGATGACCTCTCCCCATGGTGGGAGCAGGGGCTTTTCCACTTTAAAAAAAAAAAAAAAAAACAGCAATGCCACGTATTATCTGAAAATTCCACCAGTGTGACCTTTAAAAAGAATGATTTTGAGTACTTCTAGTGATAACTCTGCTGCCATTTCTTCCATTAATGGAACATTTTCAAAATCAGCAGGATGAAGGAGATAACCTGACTTCACAGAGGTACAAACAGAGTTTACCTGCAATATCTAATGAATGCCCTATTTTCTCCATCAGTGATCATTGCTGAAGCTGGAAATCGTCAAAAACCTGAAGATTCCCAACTTCTCCCATCTACTGGCATCCACAGGGGTGTGTAAAATGGGCCCCTTACACAACCACCATTGTTAAGTGTCCCATCAACTTGTTTGAAATTCTGTATCGTTTGTATTGTTTTTGTGTTGTTTTGTTTTTGTCCTTTTCTCTTTAAAATTAAAAAAAAAATGGGCCCTTTGGTGGAGATTGGTCTGTAATGCGACAGAATGTTATCCAAAGAGAGAGAGCAGGGCAGTTAACCATTTAGAAGCATTTTCTGCCCTGTACTGGGCAATATCGCCTTGTGAAGAACTACTCTGTTAAAATTAAGTCTTTCTGAAGACTTAGGCTGTTATCACACAAGGTCCATTTTTCAGTCCATCGACTGGGCTTTTCCAATTCTTAAACGAAATTTTTTTTATATTATTGCAATGACAAAATGGCTAAGGGAGAGGAAGGTTTTACTTCTTTAGCCCATAACTACAGAAACATGTGTGTCTTGGACACAAAGGAATGTTACCAGGCAACATTACAGAAATGAGTAACAGTGATAACCCATTCCATAGTAATAGCTTTCATAATTAAAGATTACTGCAAATACAATAGATCCCAACACAAATGGGGATAATGGAGAGACAGGGCCATCTCCCTGCCTTTGTCTGCAGCTCTTCTACTGTCTACATGTGGGCTACACACCTCCATGGGGGTGGAGAGGACTATAATGAACCACCTGCCAGGACCAGTGGCCATAACTATAATCGGGCCAGCACTTTCTTGACTAAGTTCTCATAAGTGATAATTAAAGCCACCAGCCCTGCCAGTGAGGTCTGTACACAACTGAGCAGTCCCTATGCTCAAGGGCACATCTAGCAGGGACAGATTCTCCAAGTAGCACTCACTGGCTGGTGTCTGGGCAGCCAGCACATCTAATCAGGAGATAAGGATCTCCTTATGTGAAGGCCTTGAGTCACAGCCCCCGCCCAAGATGTCACCTTTCTTTTAATCGAACAGTGTCTTGCAATTTCAGCCCCATCTATTAGATGCTGCTAACAGAATTTACAGAATCTTCTTCTTTAGTCTACAGCCAGGGCCAAGAAGTCTTCTGTCATTTCTGTACATCCAAGAATATTTCAGATGCACCATGCACTGAACTTGAACTTAGACCACCACTGGCTGCAGAGTTGTAAAACTGCCAGCAAGGGCTTTAATTCATAATTAGATGTTGGCTAGACAAATTACCTGCCAACAGTACCTTTGCCTACCACTATCACACAGGAGAATAATGTTCAATGTGGAACATGGAACAACACGGAAAAAGAGAGCTCTCCTGGGAGGAAATATTTTGCAAAATCTATTTCCTTGACAACTGTTTTCCAAGCAAATTCTAGTACTGCCGGTTTTTCTCCTATGGTTTTGAACAATTCTGGTATCAAAAAAAATCAACATTGTTAAATGCTCTAATGTGAAAAACAGGATTAAAATAGAAGCCAAAAAAAAAAAGAAAAAGAAAAAGAAAAAAGTTAAGCTTCCAGAGTTGAAAAATTTTAAATCCAGGGATTTGCTACCTTTTTGGAAGAGGAAGGAGCGAGCACAAAATATGTCCCATCAAGTGGGGCTACGAAGGCTGTCACTCAACACAGGTGACCAAGGTACAGGGCAGATGGGCTGCCACCCTGGGCCCCTCTACCCAGAACTGGAAGACTAGCCTAATTTTTATAAGTATAGCCCCTGTTCACTCTTTCTGGGAGATTAAAGAAACTCCAAAACAACACAGTCAGCCACAGGAGTAAGCTATGTCCCTCTGAAATCATAAAACCCCTGATTTTCGAAGGCAGGCAATTTCAAATATTGTCCCACTATCAGACAGTGTATCAGACACTATGTCCTAAATTTTTATTTGGAAAATCAGCTTATGGACTTGGTGGACCATCTGAATGGTTAACTATACTCCTTTGCCCCTTTGGATAACCTCACTTGCAGGGCCAGGCCAGACCAGTGCTAAAGAGGGCTCCCCTTCTCTGTCCCAGCTGACCCTCCTCGCCATGACTTCAAAGGAACTATTAGCTCGGCTCTATGTAGGTCATGGCAAATTGGGACAATTTCACAAACCCATCTTCCCATGCACCCTTCTGCTCATCTACCCAGTATTACATATTCAGTATTGCCAGGGTGCCGAGAACTCTGCTAGATACTGGGGCTACAGAAGAACAGGATCCATACCAGATGTGGGGATCACATTTTTTAAAGCAGGGTTCTTGATCTGGAGTTTACAGATGGGTCTCAGGGACCCTGTGAACCTTTTGAAACTTAATGCAAACCTGGGTATGTGTTTATTTGTGTGCAAGGGTGAATGCACGCATCCCACAGGCATCACTCCGGAGGGGAAGGCTTAGAGTTGGTACCAGATTAGCACAGGACCCAAGAAAATGTTATGAATCATATAAAAGGTGGGATGCACACTGCTGTGTTCTCTTACCCACAGAGAAGGCTAAGAGAAAACTGCATAACGGAGGCAATGTTTGACAAAGGCAAAGGAGTCTGGCTTCGCCTGCAGGGTGTTAAAGAATAAAGGCTTTGTCCTTTGGGCTCAAGCCTCTTCCTCCAGGATCCCCCTGAGGTTGATCACCCACCTCTTCCTCCTTTGCTCACTCTTTCACAGGTTTTTCCTGAGTTCCTCCACATGCCAGGCCTTGTGCCTGCGCTTAAGACAGACATGGGTCCCTCCCTCTTCTGAGAGACAGACATCAATCAAACAGATCCACAGATGTCTAATTACAAACTGAGATCAGTCAGAAGCAGGAGACAAGAGAAAGGGGAGGGCAGCTGCCTGTGTGGGCCTCAAGATTTCAGAGAGACAGGAAGGCTTCCCGGCATCCCAACCGCTATGCTCACTGGCCAGCAATCTGGATTATAAACTGCTCCACAAGTCTAAATATTTCTCAAGGGGAGACACTGCAGATCATTCGGCTTTATAGCTTGTGCAGCTTATAGCACCTGGCACTGGGGAGGCGCTCATATTTGCTGAACAAATAGACAAGTAAGGGAGCAGGCTATCCTGTGATATTTCTTATATTAAATTTTTTAATTCCTTTTCAGGTATAAAGGTCTCATCTCAGATCTGTTTTCATACACACCCCCCACCCCCAGGCGGACAGAGAACCACTAGCAAAGCATTAGGTGGGCAGGAGGCATCGCGTTCTCTCAAATTCCAATGGAACTTTGGTTTTGCTTCCCTCCTACTGGCATTCTCCCACAGAGCCGCACCACATACTGCCCCAGCCTTCACTTCCGGTTCCTCGCTATTCACCCACAACTCTGCTCAGCGTTGTCCCCGTCAGGGTTCAGCTGGAAGATGTGACCCCAGTAGAGGCAAGAGCTTATTCTTGGATGGAGAAATCAAGCTACAAAGGGGTCATTTGTGCATCCAAGAAGAGAGGGAGGACTTTGTAAATGCATACTATGGAATTAACATATTTATTTTGTTTATTGTCCTGCTCCTGCCTCCGGAACAGAATCTGTATTTGTGCCTGTTCTATCCATTGCCGTGTCCCTGGTGCCTGGTACACAGTACACACTTGATGCCTATTTGTTAAATAAATGTCAGTGAATGAAAGGGGACTTGGGCATGCCAATCTAAGGAAACAGCCAGAAGTGAAGGCAGAGAGGTGATAAAATACACAGCAGAGCTGTGCTGTGGTGAGCCGTTTATCAACCAGCTCTCTGGAGTAGTTCCTACCCGATCGCTGGTTGATACTGTCACCTACCTTAATGAGTACGATAAAAATGAAATCACAAAAACGTACCAGAATTTCATTTGTTTCTCAATGAAACGAGTAACTTCTCATTCACCTTCACGTTGAACTTAGTTGCAGTTTTTGATTACTAGAACAGTTTTTCCTTATTGTGTGTGTGCCATACATACAGTGATGTGCTTTTTTTTTTTTATTTTAAAGAGTATTACATAAGAAACAAACAAAGAAAAAAATAGAACAGTAGCAGCACACCAGTGTCACAAACATAAACAAATCAAAGCAAGAACATTCAAAGTGATACAGGGTCTCAAGACAAATTAATACAAATCAACAGTGGTTGTTACATTGCATACCGCTATCCTCAACTACATTGCTCAGATTATCAGATGTAAGAATGAAAGATTGCTCAAACCATTAAAGAGAACAAGAAAATAATTCTTCAATAAAACATCAGAGATAATACAGTTTCACTGGACAAGATGGTAGGAATTCACCATTGTAATTCCATTGCATATTGTTATCTTCGAATCAGTTGCTCAGACCACCAGACACAAGCATGCAAAGTCGATCAGAGCATAAAAAGTTGTGAGCATTAACTGTTCATTTTCATACACCATCAGACAACAGCAATACAGTCATCGCAGCTATTCATATATGTATTTATGTTTTCCCTTCCTTCCTTCTTTTTTCTTCTTTTCCTCTTCCCAGTTGTTCCTTCCTTTGAGCAATTTCTTTCCCTTTCCTATCATCTATTGCACGTTTTGAGTTTTACCTAGTCTTTCAGGTTCCTACACCAAGGAAACAATATAATGTTTACACATGAGGGTCTGATTTATTTCACTTATGAGTATGGTCTCTAGTTGCATCCATTTACCTATAAAAGCCTTGAGTTTATCTTTTTTAACAGCTGAGTAATACTCCACTGTATAAAAATACCACAACTTTTTTATCCATTCCTCAGTGGACGGGCATCTGGGTTGTTAGTGATGTGCTTTTAAATTAATTAATTAATTTATTTTTGTTTTGTTTTTGTGGTACTGGGGAATCAAACTCATGACCTCAAGCTTGCCAGGCAGGCGCTATGCTGCTGAGCTATATCTCTGGTCTGCGCTTTTAAATTTAATCTGCACTACTAACCATTTCTCCATCACTTTTCTAAGTCTAGACAATTAGCAAAACAAAAAATAAAATTCTCACATATAGTGTGTGCCAATATCTGTGGTCTAAATATTCCCGCCTATTCCAATGTACCAACACGATGTCACTGAACACAGAGCTGATGTGTATGGTGGTAACTATTACACATACAGATGCAACAGATGAATCATAAAATGCAGCAAAACCATTAGGATGCTTAAGAATTTGGTACCTTTATTTTTAATATAGTTTGTCCAATGATAAGTTTATGGAATCAGTTTTTATTTTTTATTTTTTTTTTGGTTTTTCTTCTGGTACCAGGAATCGAACTCATGACCTTGCGCTTGCCAGGTAGGCGCTTTGCCACTGAGCTAAATCCCCAGCCCCCTGGAACCAGTTTTTAAATAATGGTTGTTTTTAATGATGGGTTCATAAAACTTCTAAACAAGTCTGCTCTAGCATAACACCAGGTGCGTCCAATGGGCAGACCAGCCTTGCTTTGAGTGCCAACAAGGTGGGACCTCAGGAGACACAATGGGCTCACCCAGGACCAGGGAATCAGTAAAGCGAGAAGAAAGCTGTAACAACATCGTTCAAGTGACTTCTGTGGTTTAAAAAACAAGGATTTCTTTTGCATCGTATTTTGGGCCCCATAGTCTTCCCCTAGATTTAGAGTCTCTAAAGGTCATGCTGCGGCCCCACCCCATGCCCCTTGGCTGCCGGAGGGAAGGTGCACCCCGGGCTATGCTCTGTACCTGGAGGCTTGAGGAAGACACAGCTAGCTCTGTGATTTTTTTTTTTTTTAAGTAGGGAAGCCTGTAATGTAGAAAACTACGGCCTGAGGATGCTACCAGAAGCTCCCCGCAGGTCCACCTGGTAAGAAGCATTTCAAGGTCTAGGGTGAGGTAGGGACATAGCCAGGGTGCTACCTTGGTAGAACCGTAAGTTATGCTGACTCCAAAGGGCGTGGGGTGCGGGGCTGGAGACAAGCCACCTGGAACAAGCGGCCCTGACTTTGAAAGCAGTCCAGGGTGCTGGCTCGGCAACAAGACAAACCAACCCGCAATCTGAGGCACACCCGAGTCCCAGCTGGGTGCAGCTGTGGTTAAATTAGGGAACAGTCAAGGCAAGTGGATGCCTTCACAGCTCCGGTTCTTCAATCAGGTGCCGGGAATGACAGCCCTCACCCTGCAGTGACCTCCTCCCCTTCCTAACGTGCGCCTCCCAGATGGTGGGCTCAGGCCCAAGGAAGGGGCGCCGGGCGGAGTCCTGCAGCACCAGTGCTGATTATGCTGCCGCCAGCACCGAAAGATGCAGACTGCAGATAACACAAGACAGCAGGACAACTGCCTCCGCTCCCCAAGTGCACGTGGAGATTCAGAGTTTAATGGAACGTGCAGAGACTCGGGGTGGCCTAGGGAAATGCGGGGATGGAGTGTGGAGGGGACCCTTGTGGGGCACCAGAGGGCCTGCGGAAAGCAAGGAACGGGTGAAGGATCCTGGTTATCCCAGGCCACAGCCCAGAGCCTGTCCAACAAGAGCCTGGGATTTAGGAGACACGGAAAACTCCAGCATGGGGGTGGATACAGCACAGAGAAAATGGAGACGGCATGGCTCTGGGCCCATGAGTCCCACTCACCTCGCTATTTGCTCTTTCACCTGGACAAGGCATTCTTCCTCGGCCCAGTTTCCTCATCTGAAGAGGCAACTTTTGACCAAAGATTGAAGGAAAGAATGAAAAGGCGTTCTAGGAGAGTAATGTGTTAAGCAGATGGGAGGAATCACAGAGAAGAGGAAGAATTTGGGGAGGTGAATTTGGATGAGCAGCCAGGTTGTCACTGGGCTCCTTCCAGCCCCGGGGTCAGTCCCTTCACTGCCCACAAGGCCTCAAGCCATCCTCACTCGGGCCAGCCCTCGGAGTGCAAGGTCTGTGCATCTTGCTGTCAAAGGCGGACTGGGATAACCAAAGGTCCTCTCTAGGTCCACATCCTGCCACTGCCACTTCTAGCTGTGCGCTCTGTGTATATTAAGATCTCCAAACCTTGGTTTCCTCAACTGTAAAGCCAGGAGAACCATTCCTGTCTCCTAGAGCCACTGTGAAGATGACTAACCCCTGGGAAAGGCCCACCTTGCCACTGAGCTCTGGCTTTGGATGACTCACATCTGCTGGGCCACCCAGAATGTGATCAGGTGCTCCTAAAAAGCAGAGGATGTGGTCGCCTCTTCAGGCCATCCAAGGCCCGGGGACAAGGATGCAGGCAAGGGGGCCAGTGCTGGGTGCAAAGTGCAAAGGCCCTGGCTGTAAATGCCTTTCTGGTGGGTGGACTCTGAAGGGGCAGCCGGCCAGCTGACAGGTCCTTCTGTGTGCATCATCCACCTCCTTCTACCCTGAGGCCCGGCCCTGCCACTCTGCAGAGCAGTGACTCGCCGCTCGCAAGCTACATGACTGCTTTCATTATTGTGAGGATGATGTATACAAGGCAGCGGTGGCCAGTGATAACCTACTGAGGTGATAACTTACAAAGCTCCTGTGAGTAACAGGGCATAACACAAGGTTCCCACGCTCCCTGGTCCTGCCTTCCTGCTATTCTATGGCTGTGCTTGTATAAATCTCTTTTTTTGTGTGTCTGTCAAAGGGCAGCCCCCAGGCCCCCAAATGGGACATAAATAGAACTGAAGTACAACAAGCTACTATATTCTCCGCACAGGGAGTGGAAGGCCCTTGGTCTTAAAGTGGCAGATGAGCAGGAAATTATTTCTTGCTAAGGAATGAGAGCATCAATTGCTTGTGTGTGCAGATGAGTCGTTAGAGTAAGCGCCTTGGACTGAAAAAGGAAGGTGCCACCGCTTCACCCTGAGGCTTTGCTTCATAGCTTGGTCTTGACTTCAAGCACCGCCACCCAGGGTGGCCTTGTAACTCTTGTCCACCTTCTCCTACCTCTTGGACAAGGTACTAAGAAAGTCTCAAGTGGACGGTGGTTTGCTGAGTCTAAAAGTTTCCTTACTCCTTGAAAAAGTTCTCAGAACAGAGAACCTTTCTTTGAATGCCCTGTGAACTACTTTCCTCCTGGACTCTGGGCACAAGACCTTCCCTCTGCCCAGCTAAGACTCAGACTGGGCTACCTCTCAATCTCGCCTCTTCGACTCCTCCCTGACAGGCAACCTAAACAGATGGCAAGATGCTGGTGTGGGCATGCAGAGAAGCATCTTCTCTTTTAATTTTCTACTTCTAACAGCCCTTGCAAATGGACCACTACAATTAAGCAGGCCTCAGCATAGGCTGGTACACAGCAGAGAGACAGAGAATTAACTGGAGAAGATGGAGACCTCAGAGGGAATGAAATACTCAGGCTAACTGATTCCAAACACGAACTTGACTCTATAAAATAGAGGTGAGGACTTTGGTTTTGGTGAAGGGCTACTAAAACTGGCCAGTCAGCAGCCCTGGGGAAAGCGCCAAATGTACCTGCTGCCATATTATAAAAGGACAACTGACCAATACACACTGTATATGCATAGTAAACATTTTTAAAGTTTAAAAAGAAAGATACAGTAATCCCAACCCAGGAACCATACTAGCCTTGGACCATCTAGTCCCTTTGGAGCCTCCCTAAAACAGGACACTATTCTTGAGGACCACCCCCACCCCCAGTCTAATGCATGGACTCATTCTCCCACATGGAGCCCAAGCCCACTGTAGCACACTGTTCAGCTCAAGGGCAAGATTTTCTTCTTTAAATCAAATTATAACAGGAGAAGTTGAGATTTGGGAGCAAAAGTGCATTTCTTTACAGCCTCCTATTAACCCCTGGAACAAGTCCCTTAAGGAAAATTGGCATTTTCTCCAGGCTTTTTAAATGGGAGCGATCTCCTCCAATATACCTGGAAGTCAGTCCCCGATCCGTGGCTGACAGGACAGGAGGAGAGAAACCAAGAGCTGGAGAGGGAGGTAGGAGGAAGAGGCTGCCTTCTAACCAGCTACACTCTGCCCCATGCATCGATCATCTATCCCCAAGGGCCAGAGCAGAGAACCAGAGAATAGTTTTCCATTTGTATTTGTCAAACTGAGCTCATTCTCTTGAAGCGAGAAAAGAGATTTAAACTACAAGTGTCCGCCAGTTCCCTGTAACTAAACTAGTCATTTGGTATTATTTCAAGAGCATCTGAGATTTGTAATCATAGAGGCAAGGAGAGATGGGCATTTCTTCAACTCACTCACACCTTTCACAAGGGGTGGTTTTAACCCTGGAAGGCCAGAGTCCTACAGCAGGTCCCCTCCCTGAGTTCCACGTACCCTTGGAAGGGGCCACAGAGGCTGCTGCAGGAAGGGACTTGGAACTCTTTGTTTGGTCTCCCTGTTTTATGGATGAAACCCAGATCTGGAGAAGTAAAGAAGACTTGCCCAAGCTCACACAGTAAACTAATTCATGAATCCAGCACCTTTGGGGATGACACAGGCTGGAGAACTCAATCAGAGCTGTGTGCTAAGTTTTGGGTTTGTTTTAAAATAGCCTAGCTCACAAGCTGGTTCGTTTCAAAGCACTAAGGCCTTGCTTTGTTTTAAGCCACTTCAATGATCAGAGGACAGCATGTGTTCTGTTGAACTCCACAGCACTTTGGAACCACTGAAAATTTACAACCTAAACGTGAGCAGATTACGTTCCGTAGTAAAGTCAGCCTCCCCAGTGTGGCCACACACAGAATAAATTAAAGCTTGCTATGCCTAAAGAAAGGACAATTATTGGGTGAGTGTCCACTCAGCCCATGGGATAGTTTCCCCAACTAAGAGCCTACATCCAAGGCAACAGTGGTAGCTCAAGAGTTGACCCAAAATAAAGTTAGAACTTCTTTTCCCTTACAAAGCCTTACCTTATGCAGGGACTCAGGTGCCTCCAGAATAAGGGCATTAGCCTGGAGTCCCCTAAGACTACGATATCTACACAGAACACATCTTTGATAGATCCTCGTCTATAAAGGTAACTCCCAACATTGCCATGTACATGAAAAGAAAACTAAGGCTCAGAGCAGTTACTGGATTTCTCCATAGTTGCCACAGCATATCAGTAAGCAATAAGTGACTCTAGCTTCTTGGGCTGGGGAACATGAAGGGATGAAGGACTCAGGCCGATATATCTGGGCAATGCTGCTCCCACAACCTAGGAGTCTCACTGTGCAGCCAGGAATAGGTCAGGGCATCCCCAACTTGGCACTATTGATATTTTAGTCTGAACAATTCTTTGTTGTAGGGTCTGTCAATGTTTAGTAGCATTCCTGGCATCTACCCACTAAATGCCAATGGCCTTCCCTATTGTGACAACCCAAACTGTCTGCATATACATTGACAAACGTCCCTGGGGGCAATACTGCCCTAGCTGAGCACCACTGGAGTGGATGGGTCACAAGTTTCAGACACTGCTGCCTCCCCATTCTGCCCCAAGCATGGCTTGTTCACTAGTCCAGGGAGAGCTGGGCCATTCAGTATCCTTCCCGCAGGGCCCAGATATGAGACAGTCACGACCAAGCTACAGCAGCCTAGTTCTGGCCTCTGCTCAGGAAACTCACACCTGCAGGGTCCAAGAGGGTTCAGAAAAACCAGGCAGTCCGTGGAGATTCCCAGCTGAGAACCCCAAGGACCTCATCCACAGCACAGTGACGGGACACCCAGTTAGGAAGAATTTGAGGTAGGAGCACAGGAGGAGTCACACCATAACACGAAACGGTGATGTCAAGCTGGACTATGGCCAGTAGAACTGTGAAACAATCAGGTCTCAAGGGAGAAGGATAGAAGTTTATGGTGATTAAGCACCTACTGTGTAGCAGGCACTCCGCTGAGCACTTTAAGTACACTCCAACCCCAAGGATAGTCCCATGATCACCCCTGTGCAGAAAAGGAAACTGAGGCTGTGGCTAAATCATTCTTGCTGGAGGCCCACAGTCCATCCTGTACGCCAGTGGGAGGGCCCGAGCTCTGCTTCAGGAGGAAGCAACCACACGACAGGGCCAAGATCCACTGAGGCAGGAGAGAAGATGGCACAGCCTGAGGCAGGCAGCAGGCTCCCATCTTGGCTGAAGAGCCATGTGCCAAGTGCTGCCAGCGATGCAACCCCATGCCCGAGTGGGTGCTGGGGGCTTTCCAGCCTGCGGACTGGGACTGGCCGATGCCAGCTGGAACAGAACTTGAGAACACATTAGCAAAGTCTCACTTCCCAGGAGAATGCAACTGCCATGCAGAGCAGACTTCCTTGGCAGCGGGCAGTACTTGCAAGAGTACCAGAGTCACTTAGAGAGGCCATTTGTTTCCCAACAGCAACCAGGATGGCAGCAGCTGTCCTCCCTGGGGCCCCTCACACTGCCTGGGCCCTGAGGGAGGCCTCTGCTGGGGGCACAGACATCTATGAGCCCTGACCCACGGGCCAAGGCTCCTCTGCCTGAACTCTAGGAGAAGAGCATCTGCAAGTGTCTTCAGCCCCGGGTCAGTCAATCAGACCTGCAAGAGGCAGGAGCTGTTGTGAAGCAGGGACTGCTGTGCACAACACAGGCCTGCCGCGTTCCCATACTCCTCAGCAGTCCCTGCTCAGGCCTGTCTTGGCCCCAGCAGGCAGGTCACACAGAGTCTTCCTTTCCTGCTTCATGAGCAACCACCATGCTGACCTGGGACCATGTTGCTAACATGCATGAAGATGTTAGCAGGACTTAGTTGCTTTTCTAAATCCTACAATCCATCATTCTGCAGAAATACCTGAAAAAAGCCTGAGCTAACCCCCAAAGCACAGATTTTCCCTGTGGGGAATATCTAATTTTCTTTCTGACATATGACCTCATTTTATGGCTGAGCAGTGATCATGACACCCTCTAAAGGCCAAAGGGTTCGTTTGTGGTTAAAGCATGAGCACATGAATCTGGAGCACCCGCCCACCTGGGGCAGACAAGTGCACTGTCAGTGTCCACCTGTGGACAGCACCTTCTTTAAGGATGGGCTTTCACCTGGGGGCACCAGCCTCCTGCACAAGAAGCGTCAGATGCCTCTTTTGAGGAGTCGTGGTCCAAAGCACTGGGCTGCCCTTCCCCACCTGCTAGGGTTTGCAAATAACAAGGGCAGAATGGGAACACACCACTTACAGGGCAGCGAGCAGCACAGACCAACTATCCCAGGCCCCAGGAATAGAGCAGTGAACTTAATAAGGCTTAAAGAACAACCCCAGAGCCAGGCAAACTTGGGGATGGGGACCAGAAGAGTTAAGAACTTCTCACATTGGTGGTTTCTCTTTCTGGGCGGCTGAGCTGCTCACTGTTAGAAGTCTCCAGTGAGGGCCTGTCTGTCCACTCTTCCTCTGGGACAGAAGAAAGAATGTGAAAGGACTTCTAAAATTCAGCAGTGCCCGTCCCCTGGCTCGCATCTTCTGATTTCCAGAATGTCCACCCGGTTAGGTGTGGGCCCCAGTCCGAGTCTCCACTGGAATCTCTCCAGTACCGTGCTTCCCATTCACTCATCCTTCCCCTGTTCCTAAGCTGATCCCCTCTCCAGACCTCCTCAAAGGGGCTCTCATTTACTGAATGAACAACTAAAAGGAAAAGCGTTTAATAAGCTCAGATCAGGGCAATAAAGCCTCCCTTCAGTCTGCCATTAGCACTGATTTGAAACAGGAAAACCAGATTTTCCAGGTGAGAATTACAAGGTTTGTGGATTAAGGAGACAACCAAGTCTCCTTTATTTTCCTTCTTAAGGACTAAATTGATATTTACTTGTACAAGCCAAGAGCAAAGAGGGGCAGCCAGCTCTCTTAACAGCCATTTATACATCAGTTGAACAGATTTATTAGAGCCTAAAATGGCAGAAACAGAGAAAAGAGAAACTCTATGTTGTCCCAAATAGAGTTTACTATTGTTAAAGGCCCCTATCCCTTGACAGAGCGGCGAGTTGGTTAAGCCTGGAGAGGCCGGAGTCAAGCAGACAATATCTGACCAGGTCTCTCTGGAGAGAGGTCATGAATTCCCAACACAGACCCTGAAATAAGCTTAGAACAACCTCGGAAGAAATAACGACACGAAGGAGTCAGGAGCAGTGGTGGCCTGCGGAGCGGACAAGCTAATTTAGTAACAGAAGACCCCAAACTCCTAGAGAGGTGCTGGTGGGCTCTTCTTGGCCTCTGTGAAGTACTGCGAGTTCACTATAGTCATAGCCCAGCCTGAGCCTGACGCTTCCTCAACTCCTTGAGGGCAGGAGAAAAAGAGCTGGGTAAAAAGCAGTGTTGAGAAATTGATTTATCAGAGGTCACTGTCTTGCGGCAGAAAAGACCTGCCTTATTCTCCTGGTATGTGGACCCCACTGGGGATGCAGATCCGAGTCCATGGGGGTGTCCAGCATTTATTGCCCCACCTTTTGAGAGTCAGAAGCTGGCTCTGTCCTATCCCTTTGGCAACTTAGCTAAGCCAATGACAAAAGGTCTTCTGGGGACCAGCATAGCCACAGACAAGACAGAACATCACACAGTAGTGACGGCGAATCTTTTGGAGCTTTCAATGATACAAGCAGCCTGCTGCCGCACATGCGCTAAGCTCACCACCACTATTCGGTGCTTCAGTATTGAAAGCAGCAAGGCTGTAGTTCACACTGTGACACCCGGCAGGAGTAAGATGCTTCCATCACCTGCAGGGACCCACCAGCCCACATGCCACATTGTGCTGGATGCCAGGAACAGAAAATGCAGTTGAGCAAACCAGCTCAGAAGCCCTGAGGCCATGTCACACCTGCGAATTTGGATGAAAGACTCATTAACTTGAACTTTGGAACCATTAACAGCTCCTCAACCCTAAAACTGGGGGAGGCCAGTACAGCCCAGTGACCTAGGCAGGGGACCCACCAATATTAACCACAGATCCCCCCTCCCAAATTTGCTGATACAGACTAGAACTGGGGGTTGGGGATATAGCTCAGCAGCACATTGCCTGCCTGGCAAGCGTGAGGTTGTGAGTTCAACTCTTGGTACAAAAAAAAAAAAAAAAAAAAAGACTAGAACTATACAAATATTTTGCCCTAAGAGGGATTCAGTCAAGAAAGCCAAGAGGTCAGGTAGAAACAGCGCGGAGCCCAACCAAGGTGCTCCAGGAAGACAGGAGATATCTGGCCAGATTTGGGTCTCTGGAATCTTCCATCTTTCTTCACAGCATGGGCTCACACCAGTTCTAGGAAGACATCTGAGACTCCGAACATGTAAAAAGTGCCTTTGAACTGGTCCATCTATATGTCATCATGTCACGAACTTGTCATAGTTACAAAATAGGAAGCTCACAGTCTCTGGTGGAAATCACAGAGCACCTTCGGGAGACTTACTCAGGCTGCGCATTCTGCAAAGAAACGGGGCCAAGAGTTCTGAGCCTCCTGTGCGTGTGCATGGCAAGTGCCAGACGGTCCAGGAAGGTACACTTTCTAAGCTTCTGTGTGAAAATCCAATTTAAGAAGACCTGGGCTCCTTCCTGATACGTGCCTGGCATAAGACCTAAGAACAATGCTTGTGAAATTCCTAAGGAAACGTGTGAGCCCCAGTCCTATGCACTGATTTGGATTCCAGTGTTAAGTTCCTGAGAGGAAGCAGGAGACAGGTAGTCGGGGAAGAATGACAGTTTGGGGATTAGTGTGATGACAATTAGCCAAGTTCTGCTCTGCTTCTCTTTACAAAGACAACTTCCCTTCTCTTTGCTCTTAGAATGCCATGTTAGAAGAGAGACATTTCCATGGCAACCACATACACATTTAGTGATGTGTCACTAAATGTGTGTGTGCACAAAGGCACATTAGGAGACTTTTTTGAATGTGGCAAGAGAAATAGATTTTCATAATTGAATGTTGCCCTCAAGTAGAGTTTACCATTTGTGAAAGCCAGGGCTGCGGCAAGAGATGCTAACTGTGTCACGCCAGAATCAAGGTTCCACTCAAAAATCTCTGCAGAGTTCAGATGAGGGCTCATCTCTTCGGGAAGCTGCTGGCTAGAAAGGGCATGGACAGATGGGGACACAGTCAGCGGTCAAGATGGCCTCAGTAGACCGAGGAAAACAGATTCATCTAACATTTGACCAGAGCCTGGGGAGGGAGAAAGCTGACTGCTAAGAATCAGAGGTGACCCAGATCCTTCCCCTAGTTCTTAGCACCTCACAGGCTCAAGACTGCCCTCTGTTCTAACAAAGACAGTGCGGGAAATGATGACTGCCAATCTCAGATAGCTCCCCCAAGAAGTGGAGCACAACAGAAAGGGTTCAGAGCCAGGAGTCCCAGATGTGTGTCCTAGTTCTGTCTCTTCCTAATCAGGGAACTCTGAAAGCCACTCTTTTTCTAAGCCTTGGTCTGTAAACTGGGAATATGCCTTCTGATTACCAGATGCTCTGAGAAGGCAGTGAATATAGAAGCGTGACTAGTAAACTGTACTGTCACTAACTATCACGGTTCACAGGGTGGTGTTGACTTGGCTCGTGCCCCAAAGGAAGCCTTTGCCAGGTGCAGGCTGAGCTCCCAGAGCTTGTTACGTGGACAGACGGCCACCTCAACACTGCCTTGCTCAGCTGGGGCTGCCTGATGCAGATGTCCCTAGGAGGGGTATAGCAGTGGGTAAGAGGACAGCCCTGAGCACCTGCCTCGGGTCCAGAGGCCCTGATGTCGGTCTTACAGGTCCTCCACAGCCCACACCAAGCCCAGGTCCTAAGCTAGTCAGTCGCCAGCCAGAAGGCCTGGGAATCACATCACACTTAGATTTAACTCACACATGTATTCTCTGTTTTGCCTTCCCCACTCAAACTAGACCTTGGCTTCTACTGCTGCAAAGAAAGAGAAGCCACGATTGAAAAGTGAACAGAAGAAGCTAGATCGTGGGCTGTGAGTTCCGAGGGCTTGGTCCTGGCAATGAGAGATATTTAAGGACAGGGTGGGCGCTATGTGATTTCACCCCACATGCTTAATTCTGAACGTTGCCCCAGGTAGGAAACTTATCTCAGCCTCTGGAAAGGGTGAGACCTGGTAATACCGTGCAGAGCCCAGGGAACTACTCTCACCCCAGTCCCAGCGCTCCTTTCCCCCTTCCGCATCAGCCTGAACTGTGGGCTGCACTTAGGCGCACCTCCTCCCGACTGTCCTCCCTGGGCAAGGCTGCACTCTACTACCATCCCGGGCACAGGGACAAACACCTCACACCCACTGGCACCACTTGGACCAGGCTTCCCAAGCCCCCTATGCAGCCTTCCCCCACCCAAGTCACCTGCCTTCCTGTCACACACTGCCACCATACTGAAGGGGTCTCACACAGCCCTGAGGCCCGGGCCCTGGACTATGCGCTGTGAAGGCCGCCTGAGTTCCCCAGACCCTGTGTCTCCTCTCTGCTTGCCAGTTATGTCACTAGCCCTCCCCTCAAACACTGCTGATGAGGATGCATACGGGTGCAGCCCCAGTAAGTCAGAGTCACCGTATGACCAGCAGTTACAGTCCCAGGTGTGCACTCAAAGAACCAAAGTGCACATCTGCCCCCAAATGTACCTGAACATTCAGAGCAGTGCCGCTCACCATAGGCCACAAATGGAAATAACTCAAATATCCCTCCACAGAGGAATGCACAAAAATATAGGTTTCATCCACACCATGAAATATTATTCAGATGCAAAAGCAACGAAACGCTAACCACGCTACAACAGAAGTGAACCTTGGACATGTCATGAAGTCACATATTACACAGTTCCATTTATGTATCATTCCCAGAATGGAAAAATTCGGTGGTGGTCACATGACATCGTGAATGTATTTAACGCCTCTGGGCTGTACACTTTTAAGTCAATTTTATATTATGTGTCATTTACCATAATTTAAAAAAAAAAAATCACCACCCCTCATGCAGTAGTTTCTACAGTTCTTTGGTAATAGCCGCCCCTGCAGCCTTAGCCAAAGTGAGACTGGAGTCTACAAAGCCCAGGACTGGGTGGAGGGGGCTGCTCTGAGTGACCAGATCCGCTTGCAGTAGAGGCTGCCTGGCCAGTGTGTATAGAGTCAGGAAGCCAGATGGTTTGCAACACTGCCAGTGAGATGGCTGCAGGGTCCTCTGAAAGTGCAGACCCCGTGAGACAGGCACGGAGCAAGGCACAGGAACCCACTTTAACTTTCAGTACCTCTCTGAGGATGCCAAGAAACCCAGCACCAGCTGCTGAAAACACAGTGACCGCAGAGTCACCTTTCAGTCTGCAGCAATAAACCAGAATTGACTAACTCTGGCCTTGTCTCCCCTGGTACCCCAGGAGGATGAGCAGTCTTAACATTCAGACTTTAAGACGCTCAAGCCACCAAAGGTAGAGTCAGACTGATTTGGGCAAGATGGAAAATGTCAAGGCTGCTTGTTACCACGAGGCAGGGGCTGCTCTGGCAGCAGCGCTTTTGGGACTTCCAGTACGGCAGCCTGTCTTCAAAGCCGGGTTGGGGCCAGGGAGTGGGACAGCTTCTGTGGCAGTGGGGAGCACTCAGACATCAGGAGGAAATCCGGAAGGGTGACAATGTCCGCAAAACATCCCTCCAATGGCAGTTTTAGCTGGGATTTAGCCAAATGACCCACCCTTCAATGGCCAAGGTCTGGTTTCCGGAGAACATGCCTTTTGAGTGGAGGAGCCCAGCCACAAGCTGAGAAGCATGTGGTGGCTTCTATCTGGCCACTGCCTGCTTGTGGTCACTAAGACAGGACAAAATGCACCTTCTCCACTCCGCAACTTCTTCCTTTCCTCGACAGCAATGAAAATGAGGCTATGCCTTCCCTACTCTTTCCTGATGAAAGAGCTGGCCTTTGACTCTTTAGTGTGTGGCCAGGCTGGAGATACACCCACCTGGTCTCCAGAAAGGGCAGCTGGGCTTCTGAGTGTTCAGCTGGGATAAGGAGTAGGCTATGGTGTCAGGCTCACTCTGCAACAGGCCAGGAAAAGAGCCACATGAGCATCTGCACGCTGGCTCTTGGGCTCTGGTCAGGAGTCAGAGGGCCCAGAGCACCCCGTTCTTCTTAGCAGAGGTGTGATGGTGAGTCCTGATACATCATCAGCAGCTCACTTTCTAATCCTTAATGGCATCCAGGAAGGAAAGCTGGTGTAGCCAGTGAAGATGGTCCTCAGTAAGACGGGAGAGAGGCGAGGAAAGGAGACAAGGACCCCCAGGAGGATAAAAGATGCTGGCAGGGCTTGGTGGGCAACCAGGTGTGGCAGCACAGGTTATTAAAAGGATGATGGAGGCTGGGTGTGGCTCTCTCCATCCCTCTGTCACCTGCCTCTACCTTCTGTCCCAAACACTAGCTCTTCCCTAAAATACTTGCATTCCCTAAGGCTCTGATGCCTCTGCCTTTAGCCTGGTGCTCCTGCTATGGCTTTACAATGACTCCTACAGTAAGTCCTGCACCATCACCCAGCGAGTCCGAACCCATGCTTCCAGCCACCTCAATTCTACAAGCACCTCATTTTTATGATGCCAAGAGTCAAACTCATCTCTTTCCAGGGTTTCTCACTGACCCTGCTCCTCGTGTGAAGACCTGCTCCAGGCAGAAACTACAAAGCTTGGTCATTCCAAACCACCTCCAATATCTACATTAGAAACACGTCCCAAGATTCAGCACATAGAGCTTCAATTCTACAAGGCTATCACGCCCACTATTGACCACGTCTGTCTGAAATGTCACTTTTCCCCAAGCCTAGGCTCACCAGCCCTTGTTCACACCTTTCTGTGGTAGCTCCACTGTGCTACCATTGTGTCCGTATCTAGATGTGCCCATATTAACTAGATGTTCCGCTCATGAGGGCAGAAAGCACCTCTTTACGTGCTCGCGTCTAGGGCTCTGCCTGGCATACAGCAAGGAGAGTTCCCTGGAAAAGTTTAACCAGAGCAAAACAGATAAGCAGCAGGGAGTTAATATTCCCCTTGCTGCGTATCAGTTCAACTACATTATTTCATAAAGTCTAGTTTGACCTGTTTGGCAACTAGATTTCCAACCCAAATCAACTCTGCAATTTCCAGCAGCCACATGATGGCAGTTTTTAGGACAACAATCGTAGAGAGAAAGACAAACAGCAGCTAACAGGAAGCAGGGAAGGGGATTGTGTTGAGACAAAATGAGGGAAGGAGGTTGAGCCTACAAAGCCCCCAGCCCCTCTTCCCAGTGAAGGAATGGCACCCACTTGGGAGGCCTAGGAGAGACGGACCCATGCAAAAATGCCTCAGCATCTAATTAAACATTTTAGACTCCACTGCACACGAGAAGGGAACCTACAGCCCCCACGGAACCCTGACAAATGAGTCATTTCCAATCCATCTATCACTATAGCATCTGGGTACCTCAGAAAAATGAAAATAAGACCAACACATAAATGAAAACCAATATACAAACAATCGTCTCCCACATAAGCCTCCAGGAAACCACAGCTACAACCATCTGCCAAGTTCCATGTTTGTCACTGCTTCCTGCAGCCAGCGGCCTCTGAGTAAGCAGAGCTCAACGTGAGATGTAACAGCAAGAGAGAAACGTCATGGCTGAAGTCTGGCTCCCCATTAATGCTCCTAGGCTGAATGTCCACCCTTTGAAGCTGGAGTGAAACCAGTGTGGGACAAACAGTATGCGTTTCATACACGGCATGGGCCAAATAATTCGCTAGAAATAAACTGGGGCAGACTGAAGAAAGATTGCAAGTTGGCAAAGGGTGAGAACCCTGGGTTTCTGGCACAGACACACAGTTTGCAGGGGACCATGCTGAAGCCCTGGGTAGGGGTAGTGGTGTTGGGGGCACAGTCTCAGGAATCTACAGCATATCCTCACTTCCTGCAGCTTCCACCAGGGACGGCCTGGATAGATTTGCTCTATCAACCCAGGTCAGCAACTCTCAGGTTAAGTCACATCAATGTCTGGCATGGCAGAAATGATATAAATACCACAGTGCATTGCTGCGGAGAGTTGGAATACCCGGGGCTGGGTTCTGTTCTTTCTCCTCTTTATATAGCCTTTCTCTTGAGCATCCACCCATCAGTTACTCGGTGTTTATAGATAACAACCTGCCTGGCTGCTATCAGGACCTCACTTAAGCCCAAAGAGCAACGTGCAAAGGCCGCTCTGTTAACTGGAAAGCAGCAGAGGCCGCCCCAGGAGGGAGGGCAAAGGCCTGTTTGAAAATCTCCTTCTGGACAAGCAAATATTTTCATTTCAGCTGTTTATGTCCTGCTTGCTTCCCCCAAAAAGATTTAGTTGGGACAGACAAATATTTATAGAGCTAAGTAATGTTTCCCCACCTCTAGGCATTTGTTTGTGGTAGGAAATGATCCTGGCACATGACAATATTGTACTGTAAAACTCCTTAAAGTGAGATTGGGCTTTGCTTTTCCTTTAGCTCATTGTATATGACTGAGGCGCCTTAGACGGTTGGTGTTTTCAATGTTTGTCTTAAAGTTTTAATAAGTCCATGGCTTCTCTTGAGCATGAGAACAGTGTTTCCTCTTAACTCTGGAAAATGCAGTTTTAATTGAGTCTTTTCCCCAGCTCTTCTCTTACCTAATCCTGTTGCAGGTCTTAAATACCGAAAATTTCCAACCTCTCTCCTAAGTGGGTAAAAGGGAACTACAGCCAGTAAGGAGATAGAGCTGGGGCTAAGACAAAACAGGCTCAGGTTAGGGGAAGCCTGGTTGCACATTAGAACCACCTGGGAAGTGTTTTAAACCCTCTTGCTCAGGCTGCACCCCAGACCAATTAAATCTGCATCTTGATATAATAGGAGGAATTCAGGCATCGGTATTTACTAAAATCCTCCAGGCAATTCCAGACTGCAATAAAGGTTAGAATCCCTTTCTCAAGATTCACAAGAACAGTTCTTCTGAATACCTACAAAGACTATATTAACCTCATCTCAAAGTGAAAATGCTTCCTCTAAGTGAAGCAGCCTTCAGATGATGTCATAGGAAGAACGTCAACCTTAGAGCCAGGAGGGAAGGTTCAGGTCCATGCACCATCAGGTAAAGCGATGTGGTCCGGAGCTGGCCACTTCCCTGTCTAGGTCTCCACTCTGTCAGTTATGAAGCAGGATTATGGTCCATGCCCTATACATCACGAGGCTGTTGGGTAGATCAGCCGAACTCTTAACAGGATGCTAGGGCTCTGATACAAGTAACACACACACACACACACACACACACACACACACACACACACAGAATTTTTGATCTGATCTGTTCAAGTTGGGAGTGGGCATCATTCCAGCCCAGTCACAACTTACTTCAAAGCAGACTCCCTGGGAATTCTGACACAGAACACACAAGGGGTAGTACAGAGAGTCAAAACCCCCTTCTCTGTATGTAAGAAGACTTCACACTCCAGGGCTGACAAAGTGGAATCCAGCTCCCACCGGTGCCAAAGTGAAGAGCACTTTGCACAGAGCACAGAGAATCTTACTGAGCTGTAACCTAATCCAGTGCCTAATCAGGGGAAATGTGTGCTGTGCTCCCTCATCTCCCACCATCTGGATTGACGCCCCTCTGGTACCTTCTCAGCTACTCAAGGATCAATAATCAAACACAGAGCTCCTGGCATGATTATAGGGAGGCTATAGCCAACACACCCAAGTGCACATCTGTGTGCGGTCTCTATGCCTCTCCAATTACACACCCGAGGAGGCCCATATCTGAAGCCGCTGGAAGCCTGTGGGCTGAGCTGTTATTTTTCTGCCAAAAGTTGAACCTTTCTCTCTAGAGGCTTCCCGTATACTCTGAGGTAGCAAACCTGAGTATATTTTATAGGCTGTTCTTAAAAAAGTCCAGTTCTGAAAGAGAGAAACTAAAGCCTTCTTTTCCTATGGATTCTTATAATTAAAAACCAAGTCTACTCCAGAGCTGCACAAGGCATGTGACACACATGGACAGACGGAAAGGAGGAAGACTTGCTGACTTAGGTCAAGAACACGAGCATAGAAAAACGAAATAGATGCTGAAATGTCTTCAGGAAATCAGCATTCACTTGGCCAAGTTTAGGTTTAGCCTCTGAAAAGCTCACTTCTTAGGTAGCGAAAGTGGACTTATCACCTTTTATTCAATATGCTCATCCATCCCAAATGACCCAAGTGAAATTAAAGGCAGGTTTTGCGGTGAGATATGGTACTTCTTTCACCCGGAACTTCCCTGAATGCGGGACATGGGCTCCGATCTCACAGAACGCACCTTGGAAATTTCCGCAGTGATGGATACACAGCTGCCTTCAGATTACTCAGCAATTTAGCTCAAGTGAGCAATCCCATAATCCCCCTTTCTTTCCTTCCTTCTCTCCTTCTATCTCTTTTTTTTTTCTTTTTCCCTTCCCTCCCTCATTTCTCCCTTACACATAAGGTAAAGAGCTCAGAGAAAATATTTGACAGTTTATAAAATCCAAAGAGGAGAGTTGCCAGGCGTGGTGGCACATGCCTGTAATCCCAGCACTCGGGAGGCTGAGGCAGGAGGATCGTTGCGAGTTCGAGACCAGCCTGGGCTACATAGTGAGCTCAAGGCCAGCCTGAACTGCATAGCAAGACCCTGTCTCAAAAAGACAAAAAAAAAAAACAACCAAAAACAAAGAAAGAGAGTTACAGTCATGAAGATTGCTGGAACATTATAGAATACTAACAAATACATCTCCTAACATATAAAAACAAATGACAGTGGATGATTTCAACCAGAAATTAGGAGCCCTTTTGAGAACTGTTGTCTCTTTTCCGGTCACAATTTCAACACAAAATTATTTCACTCACCCAATGCCAGTTACGAAAATAAATAAGAATCTTTAAATAGTGAAACTGTGGTTAAGATCTGTACATTCTACGTTTGATTTGGGAGTCTTCAGAGATCTATTTAAAGTCAGTTTATTGTGCTTTACATATAACGGTAACAAGCTACATTAAAGGGCTCCCTACAGCCAACAGAAGGTCAGAAAATAACAGGAAGAGTAGGGAGCAAGGCAGCCAGAAACAGGTACGTGGCAAGGAGTCACATCTGACAGACTAAAGTGGGGGAGGCTTTTGCAAAGCAGATGATTCTAAACTCTCAAAAAAAATAGCCTCCACAATGTTTGACAAAAATTTTTTTAAATGGCCAGACATATCATAAAGTAGGACAGTGTGATCCGTAAGGAGGAGCTAAAACAGTCAATAGAAAGACCAAACAATGATGGAGATATTGGATGTAGCAAACAAAGACTTTTTAAAAGCTATTACTGGGGCTCGGGATTTAGCTCAGCGGCAAAAGCGCCTGCCTGGCAAGCGCAAGGTCGTGAGTTCGGTTCCCGGTACCGGAGAAAAACAAACAAACAAAAAAAAATAAAATAAAATAAAAGCTATTACTGGTGGAGGGAGGGAAGAGAGGGGAACGTAAAAAGAATTAAGATACATTATGTCCATGTACATCAATTCCCAATGGTGAATGTAATCATTATGGACCACAAACATGTCCTAATAAACATTTTTTAGAATTTCGTTAAAGGCTATTACAATATGTCTCACCATTTAAAGAAAATATAGAAACAATGAATAAACACATGGGAAATCTCAGAGAAACAAAAACCTTTTTAAAAACCCAAATGGAAAGCTGGCTACTAGGGAGACAAAGACAAGAGGTTCACAAGTTCAAGGCCAGCCTGGGCAACATAAAGAGATCTTGTCTTAAAAAAAAAAAAGTCCAAATGGTAATTCTGGAAGTAAAAATTACTGAAAATATAAGATTCACTGGTTTTAACAACAGATTGCACCCTACAGAAGAAAAGTTCAGTAAACTTGAAGATAGGCTTACATAACAGAACCATACTGAAGCACGGGAGAGAATTCTGGAGAAAAAAAAACAAAGACTCAGTGACTCTAAAACAATATCAAGTAATCCAACTTTTTTTTGGCAATCTAACTGATATGTAACTAGAGTTTTAAACATAAAGGAGATAAATTGGATGAGGAAAAGTATTTTAAGAAATATGGGCCAAACTTTTTCCAAGTGAATGGAAAAACATTAACCTAAGAACAAAATCAACTCAACAAACCCCAAGAAGTAGAAACAAAGGCAACCACTCCTAGGCACAGCACTATTAAAATGCTGGAAATCAGAAGTAAATGGAAAAATGTTTTGTTTTGTTTGCTGCCATACTGGGGACTGAACCCATGACCTTTGCACTGAACTGTATCTCCAGCCCTCTTTTTTTTTTTTTTTTTTTGAGACAGAGTCTCACTAAGTCACAGTTGCCCTAGATTTGAACTTGCAATCAATCCTCCTGCACTGACCTTCCAAGGTGCTGGGATTACTGGCATATGCTACCATGCCTGGCTCTGGAAAAATCTTAATACCACACAAAAGGAAGGGAAAGCCATGCATGCAGGGGAGCATCTTCTAACTTCTCATCAGAAACAATGCAAATTGCAAGACAATGGAATGGCATCTTTGGTGTAAAGAAAGAAAAACTCAATCTATAATTCTATATCCAGCAAAAATATTCTTTGTAAATGGAGACAAAGTAGAGACATCTTTGGATAAACAAATATGCAAGAATCTGTCACCAACAGACCTTCAATTATTTAAAAAAAAAAAAAGTTTTTCAGGCCTAAAGGAAACAGTATCAGTCAGAAACCCACACACATAACACCAGAAATAGTAAGAATGTGGGTAAAAAGACTCTAATTTATAAATTTCTTTAAGACAATTGACTTAAAAATAAAACAAAAATAATACTAATGTATTACAGGGTTTATAACATATGTAGAATGGGCTGGGGATATAGCTCAGTGGCATAAGCCTGGCAAGTGCAAGGTTCTGAGTTTGATTCCCAGTACCAAAAAAAAAAAAAAAACCTATGTAGAAGCTGAATATATGACAACAACAGACTGAAGAATAGATAAATAAAAGTACATTGTTGTAAGAGGTTTACTTCATACATGAAAGAATAAATTATTTCAAGGTAGACTGTGGTTTATGTGTGCATAAGAGATGAAATAATAAAATTATAATTAATCCAAAAGAAGGCTTAAAATGGAAAAGGATATATGAAACTAATAAGAAAACTGCTAGATTCGAGCCCAATTATATAAGTATTATGTTAAAGGTAAATGGAATAAACACCTTAAAAGGCAGAGACTGTTAGAGTGGATTAAAAGAAGACTCTCTTTATAAGACAAACACTGTAAATACAAAGGTATTTAAAAAATAAAAGGATGGAAAAATGTATGCCATATAAACACTGATCACATTAATCACATGAAAGCTGAAGAGCTATACTATGCAGGTGAAATATACTTCAAACACAGAATTATAGGAAATAAAAAATAAGCCACATGTGGTGGTATACACCTGTAACCCCAGCACTCTGGGAAGCTGAGGCAGGAGGGTTGCAACTTCAAGATCAACCTGGGCATCTCAGCAACTAAACAGATCTTGTCTCAAAATAAAAAAGGGGCTGGGGATGTAGCTCAGTAAAAGAGTCCAGTATTACAAATAAAATAAAGTGAAATAAAAAAATGCATCTGTAATGCTGAAAGGGTCAATTCATCTAGAATATATACTACTACTAAATATGTATATCAGATAACTGAAATATAAAATATATGAGCAAGAACTGACACTGAATTTTAAGTGGATATTAAAAATACTAAAAGTTGATTCTTAGATTAATAAAATTAATAAACTATTAGTGAAACTATTTTGAAGAAGGAAGCAGAGAATACAATTACCAATATCAGAAATAAAAGAAGAAACACCATGATAGACCCCACAAAAGTCCTGAAGAAAAATGGAGATCTTAGAAACAATTTTATTCCAACAAATTCTACACATTGGGATGAAATGGACAAATTCCTTAAAAGACAAACTGACAAAACTGACACACAAAAAAGAAACTGTATATTTGGTATACAATTAAATTAATAATTTAAAACTTCCACCACCCTAAGAAAAATCCAGGCCATTTATCAGGCTTTATTGATGGAGTCTATCAAACAACCAAGAAAAATAATATCAGTGTCCCACAAACTCTTCCAGGAAATAGAAAAGAGAATACTTTTCAGTCCCTTTTATGAGGGCAGCATAATGCTGACGACAAAGGCTTTACAAGAAAACTATGTCACAAATATAGATGCAGAAATCCTTAACAAAATATTAGAAAACCAAATGCAATTTTGATTTGGTATTCTTTTTAAATCTGTATGATTCACTGTATTAACAGAATTAAAGAGGAAAACTGTACCATCTCCATAGCTGCAGAAAAAGCACAAATGTTTGACAACATTCTATCTCATCCCTCATTTTTAAAAAACAAAACAGAACAAAAAAAACCTCTCAGCAAATTAGGAATAGAAGGGAACTTCTTCAGCCTGATAAAAAGTATTCACCGAAAAGCCGCATCTAACGTCACTGTTAGTGATGAAAGACGGAATGCTTCTCCCTTGAGAACAAGGACAAGGCAAGAATGTCAGTTCTCACCCCCTCCAACACGGGACTGGAAGTCCTAGCCAGAGCAGTGAAGCAAGAAGCAGAAATAAAAGGCCCAGAAATTGAAAAGAAGAAGTAAAACCGTCTGACTCATAAACAACATGATTCTATATAAAACAGATCCTTAGAAATCTACCAAAAAAACAGCAAACGCATTCAATAAGATCACATAATAAAAAGTCAATGTATGCTTCAAAAAGTTCTATTGTATTTCTATGTACTGGCAATAAACAACTGGAAAAGAAAAATTTTTTTAAAATACTATTTAGTGTCATTCACGATAGCTAATTTCTGGAAACAGCCTAAATGCCCATCAACAGACAAATGGGTAAAGAAAATGTGGTATAGATATACAATGGCGTTTTATTCAGCCATAAATAATGAATGTACGTCATGGACAGGAAAACAGATGGCTCTTGAGTCCATAATGTTAAGTGAAGTAAGTTAGACACAGAAAGTTAAATATCACATGGTTTCTCTTATACCAGAAACCCAAAACTATAAATAAACAGAAGAGTAAAATAAAGAAGAGTTGATACAAAACAGGGAGGCAGAGCTTCTGGAGGTGAGGAAAGGGATCAAGAGAAGGGAGGAAGGAAAAAGGTAGCGGGGGTAAAGAGGGGACTGATAATGATCAAAATATGATACAATATGTACCAATACCCAAAATGAATGTAAATATTACCTCAAATACGTATCAACAAAAATATTTGAAGAATGCCATCTATAATAGCATAAATGTAAAGCAGAGATGCAGTTAATAAAAGATGCTCAAGCTTTCTACACTGAAAACTCCAAAACACTGTTCAAAGTAAAGAAAATCTAAGTAAAAGAGAGGGGAACCAAATCTATGGATTCAGGGGCTGGAGATTTAGCTCAGCGGCAAAGTGCCTGCCTGGCAAGCGCAAGGTCGTGAGTTTGATTCCTGGGACTGGAAGAAAAACAAAACAAAACAAAAAAACAAAATTAAAAAAAAAGAAAACAAACAAATCTATGGATTCAATGATCCAATTTTGGTTTTGTCGTTGTTATATTTTTTGCAGTTCTGGGGACTGAACCTAGGCCCTTGTGCACGCTAGGCAAGCACTTTACCATGGAGCCATGCCCATAGCCACAATATGGTTAAGGTAACAATATTCGCCCACTTAAATTATAGATTCGGGACAAATCCAATCAAAATATCTCAGCAGGAGTTTTCATAGAAGCTAATGAGGCTGTTCTCAAATGAATACAGAAATGCAGAGAACCTGTAATAGCCAAAGCAATTTTGAAAAAGAAGTTCAAAGATAGAGGAATCACACTACCTGTTTGCACTACCGGTTTGCAAGACTTATTATAAAGCTACAGCATCAAGATAGTATGGAATGCATTAAGACAAGTCACTAGAATGGAAAAGTCCAAAAACAGAGCACATATATGCACCAACTAATTTGACAAAGACACCAAAGCAATTCAATGGGGAAAGGAAAGTTGTCTTTAATAGTGTCACACAACTAGACACCTAAATGGAAAATAATCAACCTAAACTCCCACCCCGGTACCATCTACAAAAACTAATTAAACGCCGGTAAGAGACCTAAATGTGAAAACTAAAATGCTGGGCGTGGTGGCGCGCTCCTGTAACCCCAGCACTTGGGAGGGTACAAAGTGAGCAAGGCCAGTGTGAACTGCGTGGCAAGACCCTGTCTCAAAAAGACCAAAAAAAAAAAAAAAAAAAAGACTGTGCTTCTGAAATTTAAAAGATCATTTTCATGAACTTGGGGTAGGCAAAGTGTGTTTGTTTGTTTGTTTTTAAGTAGATACAGAAAATACGGGGCTGGGGATTTAGCTCAGCGGCACAGTGCCTGCCTGGCAAGCCCAAGGTCGTGAGTTCGATTCCTGATACCTAAAGAAAAACAAACAAAAACAAACCAAAAACCAGAAAATACTAGCATCAAAAAAAAAAAAAAAATCAATTCACTGGACATCATAAAAATTTAAAATTTCTGCTTTTTTGCATGATACAATTAAGAAAAATGAAAAAAAAGACCAAATTAAAAAAAGAATAGCAAAGAGTTATCTCTATAATCATGGTATGATTGAAAAATATGGTTAATATTTAGGTTTTTAAAAACTTACTGCAGTAAAAGACATGTCACCATTAATCCCCTGCAAAATTCTCCCCCTCGGGGCTGGGGATTTAGCTCAGCGGCACAGCGCCTGCCTGGCAAGCGCAAGGTCGTGAATTCGATTCCCGGTACTGGAGAAAAATTAAAAAAAAACAAACAAAAGAAAACTCCCCCTCATTTCAAACCCACACATCCCATCATTCTTGCCACTTTCTGAAGCAGTTCTGAAAGTCTCTTTTGTGTCTTTAGTGGTTTGTCATGGCTCCTTCAATGTCTTGAATCCATTCAAAACATTTACCTTTCATGATTTTAACTTTGGGGAAGAGTCAGAAGTTGCATGGTGCTAGATCCTGTGAATAAGCTGGGTGAGGACGCACTGTAATATTTTTATGAGCCTGGCTTTCCATTGGATGGCACGCGGCAGAAAGACTTCCAGAACTGCTTCAGAAAGTGGCAAGAATGATGGGATAAGTGTGTTTAAAATAAGGGGGCGTGCTGGGCATGGGGGCGTATACCTATAATCCCAGCACTCGGAGGCTGAGGCAGGAGGATTGCCTTGAGTTCAAGGCCAGCCTGGGTTACACAGCAAGACCCTGTCTCAAACAAAACAAAACAATCAATAAAATATAGTAAAAAATAAGCAACATAACAATTTAAAAAATAAAGGGGAGTGTTTTGAGTGGAATTAATATAATGTGTCTCATTATAATAAACTTTCAAAAATGTAAACATTCATCATATATTTTGATCATGCCACAAGTATAAAAATTCTTACAATAAGATATACACCAGGAGCCGGGCGTGGTGGCGCACGTCTGTAATCCCAGCACTCAGGAGGATCGTTGAGAGTTCGAGACCAGCCTGGGCTACAAAGTGAGTTCAAGGCCAGCCTGAACTGCATAGAGAGACCCTGTCACAAAAAGACCAAAAAAAAAAAAAAAAGGTGATATATACCCTAATTTTTTAAATAAAAAAGGGCCAAAGGTTTGAACAGACATGAGACACCAAAGTGGTGAATAAACACACGAAAAGACATTCAATATCAATAGTTACAAATTAAAACTATAATAAAATATCACTAGCCACCATGCAAAAGAACAAAGTCTATACAAGTTGATAGTAACAAACATTGGTGAGGATGTTGAACCTGCACATTGTTGACGGAGGTGTAAAACAGTCTAACTAGTTGTGAAAAGCATTTCTAGGTTCTCTTACAGTCAAATATATATCTAGTTTATGAACCAATAATTCTAGTTACACAAAAGAAATAAAAACCTATGCCCACATAAGCACTTGTACATAAAATGTCCTTAGCAACTTTATTCGTAGTAGTCAAATTCTTGAAACAACCCCAAAATCCAACCACAGGTGAATGGATAAACAAAGAGCTAGAGTCATACAACAGAACACACCTCAACGAAAAGGAACAAAGTGCCAACATACACTATGCACGGATTTTAAAACAGCACCCTCCAAAGGAAGCCTTGTAGTGCACAGCATATACTGTACTGTCCCATTTGTCTGAAGTTCTAGCACAGGCCCTGCTGATCTCCGCCCAGAGATCGCACGAGGGTGATTAGGGATGGATGGAGGGGATAATAGGGACTGAGTAGCAAGGAGGAAAGGAAGTTTCCCCTTTGAGTTGAGGAAAATGTTCCCTATCTTGAAAAGGTGCGGTCTGCAGTTTTCTGCGTTTGTTAAAATTCAGAAAATTATTTATTTAAGATCTATGCAACTCACTAAATTATACTTTGGAAGGAGGGGAGAAAAATATATTATTTGGTTGCTAAAAATAGGGTTACTCAGTTAAAACTGTTTGCCCAGAAGATTGACCAGGACAGTAGCTGAGTCCCAGAAGATGCCGGATGAAAGTTCATCTATCAAGCAGGGAACACCTTGTCAAAATGCCAAAGTTTCCTCTGTTGAAGTTGCCACTAATAGTACTGCATTAAAATAGATGGGCAACCACCCTGGCTTTAACCTTTAATGAAAGACTCAGTTAAGAGACATACTCAGATCTGGGCATGTTGATACCCAAAAATTCAAGGCCAACCTGGGCAATTTAGCCAGATTTTTGCCTCAAAATAATAAACAGAAAGGGTGGAGGGTGTAGTTCATCCCTGGGTCCAATCCCCAGTACTGGTAGGGGGAGAGACAGAGATAGAGACAGACACACTGCTTAGACCCCTGTCTGTGAGCTGTGCTGACTGCCTGTCTATCGGATTTAGAGAGCTCTCAACCCAAATCTTAGAAAACCCCCTTCGTGAGGGAAAAAACACCTGCAAGTAAGCCACCACACTGAGGCTTGTAACTGCGGTCTCTGTGGCTTTTATTCTCTTTGCAGGTGGAGACGCCAAAGTGGGCCTGATTTACATCAATCTCAGCTGCACTGAAGCGTCACTGAAGAGAAGCAAAACTGTACTGTCTGAGATGCTGACGGCCCCAGTGTGAAGGAGGAAGAGGCAGGCAGGACTAAGGTCCTCAAGTCCTCGAAATTCTTTGAGGACTCTCCAATCTGGCTTCTTACCATGATCGGCCGTGGAAACACAGAGCTAAGGAAACTGATCGTTTCTTTCCCCCACATTATGCAGACACTTGTGGATAAAGGGCTTGGACCAAAGGTAATGAGAAATCGGGAGCTGTGGCTCAGTGCTTGAGCCTGGTCTTTCTGGACCACAGGTGCACAGAACTGGAATAATCATCCCCGGCTCATGACACTTATCCCTGCTTGATGGGTGGCCTCCTATTTCCAAGTAATATAATAAATACCCATGAATTTACTCAAAGCAATTACCTTCCTGAGTCCTATGTCCATCATTCCCTTGCCAGGGCTTTGCTGATTTAGCCAACGAAAGCAAGACAGAGAGCATTTCCTAAAGCTCCCAACGCCTCCCCTACCACACACTCAACTTAGGATGCAGACAGGTGCCTTCCCCAAGCCGGAGCCAGTACCCACAAGGCTCACCTACATGATCAGTTTCCTGGCATGGGGCTTTACAATCTACGAGGCTGATTTACATTCTTCAGTAAGAGAAAAGATGTAAGTCCCTTTGAAGGAAGTATGCCTAACATATATCACAATATTTATTTTTGGTAAAGTAATGGATCAGTCTTCCTGGAAAGCTAGAGAAAAGGCATTTCTTGAACTCCGATGTAAATCAGTCACTCTGAAAACCACAGGGGAATCTATATTCTTACCCCCCTTGCTAACTGTACTGTGAAATAAGCGGTTGACTTTTCAAAGTCATCGTTGTATTTGTTTCCTGCCCTAACACTAAAGACACAATTAAGGATGTGAGGCCTGAGAACCAGTTGCTCCTGGAATGCCTGATTCCCCCAGAATGATGGTGCGACTCGAAATGAAAGTAGAAAGCCCAACCGACCTGCAGGTGTTGAGCTGCACAGCTGGTAGGGACCTGTCCTAAGCCTTGCTCTAACTGCAGCCCTCAGATCTAAAGAGAAAGAAGGGGGGTTGTGACTGGGCTGAGGATGTAAGGGTCTCCCAAGGGACCTCCCTGGTCATTAGCGCCAGTTCCCATTCATGTTAAACGCAAGACGGGAGGGAACGAAAGAAACTAAAGTACAGGGAAGGGAGAAAAGATCTTCAATGGATCTGCAACTCAGAGCTCTCTGAGGGGAAGCTATGAAATCAAAGCTAGTCCTAATATTAATTATCTTAAATATTTCACAGGCTCTGATGCACATGCTACAAAGAACACAACACCTTTTAATTTTCCTACCTGTTCCCTGGTACCAGTGAGGATAAATCAGAGAGACAAAGAAAGCACACATGACTAACGAAGCAGCCCATTAATGGGGAGCAAAGATCACTTGCCAAGATGACTCAGACACCACCACGTATCGGACCAGCAATACCCTGGAGGCCTGGCTCGGCAGACATAGGGGGCCAGTGCTGTGGCACTCCCTGCCAAGTCACATGAACTGCGGTGTGACTCAAGGCACCTTCCCGAGGCCTGCTGCTCCGGCGTGAGAGATTCGACTCACAAACGTACCCACACACACCGAGACGGCCTTGCACTCAGAATGTTACCGCGACCTTTGGGCCAGTGGGATGCTAAGCCCCTGAACCTGGCTGTCGCTGGTACTCCGAGCCTCCTTAGAATTCCATGTCTCCTGAGGGAGAGGACTCTGTCTCTGCTACCAGCAACTTTAACTCAGTTTATAGATCTTTAATGCAGCCATTCATTCAAATATGTGGGCGCCAATGTAACGTCAGATCACAACTTACTGCCCTTCTAGGTCCTAGGACACATTCATAAACAAAAGAGTAAACAGGCAGTGGTGGGGAAGAGAGGTAACACCCCCAAATGCTGGTCTTGTGCTTTTACCATGAAGATGGGGGTCCAGTGATAAACAACCTTCCCTGAGGTCAGAGTGGATGGCCTGAGACTCTGGTTGGATTTTTGGAGGACTGCTGCACGCGCGGTGCATGAGAACCCTGCACTGAGTACAAAATGAAGGTGGTGAAATTTAACCCATGTTTTTCTTGCTCGGCCCAGCACCTCAGGATGCGGCTGCATCTAACCAGAGCGGCGGCCCTTTCTACAGGTCATCCAAGAGCACCACATTGGAGGGCAAGCCCCACTGCCAGTACCCTGTACTCTAAGCCCCAGACTGCCTGGTTCCCTTCAACAAAAAGCCCCTTCACTGGAAGGGACAACCAACCATCTTTAGCTGGACCTATATCAGCAACCAACCATCTTTAGCTGGACCCAGGACAGTGTGAATTGTTCTGTTGAGATCTAGCCCAACAAGCTAGATATTTACAACTTGTGTCATGTCTGAGAAAAGTCTCAACTTGAATCAGGAAGAAATCTACCCGTGGGCAAAGGACCCCATTCCCTCTATGATCTTCAGGTCTGAAAGGAAAGCCGCTAACAAGCTTTCTCCCTTTACATTCGAGCCATCACCTTTTCTCTTCATGATCCCAACTGAGGATCTGTTCAATTTCATCTCCAAAGTTCATTACGGGTGCCAGGAATAGTTGATAAATATTTCCTTATCTACTCATGGGTAGTGGTAGGGATGACATCATCACCAACACTGCATCAACACCACCACAACACTACTGTCCTTGACTTCGTGGAACAGAGAAAGTCCGACTGCTAAGCAGTCCCAGACCACACTGACAGCTCCCTTGGGAGGCAGTGCTGAAGCCACAGTGTCCACAACTGGCTACTTGCTTCTCCCTCACCCCATTTGACAGGAAGATCCAAGAAGGACCTTGCCCAAAGTCAGGGAGTTGACAGCTGAGCTGAGATCCAACCCATGTTCTCTGTACCACTTTGCTTTCTCCAAGCTTCCAAAATTGGTTGGGGAGGGTTATTAAAGAAAAGAACTGGTCCTAGTGAAAAGTTTCCTGACGCACGTACACCCAGAACCTGCACTTTCAACCCATCTTTTTCTTAAATCTTTTTTTACTTTTGGTACCAGGAATGGAACTCAGGACCTTGCGCTTGCCAGGCAGGCGCTTATGCCATCGAGCTGTATCCCTGGCCCATCCCATCCTATCAGCACAGACCTCCTGCCCACACCCATCTCTCACACTGGAATGCTCATAAATATCCTTTGTTGAGATAAGAGTCTGGGTGTCCACTTGCTATTCACTCTCATTTATCACCATCTCTGACTCCGTCTTGATATTTATTTTCACTTTAAAAACCTAATCTTATAAGAACAGGGCCCTTTGTATCTGATTCTAGCTCCCCTTCTGCTCCTCGGGTCTAATCAATCCATGTCTAGAAGGAAACAAACCAGAAATGAATGCCACCGTTCCTTTTGTAAAAACAGGCACCTTTCTAAAATGATCTTCCCTAGGCACAACATAGGGAGAAATTTAAAGCAGACAGAAATAAAGATGCCCCCCTGCAGGAACCTTGTGCATTCCTTACCAGGTGGGACGTCAGGGATGGCAACCCTGTGTTAACATCTAAGCCAACGACTCTGCCCCACAGTTTTCAGGTTCAAGAAACCTAAAGACACATCAGGCTTCAAAACATAACAGTGTTAAAAAAAGAAAAGCAAAAGAACAACGTAACAGTGTACATGGACCAGCCTCTCCACTCTAAGGAGCTTACCATCTTCAAGGTAATACGAAGGGACTGCTGAAGACCAGCTGCAGATAAATGCAGGCCTCCTGCTACTACAGGGTCACAGATCCAGACGACTGGCGATGAACATGGAGCCCCCCTATCAGGCCATTTTATACCCACCTGCAAAGACAGTCCTCACACACCTGCTACCACTCCCAGCTCCTGCTGGCAGAGAAGGCTGGCCTTATAGACAGAGGAAGAGTCAAGTTCCCCAGTAGCCAACCTTCCCCTCCTACCAATGCTCCAACCCTAGGCTTTCAGAAATGGGTCGCATGCACCTCTTCTGAGGAAGACAGCAGTTCATTCTTAATCCTTCAGGGATCCCTTGGAAAATCTGACAGCAGTTCTGTACATCCCATGAAAAGCTGCACACATGCAGTTTATATGCAGTTTCACTCAGAGTTACTGTCCTCCCAGGAGGTCCAGAAGGGCAGAAAGAGCTAATGCACTCAGAGGGAGCTTTGAGACAGCCAGCTGCGGGAGGTCCAGGTGAACTGTGAACACCACAGTTCCTTAAGAAAAAGGGGAAAAGCGATGCTCCTTACTTAGTGGCTGCAAGTTCTAGCCTTCAATTAACCTTCGAGATTTCAACGAGAATTTAAAAACTGAGAGGCATGCGCGCGTGCACACACACACACACACACACACACACACACACACAAAGGACTCAGCTTCTCGTGGAATCCTATCTTAACCTCACAAAATGTCCTGGGATTGCTAGTCAAGTAGGGCGCAGCACAGAGTGGCTGAGTCAGAGCAGAGATAAATGGGAGAGAGGTGGGCACTGGGAGGGAGGCGAGTTCAGATAAGGGGAAAGGGACGGCCAAGTTTTCCACCAGCTGTATGGATATCTTGGCAGGGCAAATCCTGACCCTTGTTGCCTGCTGTCCCTAGAAATCAGAGCAGACCTGCTGGCTCCCTTCAGCAAAGCAAAAGGTCCAGACTGAAGCAGCTCTTTCCTTCTGGGCCCATGGGGGAGGGGAGAGCATCCTCTGGTTTCTAGGGAAGAGACCCTGGCCCACTGCTTGTCCGCAGCCCCCTGGTGGCCTGGGGGTGTCACTGCAGCCCCCTCTGCATTGCTGGGCACATACCTCATGTAGGCTGCTGGAACAGTGGTGGAGTAGAATAGGCACCAGTGGCCACCTGACAACTGTCCTCAAGCCACTGTAAGGCTGTGTTTGTTTTGGATTTCTTAAACCGAGACTCAGACTCAAAGTGACCCTTCTAAATTCCTCCCTGGCACAATCCCTACAGGGAACCAGTCCAAGGCCTGCTTCATCAAGCCAGTAACCTCAGAGCTGCTGTAACGTTTACCACCGTCTTATCGATCATTCCCTCCTGCATCACATGCAATTACGTACAATTGTTCCCAAGTTCAATAGAAACAGCAGCAGTGAACAACATCTCTGGTCTGTAGGGTGCTGACTAGATTACTAAATATTGGCAGGACACCAAATAGCCCTCAAATAGGTTTCTGGGTGGCAGGTCCTACCGGGGTATGGGAGAAGTCAAGACGTAGAGACACACGGTGACAATGAGTATTTCCAGTGGTTCCAGGGTCCCCATTAAGAATCTGAACTCCACTTTCACTAGCAGCTCTACCGAGGGAAGTACTAGAACCCATCTGGGCTGGGGACTGAGCAGGAAAGACCAGTCTGAGAGCTGTGGGAAGTTAGCTGGTCCGGGGGTTCAGCGGCCACTCCGGGAGGTGAGGATGATCAACTGAAGCCCGTTGAGAAAGTGTGCAGGGAGGGAAGATGGGAAGTTTGGGACGAGGGAGCAGGCTGCAGTGTGTCTGAGGGGCCTACAGTAGACCCGGGCGCCAGGAAGGGCTGGGCTCAGGGAAATGCATGGGAGTCAAGAAGATCTTTCCTCGGAGTGGGAGTGGAGGCAGGACGCTTACCTCCTTGATTTTCTCCCGCTGGGCTCGCACTCGGCTCTGGGGCTCCTTACTTTCATCAGTCCTCGTCCCCAGGACTGGGTGGCGGAGGCGACTCTGGAACGCGTTGAAGTCAAAGCTGAATGGGATGCTCTCCTCGCCCGGCTTGGGGGCCGCAACGCCGCTGCTGCCCCGGGCCGCCGTGGCTTCCTCCCGGGGTCCGGTGGGGCGGGTGCGCCGCAGCCACCCCTTCCTGCGGCGGGGACCCGCGCGGCTGCCGGGGTCATCCTCGCCCGGGGCCGGCGCCGCGGGGGCCGGGTTAGGGGGTGGCTCCTGCTCGCGGGCCGGGGAGTGGCCGGCGACTTCGGCCATCACCTCCAGGCCAGGCTGCTGAGTCCGGGACGCCAGGAAGAGGCGCTTGAGGCGAGAGGAATGGGGCAGCAGGAAGAGGGCCCCAAAGCACAGAGTGACGAGGCCCGAGAGGAAGAGAAGGAAAAGGAACTTCTGCGGCAGCCGCAGCCCCCACGGGGAGGCCGGGACGAAGCCCGGCACTTTCCTCATGTGCATCGTGGCCCGGAGTGGGTCTGGGGGCCGTCAGCTCCGCCTGGAAGCCCCGAGGTCCTCGGAGTCCACGCACGTGTCCTCAGGGGGCGAAGGAAGAGGACCAGCGTGCAGGGGCGCCGCCCGGAGCACGGGTTGCAGGGCAGAGCCGCCAACCCCGAGTTTCGGCGCTTCGGGGACCGTCCCCGAAGTTCAGGGAGTTTGCAGCGAGCGCTCCCGCGCGGGGGCGAGCGGGGCCCGGGCGAACGGGGCGGCGCGGCTCGGGGCCCGGGCCCGCAATGCCCGGCCGCGCGTCGCAGCCTCGCCTGCCTCCCCGCAACGGCCGTCACATGCCGTCCCCGCGCCGGGCCGCCCTCGGTCCTCGGGTCTCCCTCCTGCGCTCGCCGGAGCCCAAAGTTTCAGCCTCGGAAGCAGTTTGCAGAGCGCCGGCTCCGGGGGCAAGGCGGCGGCGGGGCGGCGAGACAGCCCTGCTCGGAGCGCGCTCCACCCGCGGGGTCGCGACAGAGCCCTGGCCGGGCGACCCGGACACGTCCACAACTTTGCTCCGCCGGGGTTCGGGGAGAGGCAGGGGGCGGGGGCAGGCGCTTCCCAGCCTGCGGGAGCCGGCGGCTTGGCGAGGCCCCCGGAGCGGAGGGAT
>NW_004955452.1:5127929-5146200 GCF_000276665.1 Chinchilla lanigera | reverse complement strand
CCACGCCCACCGCGCGCCCCGCGGATCCTCCACCGCCACCAGCCGAGGCGCCGCGGCCAGGCCAATGGCCTCTCGGCTCCGGGTAGGGGGCGCGGGCGCGGAGCGCGGCGGGTAGAGGAGACTGCACCCCCCCCAGGCCACGCCCCCCTCCGAGGGCTCGCGCCGCGCACACTCCCCCATCCCACCCGCACCAATGGTCCAGCTGCGTGGGGTTGGCGAGGGCGGGGTGGAGAGCGGAGCGAGGTCATTGGCTGCCTCGGAGGGATCCCCGTTGGGCCACAGACACCCATTGGTTACTGCCCAGAGTTCGCTGGCCGGGGACGGTCGAGACCCCCCACCCCGCCAGCACTGCTCTAGGTTTTGGTCCTCTTGTCCCCCAAAAGGGCTGGAGACAGGGCCAGGCTGCAGGGCTTTGCTGGTCATTGGGTGACCTCTCTCACCCCTCAGTGACTGCCTGGGATTGTCGTGGAGCTGGCAGCCTGGACCCTGGAGGCTGCCCAGGGGTACCCAGAGCTTCCACCCCAGCCGCCGTGGTGCTGCTGCTGCAGGCTGGACAGTGGAGGTGGCTGAAGCCAAACTAGAGGGCTGTGGCCGCGGTTCGGTCTCCCGCGCCACTGTCCCCAGCTCTGCAGACCGCTGCTGTGAGTTCCTTTTTCTACAACCCACCTCTGGCCAGGGCCTTTGGGTGGGACAGGGAGCGATGCTAACCATAGTCCTAAGAAGCAAAAGAGAAAGATGGCCCGGGATGTGCACCGCACACGGCGCACCTCACTGACCCACATGTACCTGGGTGCCTGCGAGTATGGATGTGCACACGTGTACTGCGATGCGTAGACAAAAATCACGGAGACTTGCCCGGGGGAGTGTATTTGCACGCCAACAATTAGCACAGACACCAAGGCAATTTTACCAAAGTACACACAGACACATCTGCATATTAGTGCAAATGTTGACACGTGCACACATGCACACCCACAGACATCAGTTCCTGATCCGGAACCTCCAACAGCGCGCATATGCACACACTGCCAGGCAGGTGTGCCTGGCCCCGAGGTCCTCACACTCCCCCTTGGACTCTGCCTGTGTCTCCCTTCCTGTTAGACCTAACCCAGGGCGAGGCAACGTTGTGCTGTGTGGGTCTTTCATGCAAAACACTTTATAGAGACAAATAACAGCAGAGGGAGAGACAAATTAAGAGGTGTAATAGGCAAGAGGGAAAATATCTGCTTTCAGCTGCAATTTAAAATGAAATGCAGCGTTGACGAGACAGAAAATACTGCAGGGAGGCCTTTCCCGACAGAAGCAGCGGCCCAGGCAGGCTCTCACCTCATAAATCTCGCTTCAGTCCACTCCGGATGGGCCACTGGGATTCAGACACCCTTCCACCTCTGGCCAGGCCTCTGACAGCAGACCCAGTCCTGGTGTTTAAATACCCCTGGTGTATAAATTTCTTTCAACTGAAAATAAAAGACAAAAGACAACTGTGGGTAAGAGGTGCAAAGATTTTGGTCACTGGAGATGAATAATCCCTCCCAACCCCACAAATACATTCATCTTGATTGTAAAATTCTAAGCCAGATGTGTCAGTCTCTGGTGAGTTTGGTTGATAGGAGTCAGTCCCCTGGAGCCAGCTGTGAACACCAGAGATAAGCACGTGACCCACTTGGATGCAGGAGCCCGGAGGCCTGGCCTGGCCTCTCCCACGTCTCCGATGCCCGAGTGGCTTCCCACTGTGCCGCACCTCAGGCTTGTCTTTGACAACCAGGGAGGGACCCAGCATGCACTGGCGGCATCTTCCCCACTGTCCCACACCAAGTGTAAGGGACCCACGGCCCAGGCCCCTGGAAGGTCAGACCCAGGAAGAGAGGAGGCAAGGCTGAGTCTCAGAAGGCAGTCACTGTGATGTGAGCCAGGATAGAAAGGAGGGCGCAGCGGCCCTGGGCCTTTCAAACTTCGGCTGCAGAACCCAGAGCCCACGGCGGCAGGGGAATGTTGGCACCCTTGGGCCCCGTGTGTGTTGAGTGAATGAATGAGTGCCCGTGTACAGATGAGCAAGCGGGAAAGGGAGCAATAGGGAACTAACGCTTTCTGTGCTCTGAGTATATACATATTGCTTCATTTATTTCTCAGCATAATCTTATGTGGTAGATGTTATTAATAGCTCCTATTTTATAATAAGAATAAGAAGGCTTAGAGAGATTTGGGATAAGTTAAGAAGTCTCCCTATTAGTCAAGATCCTCCAGAAAAACAGAACCAATATAATAGATAGAGCTATAAGAGCTTTATTATGACAGACTGACTTGTGTGATTACGGAGGCTGAGCAGTCCCACAATCCGCTGACTGCAAGCTGGAGACCCCGGCGAGCCAGTGGCGCTGTTCTAGGCCGCTCCAGAAGGCCTGAGAACCAGGAGGCGATCATGTGGGCCTCATTCTGAGCTTGAAGACCCAAGTGCCAAAAGACCGGAAGTGCCAAAGTCCCAGGACGGGAGGCAATGGATGTCCCAGTTCAAGCACTGAGCAGCCCTTGCTCCTCCCCTACCCTGGGTTCCACTCAGGTCAAAGGTGGTGATGGTGCCCGCTACCTACATGGGTGAGGGCAGGTCTTTCCTCAGTCTGCCAACTCAGACCCCCTCATAGGCACTCCTAGAACAGATGTTCTCTGGCTGTCAAAGAATCCCTTAGCCCAGGCAAGGTGACACATACTCACAGAGTCTTCCTCAGTTTAAAGCATACCTTGAAGTGGAACTAGAAACTAAGACAACCAGCCATTTCTAAAATTCTGTTCTAGCAGGCAGTGGCACACACCAGTAACCCCAATACTCTGGGAGGCTGAGGCAGGAGAAATGCAAGTTTGTGCCCAACCTGACCCTATTTCAAAATAAAAGATAAAAAGGCTGCGAATGTAGCTCAAGATGAAGCCTCTGGGTTCAATCCTCAGCAGAAGAGGAAAAAAAATCTATTCTGTCCTCAAACATTTATTCAAATTAGATGGTAGGCATTGCACTAATCTCTTTCTTTCTTTTTTTTTTTTTTCATTTCCTGGGGATTGAGCTTAGGGCCTTCTCATGGAGCTACAACTCCATTTTATTTTGAGGCAGGGTCTTGATAAATTGCTAGGCTGCCCAAACTGGGCTTAAACTTGTGATCCTTCTCCCTCAGCCTTCTAGAGTGCTGAGATCATAGATATGTACCATAACACCCAACTGCACTAGTCTTGACTTGAACACAAATATGAGTTTTTATCTGTCTGCTCAGTAAAGAACTAATTTATTGAATACCTACTATGTGCCAGCCAGACAGAAGCTAGGCAGATGTGAAGCTCCTTCCATGGGAATCAGCCACCAGGTGCCAGCATTGGGCCTGAGGCTTCTCCCACATTCTGTCTGACCCCACAGCAGCCCTCTCTGGTATCTGTCTTCAAATCTCAGTTTAACAAATAGGCTCGGGAATGTGACATGATTTGTCCAAAGTCACAAATACTTTGGAATAATTTGGAAATATGAAAAAACTAGGCCCATCTAACCTCATAAATAAGGCTTTTTGTGTTAAAATATTAATAACTACTGAGTATAATGGGTCACCCACTATATAGTAGGCCCTTTTAAAAATGTATTATGGAAAATAACTTATTTGATCTGAAAACCAGTCCTTAAACAGGCACTATTACTATTATCACCAACATTTTACAGAAGAGGAAATGAAAGCACAGAGACGTTAAGGAACTTGCCCAGTATTACACAGCTAGGAAGTGGCAGAGAAGGGATTTGAACCCAGATGGTCAGGGTCTAGAACTCTCAGTGTCTTTCGGAACCAACTGCTTCCCCTCTTGTAATGATGAAAGAACAGATGCTCGTGGAGGTCAGAAGAGAAAAAGGGCACCAGCCACAGGCAAGGTCTTTACAGACTTCTTGGGAGGATTATATGAGCTCATTCAGTCATTCAACAAGCATGTTAAAAGTACCTGCTGTGTTCCAGGAAATATAGCAGGCTTTCGGGACACAAGGGTGAGCAAAACCAGACATATCATTTCATCATACAGCTTATAGTCTCCTGAGGAAGATAAATTTAAACAAATACCCCCAAATAAGCATTTGCGCTGAGGTGAAAGTGAGGAAGCAGAGAGATGCTGCTGTAAGAATATGTAACAGTGACTCTGGACCCAGGCTCAGGTGGGTGGGAGTTGAGGATGCCTTTCCCTTAGCATGAGTGGAATTACCTGGGCTGAGAGGACAGCACCCGCAGAAGCCCTCAGGTGAGAACAGAAGGAGCCTGTGTGTCTGGTGCAGAGCGAGGAGGAAGCATCAGCCACTGGTTTAGGGCAGGGGGAGGTGCATGATGGAGCGGATGCGTGTGCACATTCGCTGAGGGCTTCTGCAGCTTCGGTGTGGATGTGCAGGGCAGGAGTGAGGGAGGTGGGCACCTTTGGGAGGATATTGCACTAGACCGTTGCGACTGGCTATGGCTTGCAGCTGGGCAGCGATTTGGAGGGAGGCATTGGTAGGGACCCCGGGTCTCTAACTCTCCTGGGGGACAGCCTTGGTCGAGACCAGAGCCCAGGCTCCTGCACCGCAAGGGCTTGGCAGCTGGAGCCGGGTCTGATCTCAAATGGTCATTAGTCCCATTTAGAACCCAAGAGTACAGATAAAGCCAGACTCCATCTGGGAGATAATCATCGGGCAGCTTCCTTAATGGCCACCAGACAACTTTGGCCCTGAGCAAGAGAGATAGCAGGGGGCGGGGAGGGGAGAGGAGATGCCCCTGTGGCTGTCCTGGGGTCAGCCCAGCAGCCTGGGGGAGTTAGTCTGTACCTCACCGTGCTGGGGGCCAATTTGAGGCTGACAGAGTGCAGAACACCTGCCCTCAGACTCTTAAAATCTGAGCCTGGAACTGAATTCAATTCTTCTTGCCTTTGTCTCTAGCCCATCAGCTGAGCCTTTGCTCAGGGTGCTAGCGCCGGAGGCCTCGTAGCTAGAGCAGGGGTTCTCAGTGAGGCATTTCTGAGTCCAGGAGTCATTTGACAATGCCTGGAGATAACTTTGGCTGTCACATTTGGGGGAAGAAGTGCTACTGGCATCTCCTGAGTAGCGGTTGGGTGCTAGTGAATATCCTAAACTGTTTCCCACAAGAGTTTTCCAGCCCCAAACACCAGCGGGCCGATGGATGAGAGCCGGTGGCTTGGAAGCAAGCTTTTGAAATCAGACAGTCCTGGGTTTGAGGGCCGGCTTTGTCACATTGGCTGGCTGATCCTGGACAACTTGTCTGACCTCTCTGAGCTTCAGTTTCTCCATCTGTCAAAACAGGACACCCGTGACATTCAGAAAGTTTTGCATTTGAGATTTTTGGACTAGGGATAATCAGCTGGTAAAGTCCATTCGAACATTTGAAATCCAAAAAGACTGAATTCGGAAACACTTCTGGCCCCAAATATTTCAAATAAGGGATAAGTCAACCTGCAGTAATACATACTTGAGGAAGATGGTGTAAGACTTAATTCAAGTAACTGTGAGGAGTTTAAAGCAGGTATTACATTTGTTCTGGGTTGGACTTGTTCATACCTAGTCCCCAAGCCAAGTTCTCAGTCTGTTGGGGAAGGGAAAGCAGAGGGGTTTGAAGGAGGACCCTGGAGTCCCAGGGCCAGTTTTGAATCTAGACTTAAGTCACCTACCAGCAATGAGACCTTGGGCAGATTTTGCTTCCCTCTTGAAGCCTGTGTCCTCATCTGCGTAATGGAGATGATCAGGGTGCCCACCACACAGGGTGGCTGCAAGGAGTAAGGAGCTACTTTGTGTATGTGTCTTAGCACAGTGTCTGGCATTGTGAGAGCTCGACAGATGTGATCCAACGTGACACACGACAGGGGTGCCACTGACACCAAAGCGTTAGCCCAAAAGCGATTAGCAAGCTGGAGATAGGAGGCTGGGAGCCTAACTTGAAATGCAAACATGTGATTCTTCTTCATTTTCGTAATCATTAGCTACAGATAAGATCCCCACAAGCTTGTGCTTTCAAATTTTAGCTCAAGTGAGTGTAACATCTCTAAGTATCTTGATAAGGGCCAGGGCCTGTAGAAAGTTCAGACTATGGTGAAAGGTTGGAGAAACCCCCAGATTGCAAAACAAACTAAGTGGAAACATCTACCTAAGGAGTAATCCGGGACCTACTTCTCTCAGACGTAGGTAAACACAGCCCATTCCATTTGTATAAGAACAGTAACATAGCCAGGCGTCACTCTGGGGATGGGGGTACAGGCAGAATCCTGGGCCCTAACCTGCTGCCCATCAGAAACATGATTTGTGTTTCCTTCTGGGACAGCCAGGGACTTAAAAGCCATTTTTGCTGTCACCCCTAACTCTTCACTTGGGTCTACTGAAAGCTAAACAAAGCTTGACTTTTCATTTTGTGTTCTTTGCAGCAAAACTCGGCTTAACTATCTTCTTAGCTCTACATATTGATACCCTATGCAGTTAGGGAGTGTCTATATAAAAAGTGCCAAAACAAGGTTGATTAGCCCTGAATTTGCATAACCTCACCCCCTTAAGAGTAAAGAGAACAAAATAAGCAAGGATCGCTGCAAGTTTGAGGCCAGCCTGAGCTACAAAGTGAACTCAAGGCCACCCTGAACTGCAGAGAGAGACCCCGTCTCAAAACAACAAAAAACAAAACAAACAGACAATAGTCACATCTCTTGCAAAGTCCTGCTGCACTAAGCACTGCTCAGGGAAGCCCCTCCTCTTCAGGAGTTTGAGGACAACCACCCCAATGGGGGAATGTGAGAGACAGGTAAACTAAGGCCCAGAGACCTGAAGCAACTTGCCGGGTGACGCAGGGCAGGTGCGGTCCTTCAGCGCTGAGAGGCCCAGCTGAGGCCACTTCTCTGGCACGAGAGTCCATCTGGGTTCTTCCCGCTGTCCTGGGTTCCGCTTACCTCGCCGTGGTTGCGAGAGTGAGATGATCCATGTGGATGCCTTAGCAGAACGCCTGGCGTACAGCAGGAGCTGAATGTTAGCTATTATTATTTATGGTACTGGCACTTTTTTAAAGGGCATGTAAAATAAACATCTTTGAATCTCATAAAAATACACTTCCAAAAGCTTATATCAAGTCCCATAAAAGCTAGAAATAATGTCTTTAAAATGCAACCCTGGCATAATTTAGTCACCTGGATCCATTTCTAAGCTCAAGGAGTGTGCATGTGCACATGCAGGGGTGTGTGTGTGTGTGTGTGTGTGTGTGTGTGTGTGTGTGTGTGTGTGATGTCCGTGAGCTGAGGCTCCTGATTCTACACAGGTGTCACAGTATCTGCCCTTCCCCATCAGCCTGGTGAGAAGGGCCCAAGGCCTTGGGCAGGTGTTGCCGGCAAAGACCACCTGGACCAAAGGCTCATGGGAAATCCCCCAAACTTCTCCCTGATGCCATACATGTTTTTCTAGAACCAGAAAAATAAGCCAGATGGCAGAAGAGTTTCATGATTACATCTTTAATTCTCACAGACCTGCACTGGAATCCAAATCCTGCCTCTTAGTGACTGTATTACCTGGACAAGTCGCTTCATCAGTTTAGGCCTCAGTTTCCTTGGCTATGAAATAGCAAAGATAATAGCACCAGACCGAGGGTATATTAAATGTCAGTATGCCTAAAAGCAGTAAAGAAGAGCGAGCTTAGCATTTGCAGCGGATAAATGAAAAGGAAGAAATATTAGGGTTTGAAGAGGAAGTGTCATCTGTTATATCACTTGTTCCCAAGTCCCAGCTCTGCCAATGGGTTTGGTGACCTGGGCAGGTCCCTCACTCTAGTAGGCCAGTGTGTTCATATGTAAAGGGGCTCACATGACCTAAATGAGATAACCAGTGGGTAAACACTTAGTTGGTAATAAAGCAAAAGAGATATTTATTGTAGGTATGGTTCCTTTTCAGGAAGAATTTTCAACATTCCTACAAATATTTACAGTGGCTCGGCCATAATGTAAAACTGTTTTACATGCACCCTAATATTTTAAAAAGCTAAATAATTGAAGATACACCATATTTCCTATTTTATTTCATTCTACTTTTTCTATTATATTGTAGGAGGGTGTTGTGGTTTGTTTGTTTGGTTTTTGGTACCGGGAATTGAACTCAGGACCTTGCGCTTGCCAGCCAAACGCTTGTGCCACTGAGCTATATCCCTGGCCCCATTTGTTTATTTTTTGAGACAGGATCTCATTGTATAGCCAAGGGTGACTTGAACTTGCAGGGATTGAAATCCTCCTGCCTCAGCCCCATGAGTGCTGGGATTACAGGCTTGCCCCACCATGCCCAGTTTGTATGCATTTTCAAGAAATACAAAAGCTGGGGCTGAGGATGTGGTTGAGTGTGTCTTAGTGGTTGAGTGTGTCTATTATACACGAAGCCATGAGTTCAATCCCTGCCATCACCACTTACACACAAATAACAATAGATAACAACAACAACAATAATGATAATAATAGTAATAAAAGAAATTTTTAAAAAAGCTAAGCCATGCTAGTTATTTGCCCTGCATTTCTCCAGCTCTTTACTCCACACACAGTAGGATTGCTCTGCTCCCTCCTAGTTGAGTAGAACCATGTGACTAGTTCTGGCCAATGAGCTGTGAGCAGAAATGACAGGTGTCACTTCCAGCCAGAGCGTTTAATTGCAGTGCCACACTCTCCAGAGCTGTGGCTTGTCCAGTAGCCAGATGCCTGACAGTGGGTGAGATGGCATCTGCTCCGACAGCCAGAGTCCCTGGGTGACGATGATGAGTCTCCTGCAGATCTGCACGGGCTTTGCTGGTGAAGAGTTTAAAGGAAGCTTAATGTGGATATGTCAAGCCATGGAGACTTCGGAGTTTGGAGTACTAAGTTATTCACTGTTTGTTGTTTACGGTACTGGGCATTGAAGCCAGAGACATAGCCCTGAGCTACATCCCCTAGTCTATTTTTCTGGGACAGAGTCTCACAAAGTTGTGAATTTGCCCAGGCTAGGCTTGAGTCTTTAACTTTTAAAATATTTTTTAAAAATAAAAAATGTAATCATATATTTTATTTAACCCAATATGTCCAAAATATTATTATTTCAGTCATTATTTTAAAAACCACTAATGAGGTGGGTAACATTTGTTTTGGTGCACCAAATCTTCATAATCTAGTATGTATTTTACATGTACAGCGCATGTCCAATTTCAAGGGCACGATAAGCCCCCTAAGGCTAGCGGCCACTGGCCAGGATTGCAATGGCTCCTAGGACCCTGAGTCCAAAACACATTGCCCTAAGTCATACTGAATAAATAAACTTTTATCCTTGTCTGAAGGATTTTTAGAAAAGGAAATCCAGGGTCCCCTGAGACAGGCTGTAGCAAAATTTCAGATCCATTCTTCCTTGTTTAGTCTGCAATGGGGGAATTTTCCTTCCTGCATTACAACTGGCTGCTGTTTCCCTCCCTTGGACAATTTACTCACCCTCCTCTCCTTTAAAGATTCCCCAACCCCACCCCTAATGGAAAAGAAAAGAAAATTAGACCTGATAAAGGTCCTGGTTGAAAGTAAGGAGAAAATTGTGACCACGATATTTAAAATGTTCTGCGTGTCCGCAGCACTTCAGGAGGAAAGATTCACTAAGGCCCAGGCCGGGGAGGGGCGAGGTGGGGTGGGATGCGGTGCTTCCTTCCCAGACGACAGGAGTGACATGAATTTCAGACTTTCTGCTCGGCAGAGAGTTGGGAAGGGGAGAATGAGATGGAGGCGCTGAGACCGATCTCGTACCTAGGGGCAGATGGAATTCATTTTGACCTTGGATGGTGGCTTAGGACCTAGCGTTGCAGGTAGAGTACCTTCCTTTTTAAAGTTTTTAAAATCAACTATATTTTGCATCTGTTGAGCAAGATTTTCGTGTTTCCATGTTTAAAAATGATGGTAAGATACACAGAACATAAAATTGACCCCCTTAAGCATTTTCCATGTACAGCTCAGTGCAGATGCTTTCGTCACGTCATGCAACCATCCCCAGCCTCATCTCCATAACACTTTCATCTCTCAGAACTGAGACTCTGTACTGATAAGACCATAACTCTTTACCTTTCCTTCCACCAGCACCTAGTAATCACCATTTGACTTTCTGTTTCCATGAGTTTGACTTCTCTGAGGATGTCCTATGAGTAGGGTCACATGGTATTTGTCTTTTCAGTGACTGGCTTGTTTTACTTAGCATAATGTCCTCGCTATTCACCCATGTTATGCCATGTGATGGAATTTCCTTCCTTTTTAAGGCTAATATCCCATTGTATGTACAGTCATCCCTCCATGGTCGTGGGTTTTACATTTGTGTATTCAACCAAGTAAGGATTGAAAATATTTGGGAGAAAAATACATCTGTATGAAACATGTTCAGAATTTATTTTCTTGTCATTATTCCCTAAATAATATAGTATAATGGCATCTATATTGCATTAGGTATCATCAGTAATCTAGAGGTAATTTAAGCTATACAGGAGGATGTGTGTATGTTATAAGCAAACACAACACCATTTGAGACAGGTGTAGTGGCACACACCTGTAATCCCAGCACTCAGGAGGCTGAGGCAGGAGGATCACTGCGAGTTCGAGACCAGGCTGGGCTACAAAGTGAGCTCAAGGCCAGCCTGAACTGCATAGTGAGACCCTGTCTCAAAAACACAAAAAACATTATATAAGATACTTGAACACTCAGATTTTGGTATCTGAGAGGGGCCTGCAGCTAGCCCTGCTGGCTACCAAGAGTCTACTACACACACCACTGTTTCTTATCCACTCATCTAGCTAGGGAACCTTGGGTTCTTCCACCTTTTGGCTATTCAGAATAATGCTGCTCTGAACATGGGTTCGGTCTTAGTCTGTTTTCTTTTGGTGTAACTGAGTACCACAGACTGGGTACTGTAAATTACAGAGGATCATGGTTTATTCAGCTCATGGTTGTAGAGGCTGGAAGGAGAGGGTCTTCTCACAGCGGGGGATTCTCTGAGGAGTCTCACAGTGGCACAGGAAATCACATGCTGAGACAGAATCCTTTGGATTAGATCTCTCCTCTTTCTTTCCTCTCCTTCTCTCCCTCCTCTCCCCCTCCCCCTCCCTCTCTCTCTCTCCCTCTCCTTCTCCCTCTCTCCTTCCTTACCGGGAATTGAACCCAGGGGTTCCACATGAAGCTACATCCTCAGCCTCTTTTTTATTTTTTATTTTGACACATGATCTTGCTAAATTGCCTAGGCTGGGTTTGAACTTGTAATCCTCCTGCCTCAGCCTCCCAGAGTGCTGGGATTACAGCCATGTGCCACCACACCAGCTGCTTCGCCTCTTCTTATAAAGCCACATCCCCATTGGATTTGGGCCACGTCCTTACGGCCTCTTTTAACTTAAATTATCTCCAAAGACCATACCTCTGATTACCATAGTATGATTAGGTTTCCACCATTTTAATAGAGATTAAATTTCACCATGGATTTGGTGACATTCAAACCATAGCAGTATACAAATGTTGATTCCTCTTTAATTAATTTGTTATTATATATGTGTGTTATTGTGAGTAAAATGGGATTATGCCGCACTTACTGCCTGGGAAATCAGCCTTTTCCATTTACCGATATATCAGAAGCATTTTTCCATGAAATTAAATATTCTTCTACCTCATCATTCTGAGCAGTCAAGTAGTGCTTTTAAAATGCATATACCATAGTTTATTTACCCAGTCTGCGACTGCTGGGCGTGGAGGCCACTTCCAGTTGTTAATTACATCTGACAGATAGTTTAGCACTCTTGTGATGCCCTGGCTCTGCCAGAACGTGCAGTTGGAGACAGGGGGGAGGAGGGCGTGAGCGATCACCTGTGGCGTCCTTCCAGCACTCGGGCTTTCATAGTGAGACCCCAGCTTCTGTGAGGCGAGAAGAGCACAGCCTTCCCCGAGCCCCTGAGGAGAGCTTCACACAGCTGAGAAAGAGTGACGCACACAGAGAGCTGTGGCTTGTACTGCGTCCTATCATATACTAGCTCTTCAGACAGCCTCTCTGAGCCTCAGTTTCCTGTTTGGAAAATGAGGTAACACTAGCCCTTTTCCTATCTTTTAGATTTGATAAACAAAAATTATATGCATGATGTTTTGATATACCTACACATTGTGGAATGGTTAGATCAAGCCAGTGGACATATGTTTTACCTCACACATCTTTTGCTTTGCTGAGAACACAACATCTGTTCTTTTAGGAGTTTTCAGGTCTACACTACATGTTATTTATTAACTGTAGTCACCACACTGTACAAGGGAGCTCTTGAACTGAATTTTGGTTTAACTGAAATTTTGTACCCTTTGACCAACATCTCACCAACCCAAGCGCCAGCCCCAGCCCCTGGCAGCCACCACTCTCTCCCCTGCTTCTCCGAGCTCTCCCCTCAGATTCCACACACACATGATGAGATCGTGCACTGTCTGCCTTCTCCACTTCGTGCCCTCCAGATTGACCCATGTTGTCGTTAATGACAGAATTTCTGCCTTTTTGAGGTTCAGTGGTGCTCCACTGTGCACGTCTATTCACATTTGCTCTATTCTTTTGTCCATTGATGGACATTTAGGTTGGTTCCATACCTTGGTTATTTGAATAGCACCGCAATGAACATAGGCATGCAGATCTCTCCTGGATGGACCAGTCCCATTTCCATTGGATATATACTCAGTAGTGGCATTGCTAGATATCATGATACTCAATTTTTAATTTTTGAGGACCCTCCATGCTGTCTTCATAATGGCTATAGAACTAATTCATGTGTGTGTGTGTGTGTGTGTGTGTGTGTCTTTTTGACACAGGACCTCGCTATGCAGGTCAGACTGGCTTTGAGCTCACTTTGTAGCCCAGGCTGATCTCAAGCTCACAGCAATCCTCCTGCCTCAGCCTAGAACTAATTTTGACTCCCACCAACAGTGTAGAAGAGTTCCCTATTCCCCACACCCTTGCCAATATTTATCCTCATCGGTTTGATAACAGCCATCCTAAGATCTGAAAGGTGATAGCACATTGTGGTTTTAATTTGCATCTCCCCGAGGATTAGGGGTGTCAAGCCTCCTTTCCTGTACATGTTGTCGCTGTGTGTGCCTTCTTGTTTATTCAGATCCTTTGCCCATTTTTAACTGGGTCATTGTTTTCTTGCTTTTGAATTGAATTTCTTAGACATTTTGGATATCAGCCCTTAACAGATACATGGTTTGCTAATATTTTCTTCCATTCTATAAGTTGTCTCTTCACTCTGTTGATCATTTCCTCAATTATGCAGAAGATTTTAAATTTAATGTAATTCCATTCATCTATTTTTCTTTTCATTGCTGTGCTTTTGGGGTTATATCCCACCCCCCGCCCCCCAATAAACCATTGCCCAAGCCAATGTCATGGAGCTTTCCCTTTACGTTTACTTCCGGTAGTTTATGGTTTCCAGTTTGTGTGTAAGTCTTTACTCTATTTCGTGTTGATTTTGGTGTGAGATAAAAGTCCAGTTTCATTCTTCTGCCCGTGGATATCCAGTTTTCTCAGCATCACTTATTGAAGAGACAATTCTCCCATTGTGTGTTTTTGGTCCCTCGGCATTGTTGTGAAGATGAAATCAGATAATAAATTCTAGCTCAATAAGACAGATTGGGCACACATTTATAGCTCTGCTCCCTCTTGACACTCCACTTACACCAAAGCAAAAGGGCCACTTTCAAGGCACAAACCCACAAGGACAATTAGCATGGGAGAGGAGCTAACACTAATAAAATTTGAAAGGCAGAAAAGCAGATGCATGGGCTGCAACAGTAGAACCCAAACCCCTGAATGCAGCAGGGTGTGGTGGTGCATGACAGTAATCCCAGCACTCAGGAGGCTGAGGCGGGAGGACTGCCATGAGTTTGAGGCCAGCCAGGGCTACACAGTGAGTTCAATCTCGGCCTGAACTACACAGCAAGACCCTGTCTCAAAAAAAAAAAACCACAAAAGACAAAACACCTGCAACTGTCACTGGAAGCAACTTAATTCAAAGGCTTAGCAATTAGCTACAGAGATCAAGGTGAGCAGGAGCTGAAAGCAGAACTGCGGTTCCCGGCTCTTCCTTGCCTTGCTTTGTACCTAATTACTGCTTCTGGGTAAAACTTTTGGGCCAGTGTCTGAGGCAGGAGTGAGCACAGCTGTCCCGCCCAGGGACATGCACAGCCCACTCTGAGCCAGCACTCACACAGGCCCCAGGAGTCAGAGCAGGGTGTGGACACGAAGCACAGCAGGAGCGAGTCCGTCCCGCGGGGGGGTCTCTACAAGACCAGAAGAGAGCCTGGCACGGGGAGCTAGAGTCAGTGACGGAGGCGGCTGGGCAGGGTGGCTTGGAAGGCTGCGTCCTAGAGCATTCACCGCCGCCACCCACATCCACGTGGAGATTCGGGGCCCGAGGGCACAGAGGCGGGGCCCACAGCCACCTCCCCGGCCTCCCCTGTCCTCTCTGCCGCCAGGCCCTGCCTAGATTCTTCTTCAGCCCTCACCGGATGCTACTGAGCACCCTGGCCAGCCAGGGTCACTGGCACCCAACTCCATCACCTGCTCACCAGCCCTGCCAGGAAGCGCAGGTGTCCTGTTCTCAGCTAAGTGCTGTGGCTCCCACCCTCCCAGAGGCAACTGTGCTTTCGCAAGGATCTGAAAAGAAACAAACTTTTGAAGCTCCAAGGATTGGAGCTCTAATGGTGGAAGCCCAGGCAATGGGCCAAGTACTCAGATCCCCTATACCCCCTGCTATGGGGCAAATACAAGAAGGGGCACTGCAGCACCTCTTGGCCTACCTGGAGTCAAATGCTTTTAGCAGAAACAAATGCTCCCACAGGACAAAGGCCAAATTATTTCAGGGCATGTCCTTTGCCCCTGGATTGCCAGATTTAACAAATAAAAATACTACGCAAACTGGGCATGGTGGCACATGTCTATAATCCCAGCTGCTCAAGAGGCTGAGGCAGGAGGATCGAAAATTCAAGGCCAGCATGGGTAACTTAGCAAGACCCTGTCGCAAAATAAAAAAATAAAAGGGACTAGGGATATAGCTCAGTGGCAGAGCACTTGTCAAGTCTGTGTGAGGCCTGGGTTCTGTCCCCAGTACTAAAAATGAAACAAACAAACAAAAATTAGATAAGAAGTCCAGTTAAATTTGAGTTTCAGACAAGCAACAAATAATTTTTACTGTAAGTATGCTCTATATAATATTTGGGGCATGCACATACCCACAGATTTCTCATTATTTACCTGAAATTCAATTTAACAGGGCTTCTTTTATTTTGTTTGACAACTCTACCTGTCCCAGCTGACTGTACCACATACAGGGGCTGGAATATATTAAGTATTCATTGAAGGAGGGTTTCTTTTAGCTTTGACCTGGATGTGAAATCAAGATGTTACATTTTCCTAGGTTAGAGTCGCCTTTCTTATGACCACAGTGAGTTTTTTGTTTTTTTTTGTTTTGTTTTGTTTTTGAAAAAAAAATGGGAAGAACATGACTAACCTTATATAAATCATGATGGAGGTGGCCCAGATGACCATTGTATATGTGTAGATGGGATTGCATCTTTGACTACAAATATGGATTATATTCACATTTATATTAACTTAAGTCAGTTCACATGCTACACCTGACTATTTAAACAGGATGTCTTGGGTGTTTTTGTTTTTTTTGAGACAGGATTTCCCTATGTAGTGCAGGATGGCCTTGAATTCACTATGTAGCCCAGGCTGGCCTCAAACTCATGGCAATCCTCCTGCCTCAGCCCTCTGAGTGCTGGGATTACAGGCATGCTCCACCACACCTGGCTCACAAGTGAGTTTTAATTACCAAAATGAAACTGTTTACTTTTACAGTTTACTGTTTACTTTGACCAAAAGGGGCCAGAAAGACATGGATCTGAGCCGGGGGTATAGCTCAGTGGCACAGTACCTGCCTGGCAAGCACGAGGCCCTGAGTTCAATTCCCAGCACCCCCAAAAAAAAAAAAAAAAAAAAAAAAAAAAAAGAAAGCCTCTTAAGAAAGACATGAATCTATCTGAATCATCATCAATAGTTCAGAAAGAGAAGCCTGTCCTTTACAGAGCAAGTTTCTAGGTTGAGGAAAAAATTAAATTGCTTCCTCCTTGTCCCTGACCAACCCCAGCCTATCCAGCTTATTCATCGAACAAATATTTATTGAGTGGGGTTATCATTACCATTCTTACCCTCATTGGATGGAAGAGGGAAAGGGAAGTAGAGAGAAGCTAGGTGACTTGCAGCTACAGTTTAGAGCTAGAAGAGCCCCGTGCAGAAGGCCACTGGGAAGCCCTGAAACTCTAAAAGGCGCAGCTAGCAGGAGGTCTCCTGCTCATCAGGGTGTGCATGCCCTTGCTGGAGCTTTCTTTTTTTCTCTCTCTCATGTCCCAGCCATAAGGTGAATGGGTTCACCGTGCACAGGAGACAGAACGTGGCATGGGCCCAAAGAACAGGGCCAACCGATGAGAGACTGAAAACTCCAAAACCGTGAGCCGAAATAAACCTCTTTTCTGTATGAGCTGATTATGTTGGATGCTTGTTACAGTGACGGAGAGCTGACTAGCACACTTGCCCAAGGTAACACAGCAGGTAGACAGTAGATCTGGGACTATCACTGGATACCTGGTACCTGAGCCCTTCCTCATACGCTGGGTGACTCTGTAGAGTTACGAAGTGCAAAGGATAGAAGGAGCTAGCCAGGTGGGCCTCACACAGAGAGCCTGCAGCCCCTTGGCCCTCACCCACTATCATAATCTTTGCTCCTAAATGCTTCCCATCTACTTTACTCCCTTCCAGCTTCCTTCTCCATGTCCAATCTGTGTTCAGCTCTTGCCTGGCAGCAGCATAATCTCCGGTCTGGTCCAGCTCTCTGGCTCCTCCCCAGTCTGTTCTTCGCAGATGAAAAGCAGTTGCAATCACACTGCCTTTCTACCTAAAACCCTTCCAACTCTTTCCACTGCCCTTGGGATAACCACAGACTCCCACCAAGGGACCCTCCAAGCACCTGATCTGCCCCTATGACTCCTCCAGTTTCATCTCCCTTCCCCTTCCTCCCTCTGCCTGCACTGATCCTTGGTTTGGTTCTCTTTTGCAGCCTAACAAACCATCCCCACACTTGCAGCCTTAGAACATAACTGTTCTATTACTTCTGGTGATGCTCGGGATGGACTGGGCTCTGCTGTGTGGTTCTTCGGGGGCTGCAGACATCTGGAGGCTTGGCTGGGCTGCCCTTCCACCGTGGCCTCTCACATGCCTGAGAGATGCTGCCCATCACCTGGGAACTCACTGATGCTATCCCCTGTGCACCCATATATAATTTCACCTTCATAAGCAACAAATGGGATCATTTGCTCTCTCTGAGCCAGGCCTGGGAAATCTTGGGATAGAAGAATAGCATTCTCTCATCCCCAATAATCATAACTCAGATCTCTTTGGAGCCAGCAGCTGCTTGGCACAGGAAGATGACAAGACCAGGACACCTAGGTTAGTGATCCAGCTCTGCCTCTTGCCTGCTGTGTACTGAGAGCCCTGAATAAGAACAAAGGTTTTAAACTTCCTTTTTTGGCAGCAAAAGTCCTTGTGGAGAAACACCTTAGCTAGTCTTGTCCTTTGGTCACGCAGAGACACAGGCACTCACTACTCACCCCTGGGAGGTCCATTTCTTTGAGTGGAAGCTACCGAATATAGTAACATTTGACGATTCTTCAATCCCTGCTGTTTTAGGAATCCACAAGTAGCTGAAGGACTGGAGGACTTAGCTTGGGAAAGAAAACTTTCCTGACACTCTGACTGTACCCTTGGACATGTGACAATGGTAAAACACCTTGCCAGTTCCAGACCTTGGTTTTCCCTTCTAGAAATGAGAGGCTGTGGACTTGGTGGTCTCTGCTGTCCCCATCAGCTTTGACTATCTAGGATTCTGCCCAGGGAAGGTTGTGAGCAAACAAGACCCATAGAAGTATATGGGGGAAGGGGCAAGAACAGCAAGAATAAAGTGATGTTCAGAGATTCCATTCAGGAACAGCCCAGGGGGTGAGTCAGGGATGACTCTTAGGAGAGGTAAATGAGACCTCAGAAAGCAACAAAAGAGATCATGGCCATGGTTTTTGTTTCAAAAGGAATAGGAGAGGGGCTGGAGATTTAGCTCAGCAGCAAAGCGCCTGCCTGGCAAGCGCAAGGTCGTGAGTTTGGTTCCCGGTACCGGAGAAAAACCAAAAAAAAAAAAAAAAAAA
>NW_004955452.1:5121954-5124409 GCF_000276665.1 Chinchilla lanigera | reverse complement strand
ATAGAAGTAGTTAGGATTCACTAGAAGAATAGAATCAATATAAAATATTTGTATAACTCCTCAAGAGATGTATTAGATAGGCTTACAGGATCAGAAAGAGAAAAGTCCCAACAGCCATCTGTGGAATCAGATGCGGAAGAATCTAGAATGGTCACCTATGTGCTTGAGAGCCAGGAGATCCAGTAACAGTCAAAGGCTAAAAGCTTAGAACTTCACTGTAGAGTCACCAGAGCAAGTCTGTGTCAGAAAGTCAGAGACTGCCTTGGAAGGCTGAAGAGTCTGCACTGGAAGCTCGAAGGAACTGACCACCAACATCTGATGGCAGTGGCCAAGATCAGAGTATAGGGGAGATTTCCTTCTTTTCCTTTTTATTCCACCCAGGCTACAAGCCTATTGGTTGGTGTCACTTACCTCCAGGGTGGGGCTTCTATCCTTAGTTTGTGGCCAATATATCAATCATCCACAGACACACCCACAGCTTTACTAACCTGTTAGGTGATTGTTAAATCAGGTTGACATATCCCAACAACCACGTTCACCATGGTGGAGAAACTACCTGCACAGCTGTCTACATCACCTGGGAAACAGAATCTGGTTGGGGACAGACACTCTGTCCATTCATGGCTCCCTTAGCACAGTTTTATTGAGTGTCCCCTGAAAGGCCAGGCACTGCTGTCCATGCCATGCAAGGCAGTCAATGTAGGGTCAGTCATGTGGGCAGTGAAAACAATTTACCCAGGCAAGGGTAAGAGAAAAGATAAGGTCAGAGTACATTGTCCAGGGGGATAGCAGGCAAGGTTCCAAGAATGGAATCACACTGTCAGGGTGAGAGGTTGGCGTCCTTATAAGAGTTTGAGAGTGTGAGAAAGGGTTTAGGCAGCAAATGTGATTGAAGAATGTTTTTTCCAGATCATCTAGCACCTTGTAGATCTCCCAGGAGGGCCTGCATTGTGCTTAAAATTACATATTTAAAGGTGTAATTTGACAAAATCACTTCCTCTGGTTTACAGAGGCCTTTTATCTTTCAATAAAAAGTTCTATACATATTAACCTTTAGAGAAGATGGGCTAGGACTCACTGGGAGAAATGAATGGGCCTTATATTAAAGGTTTATTTTGTTTGTTTTTGTGATGCTGGGTACAGAGAGCCCTTCCCGGTCCTTGCTGCAGGCCAGGAAGTTTGTATTTGTAATCCCGTGAAAAGTTATTGGAATACTCGTGGGTTAATCCCGATCTACCACTTCCAGTGCCATCCATGTCAAGAACAAAGACACTGAGGCGTATCTGTAGTTATGGGAGCCAAGGGGTCCTAAGTCCAGCCACAATGATGGCCATCCGGAACAAAGGCCTCGATGCAAGGCCAAACTTAGGTTTTATTCATTCATGAAGAAGGGAGGGGCTTGAGGATGAGTGACTGTGAGAACCGTGGGAAGTAGGTAAGTGCCGTGAGCTGGGCTGGATAGGAGGCCTGAAATCACCTCTGCAAATGCAGAGAGAAGGACATGCAGAAAGAGTAACTTGCATAACACAATTGAGATAGTATCTAATGTTTTGGGGTCGGTGCTTCAGCTCTGATGTTTAATATTTCAAGCTCCAGGAAGTCATAGCTTCTACCCCAAGGCTTGATCCCAGCTGGCAGCGTGGAGGTGGAACGGAGCGATGGCTCACACATCCTGCCTCATCCCGGCTCACTCTTGGAAACAACGGGGGTCGGGGAAGCACACCTGCTGTCTTCAAAGACTACCATCAGCACCTCAGCTAGACCGATACGCATTGCTTAAAGCCAACAGAAGGGATAAGGAAAAGTCCCAGCCAGCTGTGTACATATCAGTTCATGGAAATAGGGTCAGGCTCAGCCAACATGGAGACAACTGCTCCACCTTCAAGGAGAGTTGCCTAGGTGGTCCTCCCCAGCTGGGGATTGAGCCCAACGTCTTTTCACTGAGCTACATCACAGACTTTTTTTTTTTTGAGACAGGACTTTGCTAAATTGTTGAATTGTTCAGGATGAGTTCGAACTTGGGATTATAGGGGGCTGAGGATTTAGCTCAGCGGCACAGCGCCTGCCTAGCAAGCGCAAGGTCGTGAGTTTGATTCCCGGTACCGGAGAAAAACCGAATTTGGGATTATCTGCCACCACTCCCAGATAAAGGTTTGTTTTTACCTGGTGTAGTTTTGATTAGTGTTGATACATTGTCTTATGATCTCCCAGGAGAGGGGGACTCAGAAGACTTTAAGGGAGTTCTGCGGCTAAGGGTTTTAACTCTTTTGTGGCCAATGGTCAGGGTCCGTACTATTGCTAGAGATAGAGGATGTTTATTTGCTTATTAAAAATAAGCCAGTGTGGTGGCACACACTTGTGATCCCACAGCTCTGGGAGTCGGAGGCAGAAGAACAAGTGCGAGTCCAGCTTTGGTAACTTAACAAGACCTTGTCTAAAAAAAAAAAAAATTGTG
>NW_004955452.1:5118705-5121854 GCF_000276665.1 Chinchilla lanigera | reverse complement strand
ACATTAAAAAAAAAAAAAAAAGGAATAGGAGGATTAGGGGGTCAAACACTAAGAATGGGTTTGTAATATGTGGGATCATGGGTGGACAAACAGGGAGAGGGAATGTCTAGGAGAGTCGCTGGGTGGAGACAGTGATCCGCATACTTCTGGGGGGAGGGATACTCATGTGAGGCGGGAGAACAAGTGGGTGTGTGAGTGGATTTGTGGGTGAGAGGGTGAACGAGCAAGAAGAGGGTGGGCATGTGGGTGGGCAGGTGCATGGGGTGGTGGGTAAGCAGGTCAGTTTACAATAAGCGGAGGGACAGAGTAAAATTTGGTGGATTAGCATGTTTGGTTTCCCTGCCCAAAGACACCTGGGAAGGTTGCAGTGAGTTTCTCTATGTGTGGAAATTGTACCACTGGTTACATATGAGACTGTTCTACACAGTCACCGAAATTACTACACAGTCACGGAGGAATCCAGACACAGCTTGAAGTAACACCCGATCATGCAGCAAGAGACGCATTCCCTTTCGAGTCCCCTTTGAATCTCAAGATCACATAAGCGAAGGAGAAATTTCCATCTGGTGCCACCGTGTCCAACACCTCACTGACACTTTTAATAGCCCTCATTAATAAGAGGCAATAGATTTGGGGATCCAGAGCCTTGGGCAGGCCATGAATGTCATATCAGTTTTAACTAGGTTCTGTTTTACTGTGACTCTGGGTGCATGACCAAATTAAGAGAATGTAGTGTCACAAAGGGTTGCTCTTGAAGTGACTGTCTGTCTCTAAGTAAAGTGATAGTATTATAATAGGATTATCCATTCATAACACTTCAAGTAAATACTGAGTAAAATATTAAGTGAATAGTATTTATCACTGGGACAAGAGATGCTGGATGTGACAAACTTCCCAGGGGGAAGATGGACGTGTAGAAACACTGGTGAGCAGATATGTGATCTAGTTGCAGCCCTTCCAGTCGTAATGGAACTCAGATCCTTCTGAGCCCACCATGCCCGCCCATGGCTCATCATTTCCATGCCTCTTCCACTCTCCCCACCCTCACCAGGACTCTGGAACTTCCTTACATTCTACCAACTTGCCAGGCTCCCTCCTGCCTTCGGGTTTTGTGCCTTTACCTCTTTCTGCCCAGAACTCTCTCTCCCTCCCTTTATCTTGGAGAATCTCTGCTGAGCTCTCAGATTCTGGCTGGGATGCAGGAAACCTTCTCTCACCTCCCCAGCCAGGAGGATGGAAAGCCTCTCCTCACTGCCCCCAGGGCACCTGCCTGCCATTAGCATCTCACTACTCACTCACCATCTTAGTCACTTTGTTGTCACTGAGGCAGAGTACCAGACACTCATAACTGGCTCACATTTTCAATCCACTCAGTAGTCGCGAGCTCCAAGGCAGGAAGGCCTGGTGGAAGGGTCTGGGTGTAGGAAAGTTGCTCAACTAATGGTGACCAGGAAGCAGACTGTGAAGTGGGGAGCCATGAAGAAGACATACCCTTCCAGGGCACATCCCCAATGCATCTTTTCTGACCAGATCCTACTCCTACAAGTGAGCCAACTATAATGCCCCCCAATCCAATCACCCTCCAAACACGTGAAGCTTTGAGAATTATTTTAGATCTAACTAATTACATTATTGTTCAGTATGGTGGTGCACACCTGTAATCCCAGCACTTGGGAGGCTGAGGCAGGAGGATTGTTGCAAGTCTGAGACCAGCTTGGCCTAGAAAGTGAGCTCAAGGCCAGTTTGAACTATCTAGTGAGACCCTGTCTCAAAAAAGACCAAAAAGAAAAGAAAAGAATTTGACCGAAGCAAGACCAAAACGCAGGAAGGCAAACACTAAATTTTATAGCTTCATGTCCAGTATTTTGGGCAAAGATGTGACCTACAACAGCTTAGGCAGCTTCACTGTATAGCACTTGTTGTTGCAGTTGTCATAGCATTTCTCTTAGGGTGGCTTTGTTCACTTCCTGCTGCTTTTCTCAGCAAAAATTCCACTTTTCTGGCATCTCCAGTTTCCTTAGGTCTCCACTATACTTTTGGCTTCATCTCACAGTTTCACATATTGCCCTTTTAGGGACACGTTGCCTGGACTCTCAGGTCTACTTGTGAAATCTGGATGGAAGCCTTCCTGAACCCACAACTCTTGCATTCTGTGTGCCTGTGAAACCAGCACCACGAGGTACCAAGGTCTGCTGCCAGTTCAAGCAGTATCCAGGCCCCCTTGAATCATGGCTGCAGTGGCCTCGAGTGCCTGGAAGGCTGAGCAGTGTGAACCAATTCCTTACTTGGCCCTTCTCCAGCAGGTGCTCTGGGGCTCTCCTCTCAAAGCAAAGTCTTAGCCTGTGAAGATGGGGTCTTGCTGATTCCTTATATGCCCTCAAAGCATCTTGCTCTTGTCCTGTTGTAAAGTACTTGGCTTCTTTTTAATCGTAATCTTTTCAGTAACCAAGCTATCCTCTACTCCAACTTTGCCAGCTCTTTCTTTCTGGGAAAACTGAAAATTTATTTTTTTTTTCATTTTGCTCTTGTTTCACAATGTGAATCTCACTAAAGGCAGCTAGCAGTATCCATGCTCCAGTCTGAATGTTGAGCTGCCTTGAAATTTCCTGCACTAAATCAATTAGTCTACCACCTTTAATGTCAATCTCCCACAAAGTCTCAGGACATGAGCAAAATGTAGACAAATTTTCTGCCAGAGCATAACATATATTGTCTGGAGTCCAGTTACCAAGTAGTCCTTCTTTCCAACTGAAACCTCCTGACCTGATCTTTACAGTCTGTCTTTTTAAAAATCAGCATTCTAGTCTTCTGAGCACTGACCAGAATCTCCCATTAAGCTCAGCTTTGAGCATTTTAGGGCTCCTTCTCCAGCATCTACAAACCTTTCCAAACTTCTTCTCACTTCTTTCCATCTTTGGCATCTTCAAACCTTTCCAAACTTCTCTCACAAATGAGTTCCAAAGGCATCTGAACCACATGGTCAGACAGCATCACAGTAACAACCCCATTTCTCTGTAATAAAATCTGTATTAGGGTTTACTAGCCAGGTGTGACAGTGCATGCCTGTAATCTCAGAACTTGGGAAGCTGAGAGAGGAGGATTGTCTTGAGTTCAAGGCCAGCTTGGACTACATAGTGAGTTCAAGGCCA
>NW_004955452.1:5085108-5115690 GCF_000276665.1 Chinchilla lanigera | reverse complement strand
TATACAATTTCGTCTTGTAATATTCTTAGAAAGTAAAACAGGACTAGGGAGTTAAGGAAAGAAGAGTAGGGCAGCAGTGCTGCTTATGATTGGGGTCAGAAAAGGGTTCACTGAGGAGTGAGGGGAAGAAGGTGACGCCCCTGAGAAGGGAACAAGCTTGGCGGGTGTAGGAAGAGCCCAGGGTTCAGAAGGGGAGCAGGGGATTCCAGGCAGCAGCAGCCTCAGGGCACAAGGAGGTGCCCCCCGATGCCCGCAGACACCCCAGCAGACAGGAGGAAGGCAGCCTCGTTGCCTGCTCACCAGCCTGCCCCAGAGGGACCCAGATTGCAAGCTTTTACAGAGGTACTTCCTGTTAACATTTACCTTGGCTGGTATTTATTAATAGGGTCTATTAATAGACTGCTATGGGTTTTTTGCCTTTCCTAAGGAACAAGAAGCAGTACTCCTCTCCAGTTATCCTGCCTCATTTAATGCTTTAGCTTTGGAAATTGCTCTTCTACCCTTACTTCTGTTTGTTTGTTTGTTTGTTTTCGAGACAGGGTCTCACTCTGTAGTCCAGGCTGGGCTTGAACTCACTATGTAGTCCAGGCTGGCCTCGAACTCACGGTGATCCTCCTGCTTCAACCTCCCCAGTGCTGGCTGCCCATGTCTCTTGACCTGGGCTACTGATGCATCCGTAGCAACATACAGTCAAGGAGCAGAGCACAAGGCAGATTCATCCCCTGCCCTCAGGAGGCATGTTTTTATTTTTGTCTTAGTTTTGGTTTTGGTGTGGTCCTGGTGATACAGGGGAAAGAAACTCCCAACCTGCTAGATGTCCGGTATGAGTGGGTGTTCTCTAAAATTGAATGAATTCTAGGAACAACGGAGGTCAAGAGCTTCTTTCTGTGAGAGAGTCAGAAGGGGGCCCAAGTGGGTAGCCAAGGACCCTGCCTTTTCTAGGGATTTTTATAGAGCAAAACCAGGAGGTGAGGAGGGTCTAAGGTGGGGAAAAATGGGAAATCACAAGGTGGGCATGAGGTGGGACAAAACTATGGTCAGCCAATAAGATTACGAGCATAATTACTCAGCTAATACTGATTAAATGGGGATCAAATGGGAAAGTAAGTCATGTGCAAGCGGGCATGAAGCGGGCAGGTCAGTGGTTCTTCCTAGCTTTCCCAAGGTGACAGATACCTATTTAAAATATCAGTCACTGTTGTTTATCCTTAGGGCAAGTATGTAGGCACATTCCTATCACCTTTTGTCTTGAGGTCTGGCCCTCAGTGGAAGTGTCTGTATGTCTCCCCCACAGTTGCAATGTATCTCCGTCTTTTGTACTGGCTCCTTTGAGGGCCTACCCCTGTCTGACTGCCTATAATATTTCTACCTAACCTAGCTGTCTATAATACTGGGGATTGAACCCTGGGTCTTGGCACTAAGCTACAACCCCAAACTTTTTTATTTTTTATTTTGAGACAGGGTCTCGCTAAGTCACTAAGTTGGCCCAGGCTGTGCTCAAACTTGCAATGCTCCTGCCTCAGCCTCCCAGAGTCCTGAGATTGCAGGACTGTGCCACCATCCCCAGCTGGAAGTGGGCTTTTTTGTGACAGGCAGGCCCAGAGGAACTTGGAGGCCTGTTTGCTCTCTGCCTTGGGTAGCATAGCACAGCTGGCTCAGCTGGGCCACCTGGGCTGCAGGGGACAGCTGATGTCAGCGTTGGTAGGCAGAGGTCTGTTCCTGCACACCCAGACTCTTCAAGGCTTCCCCAGAGTCCTTGGCATGCAGCCCTGGGCTTCTGCGTGTTAGCCGGGATTCTTCAGCGAAACAAAACAAATAGGGTACATAGAGGGGTATATACGAGAGACAGATTATGAGAATAGGCCCACACAATTAGGTGGCTGAGAAGCTCCATGATCTGCCTGCTGCCTGCAAGCTGGAGAGCCAGAAAAGCTGGTGGTGTTGGAATCCAAAGGCCCAAGAACCAGGAGCTATGATATTTGAGAGCAGAAGAAGGAGGGTGTCTTAGTTTAAGAAGGTAGAGCGTTCACCCTTCCGGTACCTTTGGGTTTTACCTGAGCTTTCCACTGACTGGACGATGCCCACATGGTTAGTATCTTTACTCAGTCTCCTGATTCGCGTGCTCAGGCCATCTGCCCGTCCTCTCACTGACCCAGCCCACATCACCGTGGGTTTACTAGCTAGCTGACCATCGCTTAGCTGAGTCAAGCCCACACAAAATTAACCATTGCTCTCGGCAAGCACCTTTCCCATTGTTGCTTGATGTGTTTGTTGCTCTTCAGAGAAACTACATGTTCCTCCCTCCCTCTCAGGCCAGCAGGATGGGGTGCGTCCTTTGCCCTATGGATTGTAGAATGTCCGGTTCCTTGGCTGAGGTTGCGCTCTCTGCCGGGGAACTGGCCACAGTAAGATGTGTGCCGTGCTGAGAACCCGTGCTGAGGATGCTGAGTTTGGGAGACTGTGGACATCCTGCTCCTCCCCGCTCTAAGTGTTCCCTGGGAGCTCTAGTTATAGCACAAGATACCAGAGCTGTGAGCTTGACAATTCTAGTGGAAATAGACCAGGAACAATCTGGGCATGACAATTCTAGTGGAAACAGACCAGGAACAAGTAAGTATCCTAAGTGATGAGTGTTACCAAGATGACAAAGTGCCGTGGGAGTAACTTGAGACTTGGCCTGGAGATATTACTGGCTGGGTATTTTGGAGGCAGAAGGGACCAGGCTGTGCAGATCAGATGGGGGCCGAGGGAGTCAGAGTCAGTTACCAGGCAACACCAGGCACAGCTGTGGGGAGGGCAGCAACTTGCTCCAGCCAGCCCATCACCGGAGCCCCAGGGCCACCACCTTTAGAAGCTTGGGCCTCTGTATAACTTTCCACATCACCATGCAAAGGGCAAACAAGCTGAGGGAAAAGAGCCCTGACTAGATGGCAGCACCTGGGTGCCACTGCCTTACTTCTCTTCTCTGGGCCAGCTAAAAATGGGAATAAAATGAATTAAGAAGCACAAGTATTTGATAAATGAGGAAACTGAATCCAAATCAGAGAGAGAAGAATCTGGCCCAAGATCACATAGTCCAGTGTGTGTGGGGGGGTGCAGTGTGGAGACTTGAACTCAGGCCTGCTGGCATTGATTGCCCTTCATTCTCTGGCCAATTAGGCCTGAGACTGATCTGTCCATGCCCCGGGAAAAAGCAATGGAGGAGGAGAAGAGATATGCATGGGGCAGGACAGACACCCCCTGTAGTTCTGCTGGATCATGGGACACAGAAGAGCTGAATAGATGGGAAGCCAGGGCAGTCCTGTGCTGGGGAAGCTCCAGCCCTGGACTCAGGTTCTAACCCCAGTTTATCTGTACACTGCCCTGCACACTTCCCCTAGCAAGATGTAAAGCTCCACCTATGAAGGAGAGACAGTTGGAGTCTTACTCTTCTGTGACTCTTAGGTCAGAAGCATGTGCAGGGTGAGTGGTTTGCAGATGCTGATGCCGCTGCCACACTAGCCCAGCCCACCCAGCTTCCCTCACGCTCCTTGCTCGAAACACATTGGTCTTTCCCTGACCCCAGTGTATCACACTCCTTCCTTCCTCAGCACCTGGGACGTGCTGTTCTCTCTGCCTGTCCTGTCCTGCAAGTCACTTCCTCAGAGCAGCCCCAGGTGTGACCAACACATTCTCCACATTGCCCTTTGAAGCACTTGTCAGGACTGTAGGGCCGAGGTTATATGAATAACAGGGCATTTGGAGGAACTTTTCCATTTGCCCTGAAATTTACAACTGTGGGAAGAGCTAGGATGAAGAATTGATGAGGCTGGGGGTGTAACTCGGTAGTAAAGTGTGCACTTAGAATGTACAAGGCCCAGGGGTTCAGTCCTCAGCACCACAAAAAGAAAATCGTTGACCATTGCTGTATTAGTCACTTTCCCATTGCTAGGCACAACACCCCACACCCACAAACTAAAGGAGAGATTTAATGTGGCTCACGGTTTCAGGGGATCCCGTCTACAGTTGGCAAGTTCCAAGGCAGGAGCCTCGTGATGGGAGAGCACGAGGGAACAAGGCTGCTTAGTTCATGGTGGCCTGGAAGTAGAGCAGAGGAACACTGTCAGAGAGGAACCGTCTAGAAACCAGTTATAGACTCCAAGATCACATCTCTGTGACCTACCCAGATATACCAGGCAGCAGTGTGCTTTCCTACGTCTTTCTAAATCCAGTGAAGCTGACAAATCAGGGTTAACAGTCACAGCTACAAATTCTTTCATTTTTGTTTTTATTAACAAATGTTTATAATATATAATGCTTATATTCCTTATGGGATGTTGGTACATGTACATAACACATATACTTTTTTCAAACCCTCCCTGTTCTGGCTTGGATCTAGATGTCCCCCTAAAGCCTCATGTGGTCATAGGTGGGCCTTTTTTGGAGGTGGCTGGATCTGAAATGTGTGATGCTGGGATTGATGGTGCAATGCTAGGATTAAGGGTGCCCCATCCTAGGTGTGAGTGCTACCTGCCCTGAGGGCAGATAGCCTGGATAGCATATAAAGGACAGAAAGAGGCTGCTATTGTTGCTGCTGCTTGCTGCTTCTTCCCTGCTCTGCCATGAGCTGTTTCTCCTCTGTGATGCCTCTGCCATACCACCCTGCCTTGGAACCAGCCTACTATGGACTGAAACCTCTACAAACTGTGAGCCAAAATAAACTTTTCCTCCTTTAACTTGTGGGTCACACTGGGTATTTCATCTCAGCAATGAAGAAAGTAACGAAAACATTTCCCTTCCTCTCCTTCCCCTCCTCCTCTTTTTGGTTCCCTTCTGTTTTGCAAAAGATCTCTCCCTCCCCCCTCTCTGTTTCCTATTATATATCTTCTATTTTGCTTTTAAATTTATTTATATTTTTGGTTTCTCATATAAGAGAAGCCATGTGACATTTAAGCTTATGTGTCTGATTTATTTAACCTTATGGTTTGGAGGTGAATCTATTTCCCTACAAATGACTCAAATTTATCTTTCTTTATGGCAGAGTAGTACTCCACTGACAACCACAGACTCTGAAGAGGAGATCCCAACACGGTGGCCAGATAGTCCCTCTAGGGATCACTGAGGGAGCGATTGACCCTCCCACCCCTCCACTTCTAGACTGGAGTGGCAGACAGGGGTTCCTAAGCAATGTGAAGCTATGGATTCTCTCCTCCCTTCTGCTCAGACACTCTTTCTGGCCAAGTTTCATTACAGAGGCACCAAGAGAACCACACACTACTATGGAAGGGGAAGGCCCTGGCAGCAGGGGAGGCTGGCAATTCCCTCCTGGGGATGTCTGCTGATGTGGCAGACATGTTCTGTCCCCTGTGCTGGTCCGAACAGGGGAGGAGAGAAGTGGCAGGGTAGCAGAACTAGCAACAGGGCACCCAGATGCCTGCTGTTTTCTGAGAGTCAGCAGGGAGCACAGACAAGAGCCTAACTCCTGCCATCTTCAAGAAAATACCCACCATCCCATCATGCAAGGGCCCCCACAGCACGAACCATGGGCAGACGGCTGCAGGCTGGAGCTGGGGTGGGGTTGGAAGGGGTTACTGAGGAGCATATACCCACATTTGGGGGCTGTGGGCCTTGGAGCTCCCACAGGACCCCCAAAGAGCACACAGAGCAACACAGAGCCAGTGTGCTCATGCTGGTCACACTGAGGATGCTGACAGCTGGTGGAATCAAAGCAGAGAGGGGAGCTCAGCACCACAGGCAGACAGGCATGGAGATGTCCATCTCCCGTGAGGTCCCTGTCCTCTCAGCCTTATCCCAGAGCAGCAAGGCCTTAGCCCAGAAGGGGAGGAATGAAGCCTTAACAGACTACAACATGAGGAACGCTAACCACATTAACAGGCTACAATGTGAGGAACCCTAACCATGTTACGCTAAGTGACTGCAGGTGATCACAAAGGCTGGCAGTGTGTGATCGTATGGGCTCAGCCCATCCAGGTTGAACAAACTCACAAGGACAGAAAGCAGATGAGTGGTTGGCCAAGGTGATGAGGGGTCTGTGCTGGAAGACAGCATTGGGCTTACAGGTATCACACATGTGTGACAGGAATAGCAGAAAGAGCAGAGAGAAAGGAACGGGTGCAAAATGTGAACCAATAATACCTGAGAACTTCCTGCACAGACCCAGGAAGCTGAGAAGCCCAATCAGAATAAATACAAAATGCCCAAACCAAAATACTGCACATAGTGGTATCTGCTGCAAACTATAGAATATCAAAGATAAAGGGAAAAAAATCCCACAAGAACCCAGAGAGAGGACAAATATCTCACTACAAGGGGCAAAGATCACTACAGATGACTTTTTAGAAACATAAACAAGATGAGAGAGGCGTGAAATATCTAAAGTGTTGAAAGAGAGAAAATAAAAACCCCACCAACCTAGAATTCTGTTCCCAGGGAAGTTATCCTTTCAAAGTGAAAGAGAAGCAATGGTTTTCCCCAACAAACAAAAGTTGAAATTTCTTGTCAATAAACATGTCTTACAAGAAATGTTAAAAGAAGTCTTCAGAAAGAGAAAAATGTTATAGGTCAGACACTTGGATGTAAAGAAAGACAGGAAAAGCAATGGAAAAGAAATGAGTGAGGGTAGAATTAAATTTTTTATTTTTTCTAATGGATTGGGGACTTCTTTTGTGGGGGGATGATAAAAAAATCTAAAACTAATTGAAACTGTGATCTAAAATCTATTGAATTGCACACTTTAAGTGAGTGAATTGTATGATCCTTGAATTCAAGGACGTGACAATATAGCTGTCATTTACACGTGGAGGGGGATTCAGTTTGGAAGGTGAGAATCTTCTGGAGATGGACAGTGAGTGGGGAATGGTTATATGACAACGCAAATGTAGTTAATGCCCCTGAACTCTACACTTAAAAATGGTTAAAATGGTGTAGTGGATTGCCAGCTGGTGGTCAACTTACAACCCCCAGTGGAACTGAGTAAGCGTGGTCCTGGGTGTGCGAGGCCCACCTGGGGACTGTTGCCAGCAGTGTAAGAGGCAGAACTGGAGAAGAAGAAGAGAGGCTGTTGGGAACTGAGGAAGGCTGTTGGGAGATGGTAGAAGCTGTGAGGAGCTGTTGGTTCTTTTGGAGGAGCTTGTCATGCTGGCTTTCCTGATGAACTTGGCTGTTTTCATCCTCTGAGGAGCTCGGGATCTTGTTGGCACTGGAAATAGCTTCCGTTCACTTTAGGGGAGCTCTCGTCCTCACTTTCAGCATTGCTTCTTGGCTCCAGAGGGGAAGATGGTGCACTGCCAGTCTCCTGGAGAAGCTTGCTACATTGGCTTTCCTGATGGGAACTCAACTGTCTTTACCATTGGAGGAGATCAGGACCTCACTGTTGCTGAGGATGGTTGTGGTTCTTTTCAGAGGAGCTCTGGTTCCTACTTTGTGAGTCGCTTCCTGGCTCCAGTGTAGATCCCTCAGCCTGCTAGCACAGATCCTTCATCCCACTAGCACAGACTTCCTAGCTTCCACCACTGACCTTTGGGCCTTCCCGGCACAGCTCTGTGAAACAGGCCTGCATGAGATATTGTTATGGGCTCTGGGCCTCCAGCTGGATTCATGCAGGATATTTCTGTGGGATCCAGGCCCTCGATTAAATTCCTTGGCCTTAGTGTGTGGACAAATTTCCTCCACTCTTTTGTATATCATTCTTTGGGTGACTATTATAAATAATCTTGTAAAATGTGTGCCCTGTATTACATTGTTTCCCCTTGCAAAATAACCCCAAACCACAACAAATGGTAAATTTTATGTTATATTAACTCTACCGCCCCCCCAAAAATATATGTATATATATGGGGGTTGAAACTAGGGCCTTTGGACTAAGTTACATCTTCAGCAGTATTTGTTTTTTTTTTTTTTTTTGAGACAGGATCTTGCTAAGTTGCCCAGGCTGGTCTAGAATTTGTACCTCCTGCCTCAGCCTCCTGACTAGCTGGGATTATAGATGCGGAACTACGGAGCCCAACTTCTAACTTTTTAAAAAAAATTTTTTTTGAGACAGGGTCTCACTATGTAGTTTAGGCTGGCCTGGACTAGCTATGTAACTCAGGCTGGCCTTGAACTCACAGCGATCCTCCTGCCTCAGCCTCTCAAGTGCCAGGATTACAGGCATGTACCACTGTACCTGGCTACTGTAATTTTTAAAAATAAATTTTGAAACAGAGGCGGGGAAGTACCCTGGAACCAAATCATGTGCCCCTAGATATTGAAGTTAGAGACAAGCCCCAGCCTTAGTAAACGTCTGAGGAAAGAATGAAGGGCTCCCCCACTGCACAGAGAAAGAAATTGAGGCCCAGGGAGGTTGTGGGGCTGCAGAGGACCACCCAAGGAGGCACGTGGAGGGTGGGACTAGAACCCAAAATCTGTTCCAGTCTGTTCCATGGCCCAGGCCTGCGCTGGGTGGGACTAGATTCCACAGAGAGCTCCTCCCCCAGCTGTGTGCATCTGTCAGCCTCTGTGGGATGAAGCAATACCTAGGAACCTGGCCAAGGACACAAAGGCCCAGGACAGAACAACTGGAGCCACTTCCAAGGGGCATGGTCGGCAGCCTAGTGCTGCGCCTGGGCCCTACAGGGTGCTTCCCTCCTGCCTGGCTCAGGGAGCTGCATTCCTAAGGCCACACCTCACCCTGTCACCCCAGATCCCCCTAGCTGAGAGGTAAGAGGCTGTCCCAGCCAGTTAGCCCCTGGGGGGATGTCCTCAGCAGGTCTCTGCACCTCCCTCGGTCCCCTTCAGGATAATCTGGTTCCATCTGGTTCTGCGAGTCCCACCGTTCAGCTCTGATGGAGAACACTGCCTTTGGGTGCCCCTAGTCTGAGGGTGGAGGTGGCTGCCCTGACAAGCCTCAGTCCAAGGTGGGAGATGCAGTCCTGTACACAGGAGCCTGTCGTAGGGTGGAGGATGCACAGCCTTGCCTTCCTAAAGACTCCAGTCTGAGAGAAGCCAATCTACACTCAGGTGCTCCCAGGCTGACGGGAGTGCCCTGCCTCCAAGCCTGGGCTTTGGTTCTTTCTTTCAGGTGCCCTCTCCCCTTCCCAGCTGTGGGGTGAGCCGGCCCACACTGCTCTTCCTCAGAACTCAGCATGACTCCGAGTTCCTCACAGTGGGCCCCACCTTAGGCTGTAAGCTGCAGCCAGCATGGAGACAGACTGCCCATGTGCCGGGCCTGACAGAAAACATACGCTCCCACCATGCCATTGGCTTTGGAAAGAAGCTCTTTGGCCCGGCTGTGGCTGCCACAGTTCCCAGAACAGCGCCCCCTTGGCCCAGGACCTGTACCACGCAGGCCTATGGCAGGATTGTGCAGAGCTGGAAGAACTCAGATCAGACAGGTCCTTCCTGCCTTGTTGCGGCCCAACGCCGAGGTTGGCCCAAAGGCAGGGTGACTGCTCCGGGGCCACCCCACACCCACAGTGTCCGCCTGATTCTCACTGCACTCCCAGAGGTGGGATGATGACTGACGAAGGAGCTCAGAGCCTGTTTCCCATCTAGCAAGTGGTGACTCTTCTCACGAGACTGTTGCCAAGATTAAACTAGGACAATGCGGTGAAAACGTCAGCACGTGTCTGGTCAAGGTGGGTACTTGCTCATTTTGTGGTTTGGCTTTTTCTTCCTTTTTCTTTTTTTCCCCCTGCTCAGCATCCACACTTTTAGGGACAGAGAGGCAGCTCTGTCCTAACTCAGAAGCTGACACTCGCCACCTGCTTCCACCAATCAGGAGCCTGCCCTGAGCCTGGGGGATACACACGTGCGGGGGAGGTCAGTGGAAATCATTCGCGGGGGCAGCGGCAGGCTGAGGCCGGGAAATGGTGGCCCTGAGCACAGAAGCAGAACCAGGCACTTCCTGCCGGGCCCCTTCCCTGTGCCCCCAGCCACCAGCCTGCCTCGACACCTGTCCCCTCTCTGAGCCCGGCTCTCCAATTGATTCCGTGAGCAACTTGGTGTCCTTCCAGTAAATTCTTGTTCTGCTTAAATTAGTCAGTTTCCATTGTTTTTAACGAAGACCAATTTGGAAATTATTGTGAGGAGAGGAGGGCAGACTACACACCCCAGCAAGACGGGGGAGCTGATCATCTGGTCTAGTCGGGCTTCGAGACAGGGAAAATCCGGTTTGTGTCCAAGGATGTGAATCGAGCAGCCTGTGGTATGTAGCGATGAAACAGCTAATTAAATCACATTTAATTCATTAATTAAATGATGGCCTACGGCCACCTGGAAAGAAGCACCACTGAAGGCAGAGCGGTGAGGGCCTGAGTCGATGCCGCCAACGAATGGCAGGGAGACTTTGAGGACGGATGATGCCTCTGACACCGAACGATGAAAGGAAAACGGACAAGCTAAAATCCCGAAGTTCTTAGCTTGAGGCACAGACTGGAACCTAGGAAAATTCTGTAGAACGGGACTAAAAATTCTCCCTTCTTTTTCTGCAGCAAGACAGAGTTTGTGGAAAGCCCAGTGCAGAATCAGATCCTTTTCACGGCCAAATTCTAACAGCTGCTGGGCTCACAGCCTCTTCCTCCTCCCTGCCTGCTGCATAAACGCTGACAGTGCCTCAAGGCTGGCCCTGGGTCCTTTCCTCTGCTTGCTTTGCAGCTCTCCAGCATGTGGGATGCATTTGGCTGCAAGTAACAGAAAGCTGTGCAGGTGGAAGCCACAGGTAGGCGGCTCCTGGCACAGGCGGGTCTGCTGTCAGTGTGTGGCTGCTCTTCATCAGCAGCTCTGCGGTTCTCTGAGCTGGCTTCATCAGAGGGGTGGGGATGCCAGCTCAGACTGGCTTGCAAGGACTGATATGTGAATCCGAAGTCCATGTTCCCTGGGTCACGTTGGTAGTTAGAAATTGGCAGTGGTTGACATATTTATATCATGGAAATCAGCAAACACTACAAATCTGGAGTTTTGTTTTAATTGGACAGGTGGTATATCAGTACACTACCGGCTTTCTCCTAGATCTGGGTCCCTAAAGGGATGGCATGGGCTACCAGCTTCTTTATTTATGTGCCCAGAAGACAGGGACAGAGAGACTCTCCCCTGTCCATGGAACCAGGTCCTGCTCCTCAGCCTCAACTGAGAATGAGCACCAGATGCTACTTGACTGGCCTGGTCTCACCAGGATCCCCTTGGAGCAGGACTGTGAGCTCAGTTTCTCCTGAAGAGCAAGCGCTCTGAACAAAATGCAGCTTCTTTAGGGAATGAGGAAAGAAGACATAGAGGTGGGTGGGCAGCAACAATCCCACCATACTGTCAGGGGGGCTCACACACACCTGCAGCTTCCCTGATTCCTGAGCTGTGTCCCCAGCCCGGGTAACTCACACACAGACCTGCAGAACTGACACCTCCTGGACATCTCTGCTGGGCAGGAATAATAATCACCGCAGCCGATGTACATAGCACCCACTGAGCACCAGGCTTCTCTCCATGTGTCGGACTCGGATTTGCTCAGCTAATCCACATGGGGCTCTAAGACGTGGGCTCCAGCCCGTTTGCAGATGAGACAATGAGGCTCTGGTGGTGCTGGGACAAAAACCAGCCCCCTGGCTCCAGGCCCCTGCCCTGAACCTCACTCTACCTATCCCCCATGCCCGCACACTTGTGATGCCTCAGACTTGTCTATTTCCCTCTGCATCTGCCTGCAGCCCTTCACCTCCTTGTCTACCACTGGCTCCAGAAAGTCCAGGCCGGGACAGAGGCCTCACTCTGGCTGGCACAGTGCCCCTGCCTCCCCTACCAGGCCTCGTAGCCCCTGGTTGCTCTCCCCTTCATGACCTGTGAATTCTCTGGGTGCAGGAAATGGGCCCTACTCCACGTGCCCAGTGCCCTCAGCCCAGGGCCGGGCACAGGGGCCCACTGGTAAAGAACAACTTGGGAAGAGCCCAGCCCAGGCCCGGGTTCTGGTGGTCCTACATACAGACGCCTTTGCCTGGCCTTCTGGCGGTGTCCTGGCAGCCCCTCCACCACCCCAGCTGGGTCTACTTCACACGCTCAGCACGGATCTCCTTACCTCCGCTCTCAGTTCCCTTCCTGCTTTACTCTTTTATTAAGATTCTAATTAAATAATTCTAATTAAGTGTAATGAGCTGAATCGACAAACTTATTGCGATAAATGGCATCCAAGATGTGCGCTCTCCCGATCCTTCTCGGCCAGCAGAGCGGATGGCACTGGGCCCTGCTGCCTGGGGGTGACTTAGCGGCTGGACCTCAGTGCCACACAAGGACATGGCCATGTGGGAGCCCCAGGCCAGACTCTGCAGCCCAGCCAAGGCCTCCCCTGGCCCGGCGTCCCTGCCTCTTCCTGCTTTAGGCTGAAGTCCCCCTCTTTTTAGGGACGATGAGCAATGCTTGGCCCATCAGTCCTGAAGCCTTTGCTGCCTCCTTGTGAGGCCGGGCAGCCACGGATCCAGACCCAGAGCGGGGGTTGGCTAACTACACAGGGGCCTGTCTCCACCTTCATCCTCGCTCTCTGAAGAGGAGGAACTGCCCTGGTCTGTGTCAAGTTCCACCCCAATCTGGGCCCCATCTCACTTTCTAGCAGATGGCAGGTTAGATAGGAGCGAGGGAGCCTCAGCGAAAGAGGAAGTGCTGGAGCGCTGACTTAGGCCTGGCTTTTATCCTGGGCCTGCCCCTTCTGGGTGGTGCAGTCACCTTATCTCTCTGACCCTCAGTAATAACGGCCACCACTGACCAACAACCTCCTGGAAGGTAGGTTCCCTGCTTTATATCTGCTGTCTTGGGCTGCCGCTTTTGAAATCAGAATGCCTGGTTCAAATCCAGGCTCTGCCCCTTTTCTGCTGAGTATCTCTGAGCAAGTACCACCCCCTCTGGGCCTCAGTTACCTCTTTCTCCAAAATAGTGCCCACCATAGAGGATTAATGAGGTGGCTCGTTGTAATGGCCTTAGAAAGTGGCTGCTGGCAGTAAATGCTCACTTCATCCTCACAGGCTATAAGGTGGGTCCCCGCTGTACAGGTGAGGAGACTGAGGCATCCTTTGACCAAGGTTATGGAACCATCAAGTGGTAAAAGTAGGATTTGAACCCAGGTCCTCCTGGTGTCTAACTGTGCTCTTTCCACAGTGCTGAAGTCCTAGCTTTCCCCAAAGGACCTGTTTCCCCGCTCTCACTGAGCGCTGGCAGGGCCCGATGATACGGTCTTCCAAATGGATCAAAGGAGCCCTGGCCAACCAGGGGACTTGGGAGCGAAGGGTTCCGAGCTCAGAGCCCTGCGTCTGGGGACCAGGGGTGAAGACCCACTGCCGGAGACCTCCTGGAGCCGCCTTCCACCCAGCCCCCAAGAAACAGGCACTGACCTTCTGGATTTGACTTCTTACAAAAACAAGGGCTGATCTGGGAGGAACAAGAGAGAGCCGAGGCTGGACAGGGCAGGGCCAAAACAAACACCCCACTGCCACCCCGCCAGGCCCCCTCCAGGTGCTACAGACATGCACACAGGCACATGCCAGAGCCTCCGAGTCATCATGTGCCTGAGTCACATTTGGGTGTGAATGCCTCTGCACACAGCCATGGAGCCAGCGGAACACACTGTGGGGACGCTTGCTCCACCACACCCGCTCCCGGCTGGCAGTGACAAGGGACATCAGGCCGATACCACATAGGATGCCCACATCCCACGCAGACCACGTCCACCCCCCGCCCCCCAGACACACAGACTGGGGACACCACCAAGCCCAGACTCTGGCTGTGCACACCGCTTTTCCTCCACGGACCCACCCAGGTGCCCCCAGTTAGGAATTGGGGAGGAAGCGCTGTTCCCTCATCAACCACCCACTGCCCCGTGTCAACCCTGGAAGTTCCTCCTCTTGGGCCTGGAGGATGGCCGTGGCCTCGAGTCACCATAGAGCCCCTTACTGAGCAGCCTCGGTGTCCTTACGTCCCTGCAGAGCCCCACTCAGCCTCCCTCAGGAGCAAGTCGCAAGCCCTCACCAGCGCTGCTCTCCGCCCCGCTTCCCTGCCGACACCCCTCTTCTCCACCCACACTACCCCTTCACACATCCCAACCGTCCCTGAATCTGCACTGCTTTCCTCCACCTCAGCCACTCCGTCTCAGGCTAGCCTCGCCCCACACCAGCAGCAGGGTCCCATGGGATCCCTGCCCCTTCCTGCCTTCTTCCCCCGTGCTGACACCACACGTGCTCCCTGTGCCACCGTGAGGGGAGTCTGGCGTGCCCCACCACTAGAACACCAGCTCCACGAAGGTGGGAATGACTGCCGTTCTATTCCCTGCCGTGTTCCAGGCACCTCGGACACAATGGGCACAGATCAATCAAAGGTGCCGAGAACCACTTTGACTTGAGCCTGGCTTAGAGAACACCGGGCCAGGCCCAGCCCATGTGCGACAGCCCTGCGATACAGTCCTGGCGTGGTCAGCTCACTTTACCCGAGTCTCCGGGATCACACCAGTGTCCTGAGGATGAAAGGAGAGAGAACGTGTGGACTCTCAGTGTGGACCCCCACGGGTGGGAGGCATGGAGGCCGGGTCTCCCCTGAGCTCCCGCCCCTGGAGTGTCAGAGTGTGGTGGGGAGAGCGCTGCACATCTCAGGGCCAGATGCCAGACAGCCCTCCACCTCCCCTCGCCTGGAATTCCACCCGCAGAAACAGCTGGCTGGTGCTAGCTCCAGCCTCGTCACACTGCCCAATCCCGTTAAGGGACTTGTCCAGGGACTGTGAACATGGCTTCTCCTCACACCTTCAACTGAAACTGCCCGAGTGGAATGCTTTCCCAACTCAACGGAGTGGTCTGTAGCATCTTCCCTCTGGGTACGGTTTGGCAGGGGGGTCGGGGCCCACATATGCACCCGGGTGTTGTCAGCGGGCAGCTCCGAGAACATACGCACCCCCTGCCCCAACTCTGCCACCTGGGGTGGGCCTTTCCTTGGGGTAGCCCCCTCCGCCGCCCCACCCACAGAGCAGCCAACAGGGACAGTGAGAGCCGTAGAGGAGCAGTTCTAGTACAGCCGGAGCGTTAACTCACTAACCCCGAGACTCCTCACACGCCCTTCTTCATCCTGTCGCACACATGAGGAACAGACCACAGGCTAGTGGGTCATGTACGAGGCGACCAAGTGGCAAATCCAGGATTCACACCCAGCCCCGTCTGCCACACTCCGGAGCTGTGCACGTCAGTCTTCCAGGCCTCTGTGCGGCAGCTTGGGCTGCAGACGGGATCGCCGGGCTCGAGAGAGGGAATGGACAGAAGTCTGAGGTGATGCTTGTTAACATGCTTGAGAATTCACCGAGGTCCTTCTCCCGCCTCTTCTCATAATCTTTTCCACTTCCCTGCAAGGCCGCCTCCCCCGAGCCTGAGGCCCTGTGCATGGAGCGCCGAAAGAACGCTCTCCTTCCCATGGGTGGGCGGAGGAAAGGACATGCGGTCCGTAAGACCTGTGGGTCAAGTCTCAGCTCTGCCTCTCAGCTGCCCTCGAGTCCCAGGGAAATCCTGTTTCTTCTGGGGGCCTCAGATCCCAAATGTAAACAAAGTGGGGGCTGAAGGGCCATCAGGGGCTCTTCTAGCACTAGCATTCTAGAATTTTGCTTTGAGAGCATTCTGGAGACCAAGCTCTGTGATCCGGGCAGAGGAATGGGTCGTATCTTTTATCAGACCCGGCCAAGCTGGGCACATAGGAGCCCTGACTGTAAGAAGCCCTGAATGCCTACGCCCAGGGCACACGGGACGATGTGTTGCACGATGGGTCTGCTGACTCACGAAGTGCATAGGTGCCAGGCCCCTCTTCCACTCTACAGCTTCTCTCAGGAACCAGGCTGGTTCTACCTTCTGATGAGCTGATTCACGCAGGGCCAGGACCTGGGGCCATGAGGTGGACTGAATACGGGCCCTGGCTTCATGCCAGGCAGCCAAGCTAGCAAAGGCCACCTCCAGCCTTTCTCCCCACCCATGAGGCCCCACTGGAGGACTCCTCTCTTCCACGACCCCACCCCAGCATCCCCAGGTACCATTCCTGTTCTGACTTCCAGTGTCCTGCTGGCATGGGGAACCGCACGGCTAGGGCGCTTCCAGGGCACCATGACACACACCCCGGGACTATGAAGGGCCAGCCATTCAGATGGGCCAAGCTAGGGCTCAGCAGGCGCACTCAGAATCACTGTCTGGCAACACGGACTCCACAGCCCGCATCTGTCCTGGCTGGAAACAGAAGCACCCAGCAGCTCCGTGTTAGCACCTGGCTGAGGTTACTCTTGGTCTCAGTAAGCAAGGTCACTGTGTTCTCCAAACGCTCCAAGTGAGCTGAAGAGAGACGGAGCCACTCCAGGACAAGGAACAAGGAATCGGAATGCCAGGCCTGTCTGCTAGCAGCTGCGTAAGGCTGGCAGGTAGTCAGCAGCTGTGTAACCTGCGGGCCTCAGCACCGCTATCTCTACAATGAGCAAACATCACCCCTGGCACTGTCGCTGCAGCTTAAAGGGGCTGTGTGGGTGCTGCCAGTGCTTGAGGTGTGCTTCGCCCCTCCCACCCTCTGGGGCTGGCATGTACCTCACTCTGAGGAAGCCTCCCTGCTCTGAGGGACACCAAGGCACATGCTGGGGCACTCTGGCAAGCTGGGCGACACCGCTGGCAGCAAGATGGGGGGCCTGATGTGCTCAGACACGGCCTTGGCCTTGAGTCTAACCTGAGCATGTCCACAGAGGAGGCCCGGAAGGGCAGCTGGCTGAGCAAAGGCTCTGTTATGGCTGGTCTGCGAAACTGGCCCCTGCCCTGACTCTCCCTGTGGAGAAGCCACTGCCAGCCATTCCCGGGTTCCGTGCTGCAGGCACAGCAGGGCAGGTGCATCTTGGCTTGGGTGCCCTTTGCTCTAGGGCCCAGTGCAGCAGAAATGAGCTCTGGAGCCAGACAGATTGGGGTCAGAATCCCAGGGCCACTTCCTACCGGCTGAGTTCAACTTGTTCATCTTCCCTGACTCTCCGTTGCCCCATTCCTACACGGGGGCCAGGACCACCCACCTTGTGACAAAGCCGAAAGGACTAGTGACACTGATGGTGACTATAAAGGACCGAGTGGGGTCGAAGGCCACTTCCCAATAAACACACAGGCCACCTGCTCTGACCCACACATAAGCAGGGTGGAGGAAAGCCGGGAAGACCAGGCCCGGACCAGCACCCCAGATGTGGAACCCAACTCCCGAACCATGCTTGTTCAAAGGCGCTCGGAGAGATTTAATTGGGACGATTTCTCCTGAAGACTCAGCATCCACAGAGGGAAGCTGAAGGTCACATCAAATCTGAAAGGCAACTTTGTTCTTCCTGCTCCATCCGTTATGCATGAAAGAGCAGACGGCGGGTGCTCAGGATTCATAATTTGAGACATCCGGAAACTAAAGATTTTGGCCAAATTTAAACTGAAAGATGAACTTGTTGGGTGTCTTTTAAAATTATGTGGGAAAGAAGAAAGGGGAGAATTTCTTAGTCTCTGTGATCCACTCAGAATTCTCAGGGAGTCTGCCCAATGGCTGACATCACAGGGCACTGCCTCTGTGCCCTGGACATTTGAAATACCACTGTTTGAAAGAGATAAAGAGATGATGCTCAAGGAGCGCCCGCTGCGGCATGGGCAGGGGACTCAGGAGTGCCCGGACAGCAGCCAGAGGCCGGAGGAGCCCAGCCTGGTGTGACGGTCACTACGCAGACAGACAGGAGGCAGCGGGCAGCTCGACCACACACATCTCTTTAAAGGCCAGCACGTGGCAGACGAGGGTCCAGGGTGACTGGGCTGTGGCTTCACCAAGCACTTGGGGCACCACCATTTCCGCTCCAGGCCTGGAGCCCTCAGCACTCGGGGAACTGATGGCAGCTGGGCTCAGTGTGGGTGGCCACTGGGAGCTAAGTCGGGAGCTCAGCATAGCCCTTGGGATGCAGGACGTACTCGGTTAATGCAGTCACTGTCATTTATTTTCTTAAACAATACGGTACCAATTCTCCTTTGCTCTCAGGTAATCTTTGATCCACATTAGTATACAGTCTACCAACAATGTGAACCCAGGGAGGCAAAAAAAGGAAGAATGTTGTATTTTGTTCACAGAAGGCAAGACCAAGGCTCGAGGAAAGGTAACCAATCCGGGGTCAGAGTTCCTAAATGGCAGAGCCAGAATTGGGCCTCAGGTCCCCAAACTGGAAACACTCCTGACTCTCCCATCACACAAAGCTGCACATGCTAGGTTCGCATGGGCCCCGCCTGGCCTTTGGCCCCAACACTGAGGCCAGCCTAGTTCGCATGCAGCAGAGTAAATCTAGCAAGGGAACAAACGTTGTGATCAGTGGAGAATGTGATGGAAACGACACCCTCCATGGGGAACAGGCCCACAAAGACACACAAATCCTACACACATTCCAGGGGCCCACAGACCGTGGCTCCAGCTTTCAGAGACCTCAGCTGTGTGGACACACTGGCCTCTGCAAGTCGTCCAGAGGCGACCTCACCTCACACACGCCCAGCTGCAGGGTGGAGAGGGGCCCCTGAGGCCATTACCCCTGCTCCGGGGGCACTGGGTATTGCTTCTTGGTGTGTTGCCCACTCAGGTCTGCAGTCACTTCCACTTCCACTGCCAAAGGGCAGGGGCCACCGGCTGTCGTACTCTGGTCACTCCATCTAAGTGCTGCTTATATTTCGAAAAGAGAACATTTATTATTTGTGTTTTTCCTCATTAGCCTCCCTTTACAGCATCACAAAGCAAAGCACCAGACTTGGCCGCTGACACACGGGAAGCACAGACAGCTGTCAACAGAGACCGATGAAGGTCACAGTGTGGCCAGCACAATACAGGAGGCCCGCCAGTGCCGTGTGCCGAGGACAGCCTGTGTCCTGCCCCACCCCTGCTGCCCGGACAACTACGGAGGCAGATCTCAAGGACTGAGGGGGATGCAGGGCCATGGGAGTGCACAGGGAAAGGAAGTCACTTCCTCCTGAGGAAGGTCCTACAAGCCCCTCCCCGGACCCATTCTGATACAGACGCTCAGTTAGCGGTGAGGCTTCTAAGAAATGCGGCAGGCGAGTTTCCAGGGGATGCAGAAACCTGCCCTGACAAGCCAGGCCGCTGGGAGGCACCTTGGGATGGGAAAGATGCTCCAGGCTTGGCTGGGTTTCAGGATGCCAGAGCCCAAAGGCCAAGCAGGGAGGAAGGAAGGAGATTCTAAAGACAGCTCAGCTTGCTGCTGGGATGTCCTGACTGGGCCGCCGTGTCAGGAAAGAGAACAGCGTGATGCTTACGGAGTTTGATTTTGTTTCACCCTTGGATTTAGCAGACTTCAAACACTTGCATCTTCATGGAAATTGACAGTGAGAAAGCCAGCAGGGCACAGAGGCTTGCGCCAGTTCTGTGTGGAAAGGCACCAGATGGTTTGTTATGAAACACATTTTAGTCAGAAAATAGCTGGGGATTTTTGGTTCCTGGGAGGACAACAAAGCCAGAAAAAAGGAGGTATGAGTTGTGAGAGGTGGCAGCAGGGAAAGCAGCTTTGGCATCAGACCCAGGTTCTATTCGGCTCTGCCCACTACATGTGTGGCCTCACTTTCTTCCTCTGTAAAATGGCTGCAAAATATTCCTACATGGATCTAGGTGCTAGTTTTCACACATTATCCCAGGAAGCACGGGGAGGTGGGACACAGGGACACTCACACGGACACAGACAAAACGAGAGCAGGCACAGCCTCGTCCTGGAGCGGGGCAGTCACAGGGCGCTGATCCCCACAGATGCAGTCAGACTCGAAGTCACAGGCAGCCAGCCAGTCACACTGGGCCCCAGCACAGGCAGGTACCATTCAAGGGGACTTTGGGCCCCCTCTCAGGAAGGAGGGGCAGAAATCTCTATTCAATGCAGCACCATGGAGGAGCCCCTGGGGCCACACCTGCTGTAGATTTTAAAGTGCCAAGCTGTGTGTTATCTTTGGTCAGGGGCTGCCTCCCAAGAGCTCCCGGGGCTAGGGCTTGAGCCCAGGCCTGCTGGACCCTGAGAAAGGCAAGCCTGAGGCCCCAGGCCTCTCCGGAGGTGGCAGTCTCCTGAGCGCAGAAGATGACGAGTTCTGGTTGCTTTCAGTAAGGACGAGGGATGTCCTTGGCGAAATCCAGGCTCTTGAAAAGGAGAAGGGATAAGAAATGCTTTGGTCACTGTCCTGACACCCACGGCGAGCTGAGCTGGCTCAAGAAGAGCAAGAGCACGAGGCCAGTCACAGCACTGCATCCATTACGTGCCTGGTGCAAAACCAGCTTCCAACCACAGACAGGAGTCACTGAATAAATATTCAAGGCTTCTTTCAGTTCGAAGAGAAAGAGCAGGTTAAAACAATCTCTCTTCTTCCCCCTGCTTGACTGGCTGCGGCTTTGATCTGCAGGCTGACGTTGCTGTGGGCCGGAAGGGGCGGCTGGCAGGTCCTGGAGCTGGTTCCCCACCACAGGTGGCTTTGGTCGGTCATGTGCCTGGGCTGGTCGTGTCCTGCGGGCTCCAGGCCCTCAGAAGCCAAAGAGGTCCTCCTGGTCAGTGCCACTGCTGTCGGGCTTGTTCCAGTCGACAGGAGAGAGGCACTGGGCGTAGTGGATGTCCTGTGCAGACAGTCCAGTGTCTAGGACCTGGGGGTTTGTCCTCGACTGCGCCAGCCTGGAAGACAGAGCTGTGTGAGCCTAGCGCCTGGCCACAGACCTGGTGGGGCCTGAGAAGCAAGAGCAGCCTGGCCAGTACTGGGGCCAGAAAGGAGACAACGAGGGCAGGACAAAGGCAAAGGCAAACATCCCAGCAGCCAGGAGAGGTGCAGCCTCTGAACAACAGGCTGCCCTGAACAACAGGGTCTAAACTGGGCCAGTGAGTGGGATCCCTGTCTCCCCCACCCCACCTAGGGCTAGGGCGCTCACACCAAGCTCAGCCAGGGCAGGAGCTGCCTAGGGAAGAGGGGAGAGGGCAGCACTGGGAAGGCAGTGGCCACCGGCCAGGGGCTGGAACTGGCCAACCACAGGAAGACTGCTTGGCTGTAACTCTGTTTAACAGGTTGCTTCTCAAATAAATAACATAAAAAGAAGACAACATAAACAGCCACTCAAATAAATAACATTATCGGGAATCAAACTCACGACCTTGTGCTTGCCAGGCAGGCGCTGTGCCGCTGTGCCGCTGAGCTAGATCCCCAGCCCCCCTCAGGAGGGATTTGTGGGAAATTCTAACAGCCTGGAAAGGGGTCTGACAACGAGCCAGAGGCAAACACTGTGAGCTGACGGGTTTCACAAAATGTCTATGCACTGGACTAGCATGAATTAAGCCCAAGTCTGGGCTGTGTGATTATAACATGCTGTTGTTTTCTGTTTAATGCTTTGCTGACTTTTGAAATTGTTAATAAAGGGCACATGACACTTGAATAATCTGAGAAAAGCAAATGAAAGCTTTGCTTCAAAAGAGGAGGGGCTGTGAGCCAGGGAAGCAGGGAAGGTGGGGAGGTCTCTGCTTCCATGAAGGGGCCACACATGCTGCCCCGCTGGGCTGGACTGGCGCTCTCACTAGGCGGCAGGAAGAAGCCGGCCAGGTGGGGGAAGGCAAAGCGAAGCTCCTGACTCTGTCCCATCCACCAGACCCCCAGTCCTAAGTAACACCTCAGAAGGGGAGGGCTGCAGGGAGCTGCTGAAGTCCCTAAGGAGAAAGGGAGGCCTGAGTGACGGGGGACCGGAGCACAGCACCCTGAGCCAGCTGCCAGCCTCTCCTCAGCCACAGACTTCTTGGCCGTGTGTCCTCAAGCTGAAGGCAGCCAGGAGTACAGGGACGGCCCCTGGGAAGATGGTGAATCCCTACTGCCCCGGGGCTTTACCAAAACCCCTGCCCAGGATCCTGACATCCTTCTCTACGTGGCACTAAAGGGGCTTAATTGAGCACTGCCTTCTCCCTGGCCCTGCGTAAAGACAAGCTGTGCGGAGGGGCGGGGACAAAGCCTGCAAAAAGCCGGCATGTGGAGGCTGCCGCCCCCGGTAGAGAAAGGAAACGAGCACGGGCTGCAGGGTTTAGCACAGCTCAGGTTGTGGCAGAGCAGCCGCGGGGAAGAGGTTTAGCTTAGTAATAAGAGCTTTCGAACACATCTGGCCACTCCGGAAGGGGCTCCCTCGCTGGGCAGGGAGCTCCCTGTCCTGGAAGGTATTTGAGTAGAGGTGGGATTCTTGATCTGGAGGAATCAATCAGAGGGACTCACTCTCAGGCATGGCAGAGGCAACCCTAGGTAAGCAGCCAATATTACCTAGAAAACGCTTCATCCAGGCCATCGTCCAGCTCCTTGGGGAAACAAAACAGGAGGTGAGAGCTGAGTGGGATCCTGCGCTCCCCTTTGGGGTCTGTCCTGCCCTGGGTGACCTACGGCCTGGGCTTGGCACGGGGGTGCAGCGGGGTACTCAGAGAAACAAGCACAGGCAGGGCTTCCACTTCACTGCAGGTACAGCCTCTCAGCCCAAGGACCCACAGCTGGGGCAGGGACGGGAGAAAGGGCCAGTGAGTTCAGCCCCGGTTCTGTCACGAGCTGCCTGTGAGACCTGGAGCAAGTCATCACTTCTCCTTGAGACTCAGTTTTTCCTCCCATAAAATGAGGGGCCTGTGATTTCCATGGTTTTCAAATTCCGACAGGCAAAGGCTGGAGAAGGCGACTACCTTTTATCCCCTTCCAAAGCCAAGCTCAAGCCCTAAGTTCCCACAGATGACTGACGACAGGAGCCTCGGTGGAAAAGTGCAGGGTGAGGTCCCTCAGCCTCCCAGAGCCACTGGGCAAGCGGTAAGAATGAGGACCCACAACAGAGCACAGCTAGAGGGACCTGACCCTGACTGAAGTCCCTCAATGTTCTAGATTCTTCAAAATTAAAGAGACAGGACAAGTGACCATGCCATCTATAGTAGACCCTGGACCAGACAAAGGACACGGAGGGCACCTGAGCAACGGAAGCTCTGGAGACTATACAAGAGGGTTGTATCAATGTTCACTTTCCAATTCTGGTCACTGTCACAGATTCTTTGTGAATTTATTTCTGTAACATAGTCTGAAATTTCTAAATGAAAAATTAAAAGCGTTCCGGTTCCTCTGGGAGGTTTGTGGGCAGAGGTTCACGGTCCTCAGTGAGGAGATGAAAGAGCTGAGACCCAGAGAAGTGAAGGGGGCCTGCCCTGAGCCACGGGGAGTCAAGGGTCAGGCTGACAACAGCCCAGTCCCTGGTTCCTCATTCAGCCGGCTGAGCAGGGAGGGGTGTCAGGGACAAACTCTGCCCTGCCAAGAACAAGGGAGCCTTTGGCTGATCCTGTGGTGGGCAGAGCGGTGGACGCTCAAGCCAAGAGGCCGGGCATTGTGAGGAGACAGCTGTGCTGGGAGCCAGGACTGCTGGGGGCGCAGCCCTGGGTTCACAAGGGACATTGTTCTTCCCCTGGGCTGGGTCTGGTTCTCCCAGAGGCCCACAAGTCACAGTGCGAGGGCTTGGACCGGGAGCTGCCTTAAGCTCATCCACAGATCTGGCTGGGGCTCACTGGACCCCGTGGGGTCCCCAGGGCACAGGGTCACTCACCCAGACGACACTGCTGCTGCTCAAGGCTTGAGGCCTCAGAGCTTCATCCACGTTAGTGGTGTTAGCACTGACTGTGGACAGCGGGGCCTTGGTGGTCTCTTCCAAGTCCAGCAGGTTCCCAGTGGCCACCACTGTGAGGAGGTCCGGTCAGGGGCATCAGTAGGAGATTGGCCACGTATTTCCTCATCTCCTGACCCCACCTGAGAGGTCCCTGGGCTGTCCAGTTTCTGACACCCTCTTCAGACAGGGCCTAGCCCAGGCCCATCACTACAGCAGCCAGAGCCCCACCTGACACTCGCGGTCAGCGCTGGTCAGCGGCCTGCAAGGTGAGAACCTGTCTCCCTCTGATGGCTGAGACTAACTTTCATATCTACAACAGCTGTCAGGTTTTTCAGAGGGCTCCGAGCAGAGTGTATACATACACACTATATTATATACGTGCACAGAGACAGAAAACATGCATGAAAACAAGTAAATTTTTTTCTAATTTATCTATAATGAAGATGTCTAACTGACCTAACAAAACAAAACAAAACTCCAAAAGTTTACCCTAGCCCAGGAGAGAGGGCCCTGGATGAAGGGCAGGCTCCGTACCCTGCAGTGAGGGCCCCTTCCCTGCCCGAGACTCACAGCTTTTCAAGGAGGGTGTGTTGTCGTGGCGGGTCCCCAGCGCGTCCCCGCCCTCTTGGCTGGCTTTCTCCCTCTTTTCTTTCTCTGTGGGATCAAGGTACAATATATCAGAGCCCCAGATAGCAGCACTCATCCCAGCAACCAGCGGGCAGGAGGAAGCCTCCATCTCAGGGGCACTGCTAGGTCTCCCGAGGGAGGAAGGACACCTTGCAGACTTACAAGCACCCTGAGGGAAAGAGACAACCTAGTTCCTTTTTCAGATGGAGAAACTGAGACCCAGGTGAGAGGACCTATTCAAAATCACAAGCTGGGTGAAGGCAAAAGCTGGGAGTCAGCCCAGGTCTAGCTCCGGGCTGCATCTGTCTCCCAGGCCTCTAGCCCACCCTTGATGTTGACAGACTCACCTTCCTTGGCTGCCTGCCAGAACTCAAAAGCGACTTTGAAGGCCTGGGCCACGGTAAGGGTGACAGCTTGCGCCTGAAAAACAGGAAGTGGGGGTGGGAGAAGAGGGGTGAGTTTCAGCCAGGGAAGAGCAGGTCTAAACTGGAGGGCTGGCGAGTCCAGGCCAGGGCTCCGCTCTGGACTTCCCCACTGCAGTGCTAGGGGTCAACCAACCACAGGCTTGGAGGAGGAAGAGCCGGCTCCTCCCACGTCATCAAAGCAGCCTGGGGCTGAAGGAAGCTCAATCCTGGAGAGGCAGTGCAGCCTCTAGCCCAGGTAAATTCCCACCCTCATTCATCCCCCCACTGGCTACTCACCTCCACTTTTTTTCTTCCACTTTGGGCTTCTCTGAATCAGCTGAGAGGCTCACTTCCTCAGAGAAGCCCTCCCTAGTTACCCAAGGACTTCATACACTACCTGAACCCTTGGAATTGGAGAACAGAGGCCCCCAGAAGGGTTGGAAGGACCCAGCCACTGCCTGAATTAAATCACAGCCAGAGAGGCGAAAGAAAGACTATGTGCAGGGTTAGAGGGACCGGTAAGTGGATTCCAGCAAGGAAGGAGGCAGCTGATGCATTTCCTGAGCAGGAGCAAGATGTCAATGAGTGTCAAGGGTCAAAATTATTCAGTGTCATAACCAACGGGGGTGCGGGGGCAAAGTGGGGGGGCACTGGTCTTTGCCCCACCCCCACCCCCAGCCCCCATCCTCCCCTTCAAATCCTTTCAAATGTCACTTCTCCCCCACTGGGATCAGGTATATGAGTGGCTGTAGCTCACATGTCTGTGCCCCTGTGTGCTCCCCACCACCACACCCCTGCCCCAGAATATTCAAGGGCCCTCAGTGGTGGCAACAACGCTGGCTGAATTGTATCTGTCCAAGAAGCAGGACTTCTTTTTTTTTTTTTTTTTTTTTTGTACCAGGAACCAAACTCAGGGCCTCGCGCTTGCCAGGCAGGCGCTGTGCCTTTGAGCTATATCCCCAGACCAAGAAGCAGGACTCCTGAAGTTTCCTGCCAACCCAGACCTCCCAGGCCACATTCACCCCAACGGCCTGTTCTCTGTGACTCCATGGTTAACCAGCTCGGCTCTGGTAGTGGAAGCCCCCTAGCTCAGAGCTATAGCTAATGCTGGCAACACTGCCAAACTTCCTCCTGAAAGCCCTGGGTGAGAGCAGAACGTAAGACTTCAGGCCTAACCAGCCCTGGCCCTATTTCCCTCCCTCCATCAGACAACGCAATTTAATTGAGAAATGAATCCATGGCCACTGCCTTTAAAAACTCTTTTAAAAAAATTTTTTTTTAAATCTCTAAACAAGCTGAGTGATCCATGCCAATTAAACCTCACGAAGTATAAAATCTCATTTGAATGTCTCCGTCATTTACATTTTTGATGGAAGTACGGGTGCTTTATGGCAAAACTTAAATATGGTAATTAAGTATGAAACTCTTCACAGCTGTTTACAATTTAAGCTGTCACGTCTGAATCAAGTTTAATAGACCCGGTTACCATTGAGAATTGCCCATGAACTAAAAATATGGGCTAATTACCGGTCCGAGTCAGATCACTGTATACCCAAGCAAGGGCCGGTCACCCAATGTGGCAAGGACATGGAAACACCATTATTCTTGCCTGCAGAAAACCTGGGGACACAAGCTTGTACTGTTTTTGCATAAATCTGCCATTGATTTACATACATTTCCCACCCCTTTGCCCCGACGTCCCAAGCTGTAAGTTAAGCCAAATATAACTGGAGATGTGGATGTGTGCAGGTGGCTCAGGCCCAGGCTAGACAAGGGCTGAGAGTTGGGGATGGGAAGGGCCTCTTCCAGGCGGCTGCAAGAATCTAAAGCAACATCAGAGGAAGAACTGGACCTGCTTCGAGAAGACTTCGTACTGCCCAGGCCAGCCCTCCCCTGCGTGCCTCTGGCTGTGGGTCTGTTTATCACCCTGACTAGTTTCCGTTCAGGCCACTTTTCCATGTCTTGCCCTTGTTCCCAGTAACCAGACTATTATTCCTTCAAAGGGGCCACCTACTCAGACCAAATCGGCCCTGTGCCCCTAGCGGGCCTGATGCCCAGGAGGATAAACCCGTGCATGAGGATTAATCCAGGAATGTGGCAGCCGCTTGGAGGCACAGCACCACCCCTCAGGCAGGGTGGAACTGGGGTTATCCAGGCCGTGCACCTGTGCAGCAACCCTGTGCTCCTCCAACTCTACTTCCAAGCTCACAGGCCCAAGCCCCTTAGAGGCCTCTCTCCTCGGCAGATGGAAACCTTTCCTTGCAGGGACATTTCTGACTGTACAACAGGACCGGAGAAGGGAGTCCTGGGTGGCTGTGCTGCCCCAGCATGGGGCTATGCCTTCCTTCGCAGGAAGGAGCCCCGCCCTTCTCCAAGCTCCTTGCTCAGTCAGGTACCCCACTGAGGAGGTGCAGGATGGAGATGCAGGGTGAGCGCTGTGTCACCATCCCACTTAAACCCCGCTGCAGGCTGCCTCTGCCTTGCTGTCCATCAGCCAGGAGTCCGCAACAGCCCCTCCACGGCGTGCCTTTGCACTTGTAGTTCCGCCATTGGAGAGCACCTACCTGTCACCCACATCCTCTAGCCTGCCCAGCCCCTGCTCACCACTTATCCTTCCAAGCGTCTGTCTCTGGGGAACTTCCTGACCTCCAGGCAGATACAATGACCTAACCCAGAGCCAGGCCCTGGGATTCCCACAGACTTGTCCATGTCCCCTGGGTCCTCAGAGTCCAGTGTAGGGCTTAGCCCAGGTCAAGTGTGTCTATGTGTCCATGGAGGCAGCTGCCAGCTGATTGGCACAGAGCCTAAGATGCCCATCTCACCTCTGCCTCCCCCTGAGAGTCCAGAATATGTCCATGTCCCTAACAAGGCCAGGCCAGGAGGCCTTCATGCTGCCAGCCTGGGCTGAACTAAGGTCTCTGTGGACTGATACCACCCTGGGCTGGGCTGTCTCTCGGAGAGCAATCTCCCAGGGCTCCCTGACGGGGGAGGCTGAGTGGCCCAAAGAAAGGAGAAGGACAAGGCACAGTCCAGCCAGTCAGCCCTGATCCCAGACAGGATGTGCTGAGACAGGAAGGCTCTTCTAGGTGTCCAGCGGGAGCCGTGCCCTCTGCCCAACCGGGGTCAGCTGCCAGTGGCCAAGCATCGCCGGGCTCTGTCTTCCTTGGCACCTGCCGTCTATCCTGGGTCAGGCTGATTTCACTTAAGGCTACCTAAATCCTCTGGCCCAGCCCCCTCTTTCTCTTACTCCCAGAACCCGCAGGGAGAGGAAATCACTGCATCTGGGAACGCCCTCCACCCAGGCCCACACTGCAGCAACAGTGAGGCCAGCCACCCTGCCACGCCATCACTTGCTCCATCAGTAGGAAGGGAGAACAATGCAGACGTAATGAGCTTGTATGTTTAAGTCCTTGTCCTCATAGGAGACAACTCCAAGGGTTACCAACTGAGAACAAGACTGTCACGGGGAAAGACACTGCAGCGCAGCGTCCTGGGGCATCACAAGACCCTGCGGGAATGGTCAGTGACACAGAATCTAAAGGAAAGAAACGAGGTGTGCAAAACAAACAGGGGCCCTTTGGAGCAATTCTGGATGTCATTCTGGTGGTAGGCAAGCAGCCTGAAGAAGGGCAGGATCTTACCCAAGGCTACACAGCACATCAGCTGTGATCTGGTGTGGCTCTTCCTATGGCGCCCCTTCTGCAATACCTGTGGCCCCCACAGATGTCCACCTCTGAATCCCTGGAACCTGTGAATGTCACACTACATGGCAAAAGGGTTTTGCCGATGGAATTAAGTTAAGAATAATCTTGAGGTGGGGAGATTATCTTGGATTACCCAGTAAGCCCAAGGTCATCACAGCGGCCTTGAGAGGGATCAAGAGTCAGAAAGAGGAATGGCAATGACAACATCAGCAAGACCGGAAGGTGCTACTCTGCTGGCTCTGAAGATGGAGGCTGGAGGGATGAACTAGGAACAGGCGCAATGCAGGTGTCTCTAGAAGGTGGGAAAGGTGAAGAAATGGTGCTCCCCGGAGTCTCCGGGAGAAACACAACCCCACTGACCTATTCAGACCTCTGGCCCTCAGAACTGTAAGAGAATACATTTTTGTTTTTGTTTGTTTGTTTTTTTCCAGTACCAGGAATTGAACTCACGACCTTGTGCTTGCCAGGCGGGCACTGCGCTGCTCAGCTAAATCCCCAGCCCCTACATTTGTGTTGTTTTAAGCCACTAAATCTGAGAATATCTGTTATGGCAGCCATAGGGAACTTATACAATATCTAAAGCAGAAAGCCTGGGCTCCACAATGATGGTGACGTTCTTGATGTTGACAGGGAAGGGGAAAGGACCTCGTCTCTATGTCTCCCAAGAATGCTGGGCCTGGGGACCCGGCTCTGAGCTGTTAACAGAGGTTAAGAGATGGTGACACTAAATCAATAGATGTCAAGAACCTCCTTACAAGGAAGATGCTCAGATCTCCGGGGCCTCAGAAATTAAAGCATCAATGCCAAAGGCTGACCCACTCTAGCTCCTTGCCCCCAAATACAAGCAAGATACCTAGAAACCTTCACGGTCTTTCATTCACTCAAGCCAGCTAGATGTGGTCAAGAAGAGGCCCAAAAATGTGACAGGAAGCTCTTGGCAAATGATTATGCAGCAGGGAGGATTGTGGACTCAGAGACTCACTGTCCCTGATGACTGTGTCATCTTCAGCAAGACAGCTGAATTGCTGGGGTCTGTTTCATTATTTTTTATAAATAAAAAAAAATTTTAAGGCCAAGCATGATGGCACACGCCTGTAATCCCAGCACTCAGGAGGCTGAGGCAGGAAAATCGTTGGGAGTTCAAGACTAGCCTGGGCCACAAAGTGAGCTCAAGGCCAGCCTGAACTGCATAGTGAGACCCTGTCTCAAAAAAGAACGCCCCCCCTGCAAAAAAAAAAAAAAAAAAAACTTAAAGAAAGACAGTGGAAATCCTAAGTTTCCACCTTGCATAGTTGTTATAAGGATTAAACATGAAAATGCCTCAGAGCCTAGCACTGGAATGGACCTGTACAAGTTATCAAACACAGCCATTTGCCTGGTTGCTCCAGTCAGTCTGCCAGTTAATCTTACTTGTCAACTCCACTGGACTGAGAGACTCCTGAAGAGATGACTCGATCATGGGCCACTACAGTCATCAGTGGAGCCATCTGCTGCTCTTCATAGCTCATGTACTATGTGGAGGTGGGGCTCAGTTAGAAGAGATGGCTCACGGGGACATCCTTTGGACAGTACATCTCTCTGGTGTTCTTTCCCTGGGCACTACTTTCCAGCCACTATGAAGTACGCAGCTCTGCTCCACCATGCCCTGCTGCCTCAGAGACAGCCAACCGTGGACTGAACCCTCTCAAACTATTAGCCAAAATAAACCTCTCCTCCCTAAATGTGAGGGTGTCAGGTATTTTTGTCCTAGAGACAGGAACGCGAATATATGTACACAGCAAGTCTAGTCCCTTGAGGGCTCTGGCCTGTGCCTTTTAGCCAGGGTTACTCCGATCTCTCATTTATAAGGATGAACACCTACAGAGCTTATTCCCCCAGACCATATTAACGACAGGAGATCCAAAATCATCTCATATCCAACAAAGCAATCTATAGAGGGGAAGGGACCCAAGCCCTTCCTGGGGATACAGCCTAGCCACTGCCTACATCCAGGCTGTCCAGCTGGGTGACTGCCTGACTATGGCCCTACTCCGTGTCCTCAGCTCTCAGCACACACATGACAGTCCCATGGGTTTTCATCCTTTTTAAATCTCGCCTCCCACACCAGAGAAGCCCGAGAGCAGTCCCACCCTCCCTGCTGACCATTTTGCGCTTGGTGCAGAGGAAGGCGTGGCACTCGAGATTCTCGCTGTGCTGGCTCTGGGCAATGTATGCGAACA
>NW_004955452.1:5072568-5082062 GCF_000276665.1 Chinchilla lanigera | reverse complement strand
CCGTGGCCACGATCCTCTTGACAGCAGCAGCCGACAGCTCCTCGCCCTTGGGCCGCTCCACCAGTGTCATGCCCAGGTACTTGAGGGTGAAGAGCATGCCCTCGAGCAGTGTCTCCCGGGTGTCCGTCCAGTTCTCCGGCAGCTCTAGGGTGCGACACAGTGGCCCTCAGATCCTGCCTCGCAGGCCCACCAGTTCTCACCAGCCTCCCTCCTTGGAAAACCTGGCCCTAGGGTGCCCCATCGTTATTTTTACTATTAATACAGAACTAATGTTTTTTAGAATATACCAAGTGCTGGGTAAGAAGTTTTATACAAAATGTCCTTGTTAATTCTCAGGACAACCCACGAAGCAGACTTTGTATCACACCCACTGCAAATAGATGCAGGTCGAAGTCACATAACCAAGCCCGGGAGCCAGCCAGCCCCAGAGCCAAGACCTGGCCATGTTTCAAGTCCCAAGCCCAAACTCAGTTTCAACACTAACAACTGCCCAGGGAAAATCAACCCACTTTCTTACTGAATCCTTATTGTAACACAGTGAGGTGGGTGCTGTCCCATTATACAGATCAGGAAACTGAGGCTCAGGGAACAAAAGCCACATGCAGGAAGTAGAGTTACAGTCACCTGACCAGTTGCCATGGCCCCAGCCCTTACTGTTTACCTGTGCATCCAACTGGCTTGGGGAAAAGGACCAGCAAAGTGACAACAGCCCAAGGAGAGGGATGGGGTAAGTAAGGGTCAATAAGGAAGGAGGACAGGATTTCTCCAAGGATGCCGTATGGACTCAATAGCCCTGGGTTAGCGTTTTAGCTCTGCTCCTGTGGGCCACCCCCAAGTCTCAGGGAAGTCTTTGAGATCAAAGATGCTGTCCCTCTGGGCTGCACCAATGGCACAGAGCAGGACAGACGGGAAGGCCCTCTGAGGACCCCTTGCGTGACCGCTGCGAGGAAGGTTGGGAGATGAGTGAAGAGCTGCCCACTGGGTGGGAAAATAAACCAGAAGGGAGGGGTGGAAAGAGGCTCCTCCCTGGTCCCTCACACAGAAGAGGGCACGGAGGAGGCAGGGAGACACGAAGGGAGGTGTGGCCCTTGCTGTGGGCTTGACCATCCCGAGGGCCCCTCCTTGGAGCTGAGCGCCAGATGTACCCTGCCACTGAGAAGGACACAACATGGCAGAGCAGCAGGGACAGGCTCCAGAGCCACAGGCCCTGGTCCCAGCACAAATGCATGGCTCACATTCTGCACGTGGGCCCTGCTGCCCTTATCACCCCTCACAGCTGCTGCACCTATAGGAGGTACTCACTGTGAGCACACCCATTCCACAGATGAGAAAACTGCTGGGCAGCTCACCTGTAATCCTGCTGACAGAGGAGGACCCAGGCAGGAAGCAGCCGCCAGGGGCCACCAGAGAGGTAAGCAGGGCCTGCTGCCCTAGACCATATTCTGAGAAGAGGCCAGAAGTCCTGTGCCAGGGCTGACGGAAATGCTACACAAGAAGCTAGTCCAGAGTGGGCATCACAGGTTCAGGGCAGCTAAGCCCCTGGCAGGGTTGTGGGTTCCCCCTGAGGCTCAGCCTGGCTCTGAGGTTCTTAAACTGTTAGGAGTTAGAATTCAGGGCCCAGGGGGTACCTCTAGGTCCCCTATGCTATCTGGGCCCCTGCTGCCCCTCCTACCTCCTATCACAGAGCCTTACTCCAGGGGCGCTGTCTCCTTCCTCCACAGCCTGGAGGGACCGATACACTCAGTTTCTGGATTTGCACTGAACCACACAATCCATTGAGTTTCTGAGACAGAGACACACACACATGCATGCACACACACAAGCACACATGGCAGGCGGGGGGATTCATACAGGAAACCATGGGTATTACCCTCCCCTCGAGATCCGAGGAAGGAGGGATTTGCTGAGTGGTCGTCTAGGACCTGCTATGCAGCTAGTACTCAGTATTTGCTGAACAAAGGAATGACCTAGACAGCCTCATCCCAGCTCAGGGCCAAGAACTACCCTTTAGCCTTCATACATAGGACTTTACCTCACTGAGACGACCCTAAAGCCCAAAATGACCCTATCCTCTGTCCCATCCACCATAATCCTATTCCATTTGTTCCTCCAAAATGCAGAAAGTCCCTGAGGTGCCCCTGCTCCAGCAGCAGATGAGAGGCTCCAGAGCAAATCAGACATAGGCCCTTTTCTCAAAGAAACCAAGATAACAGCACCAGGATAGGGGCAGAGCTACCACATAACAAAGACCCAACAACAAAGCACTAGCTACTACCATCACTTCAAACACAGCTACCTTGTAAACAGACATTCTTTCATTCCCATTTTACACATGAAACTGAGGCTCCAAGGACTCCGATTCTAAAGTCCAAGCTCCTGACTAGTGGCAGACTACTTCACCCCCGTAATTCTAGCCAAATGTCAGGGAGAGCTTCTGGGAGCTGGAGCTACAACCTTCCATCTGGAATTGGGTTTTCCAAATACCAAAGCTGACTCACTGTGAACCAGGATACCCAGACCACCTCTTCCAACCTGGCACCTATCTAGGCAAGGATGGAGAAACAAAGTACTGCCATGGCCGCTGCCTGTGTCCTTGGCAGACACTGCTAACTGATTGCAGCTCCATTTCCCTCTATTGCCCAACATCAGGCCTCAGGCAGGCCAGACCAATCAACCAGAGGTGGCCTTGTTCACCTCATTATCCATGCCCACCCTATGGCAAACACCCTTGCTTCCCGTTTGCATGTCCCCACTCTCCCACTTCCTCTGGCTCAGCCACTTCTGGCCTCTCTCCAGAGCCACTTCCTGTCCCTCCATTCCAAAGCACCAAAGCCTGCCAAGGTCACTGGTGATCTCTTTGCTGTCAAAACATTCCCCTGTCCTCCTTGACCCCTGAAATACTTGGCATTTTTCTGCATTCTTCCTTCCCTGGCCTGACCCTTCCCCTGTTCTATTGCCTCCTTGCAGACTAAAAACTACTCACCAGCCTCAGAGACCCTCTACCCCAACCCCTTGCTTGACAGTTGATGCAAATGAGGCCCAGAGAGAGATGCAACCTGTGGAAGGTCACTCAGCAAGTCAGAGAGGATCCCATCCCTGCAGTGACTGCTGGAGCCCCATCTCCTCTCCCACCACACACACACACACACACTCTCACACACACTCACACTCCATCTTCCATAGAACTTCCACCTCACAATGGGACATTTAACTTCACCTTTGGAGCTTTTTCTCGCATACTCTATCCCAAATAGTCTTCCCTTCCACTTGATCAAAACCTCATACAACCGGCTCTTCCAGGAACCCTTCTTTGAGCGGGGATAGCCCAGTGGTTAAGAGCAAGGGCCTTGGGCTGGGGATACAGCTCAGTGGCATAAGCACCTGCCGGGCAAGCACAAGGTTGAGCAAGGTTGAGTTCAATCCCCGGTACCACAAAAAAAAAAAAAAAAAAAACCGAGCAAGGGCCTTAATTCCAGCATCCCACTTCTGACTTCTAAGAAGCTCCCTTAAGCCTCAGTTTTCTCAACTATAAAATGGGGGAGGCAACAACCCCTATATCTCTGGGCTGTTGTGACCCTTGGGTAAGATAATAAAGTGAGATCATGAAATGCAATGCACTCAGCGAGGGTCAGGCGCATCACAGGTGCCTTTCTTGAGCATGAATCTCCTCTTTCTCCCAAGGCCGGGCCAAAACAGCCGCCTCCTTGAGTGTCTTCCCCTCCGTGGACTTACTACCCAGGCCTGCCTCCCCCAGGAGGTGGCACAAGGAAGGAGCACCCCTGCTGGGCAGTGTCGTCCAGTCTCTTCCTGCTTCTCACTTGTCCTGCATCCCCGCCACCACCGTCCCCAGGGCCCACCAAGGCCCTCCTTTCAGTGAGGGAGGCCTCCCGGCCCCATGCTCCTGCACACACGACTCACTCTTCGTGGTGTGCTCACAACCTCCCCTCAGAAACCAGCACAGGGCCCCTCCGCACAGACAGACACGTGAGGTTTCCTGCCACCCTGTCCTGTTTACCACCCAGCCACCTACAACAGGATGCAGCCAGCCTGCACTCCAGCCTGCGGGTTGAGGCTACGTCTTCCAGCAAGAACCCCAGGCTTCAAGGGGAGGAGCCAGAGGCCCCAAGGCAAATATAAGGCTGAGTGTACAGCCCTATTCCGGTCCCAGTTATTTTTGGCCCTGGGGTGGGTAATGACTGTGCTATTTCAACTTTGCAATTTTGCAGATGACCTGCTACTGGAGTTAACTGGGGACAGACCATATGCCCCATCTAACTTCTATCTATGACCATGTACCTCCTAACTACCGAGGAGTTAGGGCTGGGCAGGGCAGCCCCGTGTCCCTGTGCCGCCCCGGGAGCCCCAGCTGGCTGGCATCTGGAACATCAAAGCTGCAACAAAATCCACCGGGCCGATGCAGTCTCTGAGCAGGGCCCTAGCCTGGCTCCCCAGCGTAGCAGGCCACAGCCTAGAAGTCACAGAGTGACAGTCTCTCAGGCAGGGACCCAAGATCTGCCCTGACTGGGGAGCACTGCTTCTCTGGAGCAATCAATTTGACAGTCTTCAGAAGCATCATCAGAAACTTCTGGATGTAAAAAGTACTAGACAAATTTTGGAAGTTAAAGCTATTGAGATTATTATCAAAAGAAAGTAATTTTTTAAATGACCATCATAGCAGCTACTGTTTTCTAAGCACCTACTTATACTGCAAGAGAAAATAATGGGCTCTGGGGGAGCTGGGGGCTCACAGATACTCAATCTCCCTGGGCTGCAGTTTCCTTACTTTGAGACAGAGAAAATAAACTGGGTGTGGTGGTGCATGCCTGTAATTTCAGTACTTAGGAGACTTAAGCAGAAGGATCACAAGTTGGAGGCCAGCCTAGACTATATAGTAAGACCCTGTCTCCAAAAACTAACACAAACAAAACAGGAACAATAATCGTACCCACCGCATGGGGTTGCTATCAGGATAAAATGAGCTCCTACATACATACATACATCTGCTCCATGCCAAGAACAGCTTAAGTACGAGCTACTGTCACTACCGATGGTCAAGTACAAAGTGCTTTAATGTCTCCATGACCACTTGCAGTACTTCATGAGAACAGTCAAAGATACGTCATTTCACAGATAAAGTAGCTAGAGGAGTGTGACCACGGCTCACAAATGACAGCAGTTGGGGGCCAGGGGTGCAGTTCAGCGGCACAAGTGCCTGCCTGGCAAGCACAAAGTCCTGAGTTCAGTTTCTGGTACCCCCCCAAAAAATAAAAATAAATGACAGCAGTGGGACTCAAACCCCACACCCATCCCCCCAGCCCACCAAGCGCCTTTCCAATGCAAGGAAGGGGTCACCCCACCCTCTGCCTGAAAGGAGCACCTGACCCTCAGTGGGCAGTGGGTGACCTCTGACTCAAACCTCACCTCCTCTCTTAGCCACCAGACCTGTGAAAACAGAGCCTCAGCTTCCAGTTAAATGTCCCCTATACCTGCTGTTCCCAAGTTCTTCCCTCCTTGGATTCACCTGTGCTTTCAAGTCACCATCTGAGGCGGCGCTGTCGGGAGCCCACCCTCACCTCTGTGTGCACCACTTCCTCACGTGCCACCGGACCGCCAGCCCTGCCACCCTGCCTGCGCGGGTTACCCAGTCCCATGCAGACTGGGGACTTCAGCCTTCCCATTCCCAGCTGCCCTCCCGTCAAGACTGCCGGTCACTGCCCCTCAGAGGGAGCGCCCAAGGAGCACACTCTGCCCTGGCTCCCAGAGCTCGCCCCAGGATTAAGCTCCAGGAGTCCACAGCAGTCACTTGCTTCCTACTGTCCACTTTTTTGGACTCTTTTCCCTTTTCACTTGTCCCAACAATATTTCCTGGGATCGCCTCCCAAATAAGTTAACTTGCACTCATGTCCCTGTCTCAGCGACTACTTTCTTTTTTTTTTTTGTCTTTTTGAGACAGAATCTCGCTATCCAGTTCAGGCTGGTCTTGAGCTCACTTTGTAGCCCAAGCTGACTTCGAACTCCCAATGATCCTCCTGCCTCAGCCTCCCGAGTGCTGGGATTACAGGTGTGCGCCACCACACCCGGCCTTTTTCAGTGACTACTTTTAGAAGAACGCAAATACAGACACCATCTTACCTAAAGAAGCTGCCGTTTCCTGGCCCATTTTACTTTTGTTCGTAGCATTACCGCTATCCAAAACCATACTACTAACCTGCAGCCTTGGCCTTCTTTCTGACTCCTCCTCCACACTATGAGTCCTTTCAGAAGAGATGCAACTTAGTTCCCAGGTTCCCCAACACCTGTATGAGTGCCTGACATGTAGTCGTGCTCAGCAGATATTACAGCCTGGCAGTTTATGTGTAATATTTTTTTTTTTTTTTTTTCCTTTTCCCTTCCTTCCTTTGGTTTTTCTCCGGTACCAGGAACCGAACTCACGACCTTGCGCTTGCCAGGCAGGCGCTTTGCCGCTGAGCTAAATCCCCAGCCCCTATGTGTAATATTTATACTATCTCATTGTAAGTAAGTTAACAGATCCTCCCCACCTACCACCATGAACTAGTTTTAACTGGCTCCTTTTCTTTATCCTCTTCCTTTGGATTCTAATACACTGACACAACCACACAGGACCCCAGGGGTCAGAGTGATTTCAGCATCTTCGAAAAGGATACTAAAGGGTCAGGGCAAACTACCCTTCCAGGCAGCTGGAAGAAAGGAAAACCCTTTTCTCCAGGGACTGAGATAAAATATTTATGGTTCTGGAGAGGGGAAAACGTTGTACGTGGGAGAGGGAGAGAACCATCTTTCAAGGTCAGGACAGCTGAGAGACAGGAGGCCTGAGGCTCAGTGCAAACAAGCCTGGGGTGCTGGCTTTGCTGTGTGACCTCAGTCAAGCTGCAGCCCTTCTCTGGTTTAAGTTTCTCCATAAATAAAACAGTGACCATGCTAATCCTGCTTGAGAGGTGAGGAGCAGGTCACAGCAGGCACCAGGGGTCAACCCTAATCTTAATGCCACTGTGTCAGTTTGCCTCAACACTCAACCACAGGCCTCACCTCAGCGCCTGGCTGGGTCACAGTTCCAAACAAGGCTGCCCCAGCCCCCAACCCCCACACACATCCCATGGCCTCCCCTCTAGACTGGCCTCAGTTGTCTTCTGATGCTACCAGCCCAAGCTGGTTTGGGGTCTGCTCCTAATTCCTCCCTTGGGCAGAGTCCACAGGGCCAGAAATTGTAAGCTCTGCCTCTTGGAAGCTCTTGTGCATGGGGCCTGCGACCCCCTTTCCCCAAACTCAGGTCTTTTCTCTCTAAAATGGATCTGTGCTAAAAATCTTGTTTTGTCACCTCACATGAACAAAGGGGTAAGAGAAAAAAAAAAAAGCTACTTTATAAAACACAATGACAAAAGCAATAGCCAGGACATTGGTGACACATGCCTGTAGTCCTAGCATTAGGAGAACTGCCATAAGTTCAAGGCCAGCCTGAACTAATAGCATGACCCTGTCTCATTTAAAAACAAACAAATAAACAAAAAAACAGTAGTTACCATTGACTGAAGTCTTCCTCTCTGCTAGGCAAAATGCACTGATTTAACCCCATACAAAAGTCTGAGGCAAGCCGGGCGTGGTGGTGCATGCCTATAATCCCGGCACTCAGGAGGCTGAGGCAGGAGGATCGTTGCAAGTTCGAGAACAGCCTGGGCTACAAAGTGAGCTCAAGGCCAGCCTGAACTTTTTTGAGACCCTGTCTCAAAAAAGATAAAAAAAAAGTCTGAAGCAGTTACTACACTTATTTGCAACTTACAGATGGAGAATTGTGCTTCAAGAATTATAAACCAAAAGAGCTTGTTCAAGGTATAGAAGGCTCTGGACTTCGGGCAGCTGGGAGAGGGACAGAGGTGCTCCTCTGCTTTTCTCCAAGGTGTTGGCAGTCTCAGCCCTCAAAACCTGGTCCATCATAGTAAGAATCAAGGTGAAGGTCCACACAGGCAGGAGGAAGGGGTATGGGGGAAGGAAACCACCAATGAGGAGGGAGCATTACTACCAACAATCATCTTAACACCCCTGCCATGTAAAACTGTAATCCCCACTTTATAGGTGAGGAAACTGCGGACCCTTAAGGACAAGTGACTTGCCCTACACTGGCGCAGGCAAGAGAAGCTCTCCCGCTCCCCATACTCAGAGGTTCTTCTGGGCTCCCTCCCCTTCACAACCACTTCCCTGGGGCCTGCCCCACCCACCCTCTCCCTCAGCCCAACAGACAACAGCGGGGTCCTCCACTGGGACAGTCAGTCATTCTCAGAAGTCCTGGGCACATCCCATTAATTTTTTAAAGGAACTATTTTGGGAGTTGGTAAATTGTGGGCGATGGTGCATGCTTGGCCTGGCTCTAGCGGGCCTCGGACCCCACCTCAACCAACAGACTCCAGCTGGGTTCCCAGTGCCAGTCTGGGCTAGGAGGAAGCCACAGCTGGAACAGCAGACTGGGGCAAGAGGAGGGGCAGGGCGGGCTCCCTCAGCCCAGACATGCTGGCGCTCCTGAGGCCGGGGAACTCCGGCTCCCCTGGTGGAGCCCTGGAAGACAGGAGGGACGAGGGGTGGGGCGACTGTACTGTTTCCTGAGGTGCAGGCCAGAGGCTGTAGCCCCAGGTGGGTGGCAGGTAGGGGTGAGGGTGTGCAGCGGGAGTTTGCCGCAGTCCTGTGCTTTAGCGTCTGAGTGACCCCAGGCCCTCCTGGGCTAGGCTGCTCAGGCCCCGGGGGAAGGTGCCAGGTGATGGGTTCCGGCAGAGTAACCTGAGCCAGGGGTACCAGGAGGGGCCCGGGTGAGCCTGCTCCCGGGCTCCCAGACGTCCCCGGGAGAGGTGGCGGGGAGTCTGCCGTCGGCCTGGGCGCCCAGGGACTTCGGAAGCCCAGAGGGAAGATGCAAAAGAAAACACGTTTCAAAAATAAGCTGAACTCAGTCTCGCCACCTGGATGAGGCTAGGGGAGAGGACGCAGGGTCTCGATCCCCCGGTGTGCGACCTCCGAGACAGCCCAGGCCGGGCCGCTCCCTACCAGGAGGTACCTGCGTTCCTGGGCTCACACCTGAGGCCTGGGGTTAGATGACGCCACCCCCGCCCCGGGTCTTTTGAGGGACAGACACCGGGTGGGGGCAGCGGGCTCCGCACGCCGCTGTTGTGGGCCGGCGGCGTGTCCCAGTCCCTGTGCCCACCCCTCGTCCCGGGGCAAGCGCTGGCTCCCCTAGCCGTCCCGGGGCGGCGGGGTGGAGAGGGCCCAGGCTCCTCTCCCCACCTGCACCCGCCCCCCGCGCGCCGCCCGCACCTGGGGACCCCGAGCTCGGTCTCCCCCCGAGCTCTGCCCTCCCAGATGGCACGGGCAACAGCAGCACGACCTGACCCCAGGTGACCCCAACCCCGCGGGGCCGGGACCCTTGCGCGGGGCAGGCCCCGCCTCCCCGCCAACTTGGCCCGACTCCGGCTCCCCGGGAGGCCCGCGCGCCTCGG
>NW_004955452.1:5070302-5072468 GCF_000276665.1 Chinchilla lanigera | reverse complement strand
CTTGTCTTGCATCTTGTCTGCTGTGCAGTAGGAGATCCTGTAAATGGACACGTTCTCAATGAGCTGGTTGGTGAGGTGGTCGGTCAGGATAATTCCCCGAGGTGACACCTTCAGGTGTCAGCACATCTGGCACAGAGCCTGATCACATCTGGGAGGTGCTACAGGGCATCTTCTAGGTTTCAGGGAGCCTGTTGTCTCCTCCCCACCAGGGTAAGACTTGAGATCTGGCCTTAGCCTCCAGGCCTCACACCCTGAGCCATCTATAGAAGAAGGACCCAGGCCAGGCAAAAGGGTTGGGGGTAAAGACTGGAGAAGGACACTTCTCCCTCTCTTCCTCCCGTGCCACACTGTGCCACCCCCTCAAAGTAGTAATAGCTGAACCCTAACTGCATACTGGGAAGGGTATCAAGAAATATCTACATACTGCCTCATTTAATTCCCCCAGCTACCCTCTGAGATGGGGTCTGTAGCTATCACCACTTCTCAGATGAGGAAACTGAGGCTAAAGATCTGGAGCCAGTGGCAGAGCTGGAACATGAAATCACCTGTCAGATCCCAGAAGCCAGAGTCATCAGCCTGCTGCCCCTGGAGGGTGGGTCTGAGCTAACTGGCTGGGAGGGGAAACAAGACACCACTCTGCCTACTGTTGCTCTTCGCCTTGCCTGGCCCTGCCCAGATATCAGAGGAGACCCAGGCCCATCTCTCCCAGGGTGACTGAGCCGCTGAGCAAGTCCCCCTGGAACTGTGGCCGGGGCGGAGTGCCGAGCTGGGAATGTGTGAAGCTGAGTCAACCAGTGGCCCCAGTGGGCTCAGGGGAGATGCGGCCATTCCCTCTGTCAGAACGCTTCCTGCCCTGCTCATCACAGCCGCAGCTCCCCCGGCCCTCAGGCTCTCGTGATCCCTCCACGCCACGTCCAAACATGGGGGAGGAGCTGGTGGGCCAGGGTGGAACTGCTCAGCGGACTCACCCCTCACCGCGTGCCCCAGCTCTAACTGTATCACTTGAATAGCACCACAGAATACCCAGAGCGGGCTGCCATGTCCCCAGCTGCCTCCTCTCCTCCCAGAGGACTCAGCCTGTTGCCTAAACTCCCCAGGTCCTTGGCACCAATCAGCCAGATTCTGCTACTGTCAAGCCCCAGCAAGGTGCCACCTCCCCTGGGAGGCCTTCCCAAGTTCCCCGGGGCAGGGCTCCTCCTCCTTCACCCTCTTTGGACAGACTCTATTTCCTCCTCTCTGTCCCCAACCCACAGGAAGCTCCAGGGGGCAGGGGGTGAGTCAGAGCCCTTATCTGGCACAGACGTCAGCAGAGCAGGTACTTGGAAATGTTGGTCAAAGGCAGACAGGTAGATGCAGAAAGATGAGAGACAGGCACAGCCCGAAACTCTGACACCACCTCCCAACACACACACACTGGAGGGAGGGGGCTGCCTTTGTCCCCCAACCCCCACTACTACCTCGTGCTTCTGCTCAAGCTGAGCCACCTCCCTGGAGACAAAGCAAGTGAAAAGTTTCCCAGAGAAAGGGACCTGCTGGGCAGAGCTCCCACGTGGGTGCCCAGGTCTGTTCGGCCACTACTTCACTGTGCACTGTTAAGCCATTCCCTCTTTGGGCCTCAGGCTCTCCATCTGTAGAATGGGTCTGGGATGTCCCTTCCAGTTCCGAAATACAACTGACTGGCACAGAGAGAAGGGGAGATAGCCTGGGGCTCCAAGGGTTAGACCTGCCTCCCAGGACCAGGGGGCCCACGGGTCTGGCTCCAGACCCTGAGTGAGGCCTCCTGGGATGCCGGGTCAGATGTCTGGGGCTGGGCTGCTGCATTCACAGTGGAAGGAGGAGGCAGTGACTCTGCAGCTATCTGCTCCTACAGTGACTCAGCAGCATGCAGGGGACACAGAGGTGGCCCAGGGGACTCAGGCCCGGTCAGGCTTCAGCTGCCTGTTAGAACTAGCGAAGAGGACAGCAAGTGCCACCTCACCAAATGCTCCCTGTGAGCCGGGTGCTGTATACCAGCATGGTGAGGCAGGACCCGCTCCTCAGCCCACGTAACAGATGAGGACACCGAGGCTCCACGGGCACTCAGATATCAAGTGGCAGAGCCTGGATTCAGACAGGACACTCCATGCACCACCAAGCGTCAGAGTGATGCCAAGCGGACCACCCCAC
>NW_004955452.1:5050255-5065087 GCF_000276665.1 Chinchilla lanigera | reverse complement strand
CCGCGGCCCGCCCTCGCCCCGCCCCGCCCTGGCCTTGCTCGGGGCCCACACGTGCAGGCTTGCACGCCCCGCCCCGCCCTGCCCCGCCCCGCCCTGGCCTTGCTCGGGGCCCACACGTGCAGGCTTGCACAAGCTGCCCGGGCCAAGGCTGCCCGGGACCTCGACCCGGAAGCCGTAGACGACCACACGTTTTCCTCCCTCTTCCCGGGCCCCATAACGGGCTGAGGGTCTAAAAGCTGCCGCCGCCCCTGCCCCGAGGGGTCAGGGCCTAGGGTTGTAGACAACTCAGCTGAAAGGTATTTAGAGACCAGTTTACAGATGGGGAGACTGAGGAGCAGAATAACAAGGGGTCTGGTTCAGGAACAAGAGAAGGGGGCACCCAGGGCAGCAGGTGGTTGGCGGAGGGAGCGCAGGCCGTAGAACGCTGTCGGCGAGCGGCGGCAGTATAAATGTGGGCCCTTAGCAACTCACCGCCGCGCGCAGCGGACAGGCTGCTCTGCGGCACCTCCCGGGCACCACCCGGGCCAGGTGGTCTCGGAAGTGGTGTGGCCTGCGTCGTTAGCCTCGGACCGACTTGCTGTGTGGTCCCAGGCGGGTCCCTCCCCTCTCCAGGTTTTACTGTCATCTGCAAAGTGAAAGTTGATCCCTATCTCCTGACCCTGCCAGCCTTCCAGGGCCTTGTGCCAGCCCTCACCCAGACCCTGCCCTGCCTCCTGGGCGGCACTTCCAGGGCAGCCTGGATGCTAGACTTCCTCAAGCACAGATGTTCTAATTCCAGGGTTTTAAAACCCTTACTCTAGGATTCTGGGCCAAGGAGAACACACACACACACACACACACACAGCACGTTCCAGCCACTGCCCGGCCTGAGGGTGCGACTCTGTAATTACCAGTCCGGGAGGGAGGCAGGGCTGTGCTAGCTCCAGCGGGACAGGAGGTCTTGCTGACGTTTCAGTTTCTAAACCAAGTGTTTGCAGCCATTCTGTCTTTTGCTGCCGGCTGCCCCAGCACCACTCCTTGGGTGGCCGTGCAGCCGGCTATAGACCCACTTTATAGATGGGAGCGCTGGGGCCCGAGGGGAGCACTCACTGAGGGTCTCCAGCAGTCTGAGACCAGGGTGAGGCCCAGGCCCCCTGGCCACGGAGGGCAGTGGCCGGGGTCAGAACCCAGCTGTCCTTTGGTGGTTGTAAACTCACCCTTCTGAGCCTCATCTGTAACAAACACCTGCTCTTCAGAGCTGTCTATAAGGGTTATGTTTTTACTTTTACTTTCTAGTGGTGAAGGGCACTGAACCAGCGCCTCGCCTACGGGTGCTAGGCTACGGCTCTGCCACTGAGCTACCTCCCCAGCTCCATAGGCATTAAATAACTGGAGTGAGAAGGGCTGAATCCTGTCGATGAGGATCCACCTTTAAAGAGGCCTCCCCCAGGATGTCTCCCGGGAGTACCACCATGGATGGACTGGACGCTGTCCCTGGGGCGCCCACAGTCCTGAGCATTCAGCATCGAAAGTGTTACTCTTGGGGCTGGGGATTTAGCTCAGCGGCAAAAGCACCTGCCTGGCATGTGCAAGGTCGTGAGTTCGGTTCCGTTACTGGAAAAAAACAACAAAAAAAAAGAAAGTGTTACTCTTCTCCCCATTAGACTTTGTGTCCTTCAAGGGTAGATAGGTTTTCTGATTCATTTCTGAATCCCAGATGCCTAGCAGGAGATCCAAATGGAGTCGGAACACAGTCAGTATCTCTTTCCTTTCTGTCACTTCTGGGAGGTCACAGGGCTGAGTCCCCCCAGCTCTCCACCCCAGGCAGCTGGGTCCTAGAACCATAGAGACCTTTCTGGAGCCTAGAGGACACATGGTCACCAGGGCTGGCCCAGAGCAGCTGGCAGTGTCTGGCTAGCAGGAGGCACCATATGGGCCTGGTAAGCAGGCAGCCCAGGAAGGCTGTATGTGCCATGAAGACTGTTATCCAGCCTTGCGTCCTCCCGGAGGTGACCTGCTGGGAGCTGTCAGCTGTGTGTCCCCTGCAGAGGGCAGCCTACTAGTGTCCCTTCTGCTGCTCCCAGAAACAGAAGTCAGAGCTGCAAGGGGCCGCTTCTTTGCCCAATCCCTCATTTCATAGGCAAGGAGCCTGAGGCCCAGAGAGGGGCATCGACTTACCCAAGGTCACACAGCAAGCCAGAACCAGAAGCGAGGTCTCCTGGCCTCCCACCTGGGATTGTTATAAGCACCATCTTTAGGGTGGTGATTTTCCTTTTCTATTTTTAAGAAATCTGATCTCACTTTGCAAACATTTCTACAGTGATCATGCATGCTAGGCACACGCCCTACCACTGAGCTGTTTCCCCAGCCCCTGCTTTCTCTGCTGTGGGCTCCAGGGGACCCCAGTAAGAGAGTGGGTGCCAGGGAGCAGGATGGGTTCTCAGTCTCTCTCTAGCCACCACTGTGGCTTGCAGTGGGATCAAGACAGAAGCCCAGCTTGGGGCAGAAGCCTGGGCTCCATTAATGGTCTGTCCCTGTTTTACTAAGTCAGACTCCACCTGTTCTTCTGTCCCTAACATGGGAGTCATTGGTGGAGGACAGCAGGGCACAGCTCCCTTACATCTCTACTTCATGGCTTTCACTTTATTTACATTCTACCATCGTCAGTTTCCTCAAACATGGAAAGCTGGCCAGGCATGGTGCTGCATGCCTATAATCACAGCACTCAGGAGGCTGAGGCAGGAAGATCGTCTCAGGATCACACCTTCGGGTGATTCAAGGCCATCCTGGGCTATATAGTAAGTTCAAGGCCAACCTGAACTTCACAGCAAGACCCTATAAAAATACAAAACTGATGCAATGGACTGAAGGTTTACTTCTCAGAATTCATACGCTGAAATCCTAACCCCAAGGGGATGGTATTAGGAAAGAAACCTTGGGGAGCTGGTTGTCATGAAAGCAGAGCCCTCATGAATGGGTGAGGAGAAAAAAAAAACCTAAGGGATCACTGCACCTTCTGCCCCGAGAGACTCCAGCCAGAAGCCGGCATCTGTGAACCAGAGCATCGGCCCCCACCCCCGCGGGTTCTGCCCGCTCCTTGGCCTTGGCCTTGCAGCCTCCAGAGCTGGAAGAAATAAATTTCTGTGGTTTATAAGCCACCCACTCCAGTATTTTGTTACAGCAGCCAGAACTGACAAAGACAATCAGGATTATACTATTGTAAGGATTGAAAAGTCAGTGTTTGTGATGTGTGTGAAGTTATGCCTAGTGTATAACACACGCTCTATACAAGCATCACACAGGCAGGTGTCATTTCAACCTGGTTGATTTTTGTATTCAATAAACTTGATAAAATTGTCATTCTTATATTTGTTATTTTATAAAAAGTAATGAAAAAACATGCAATTTTTGGTCATCATGTACTTAAATAATTGGACTGGTAAGTGGTTAATAAAACTAAATTCACTTTCCTAACTGGATGATCAGTGAAGACGAAACGGCACCAGTGACTTCCGGTCGTAATCCCCAGCTGGTGCACAGGGAAAGGTGTGGGGAACAAGCCTGGCCCGGGCTGCGCTGGGGAAGGTTCAGCCTCAGGCACCCTTGGCTGGCAGAGTTGGTCTGCCCCGCCCTCCCTCTGGCCAGTCAGAGTCAGTCATCCTCTAGGGAGCCTGGGCTGTGGTGAGTCAGGAGCCCCAGGGACTCCTGTCTACACTCAGCTGTGACCTTTTCCCGGCTGCAGGATCTTCCCGGCCCACTCACCAGGCAGCTGCCTCTGAAGCCCTCCCTCCTCACACCTTTCCCACACCGCTTCCTCTTCCAGAAACTTCCTCCCCTTTCCCAGCCGCCTCACCTTTGCGCAAAACATCTAATCAGCCTCCTCCTCAGGACCCACAGTCAGAGCTACCCACACACCACGCTTCTCTCCCTAACAAACACACATGTCCCTACATAACTGATTTTGGAGTTCCACGTACCTGGGTTCTTCAACCAAACCCGCCACTTACATATCTGTACTGTTGCCTAACTTGAGCCTCAGTTTCCTCATCTGTGTCGTGCTCACCTTAGACGGCTGTTAAGGCTTCTGCGGGATAAGATGTGGGAGGTGCTTGGCCCCTACGCCTGCCATGTGGCAGGTGCTCAGTAAGCGGGCGCTCTGGTCAGCATCAATGTCACAGTTATGGTGAGGTTGTGTGGCTCTTCTACCACCGAGTGTGCTGCCAGCTTGGGGGCTAGACATTGTCACTCACTCAGGCAGGGCCCCCCTGGAGCACCAGTGGGGGACCCTGAACGGTTGAAGGAAGCCAGTGACTAAGGGAGTTGGGGTGCTCCTGAGGGACCCCTCGGGCCCACCCATCCATCCGCCCTCCTTGGTGGCCCTGCTGCTGTGTCCTTCCGGTCCGGGCATCCACAGTGAGATCTGGCGGGAGAGCTGCTGAGCTAGTGAAGCATGACAAAGCACCATGCAGTGGTCACCATGGCTGGGTCCCCTGCCTCTTCCTGCTCCTCCTCGCCTCATGCTTCTTGGCACCGTCTGGCCTGGAGGTCACAGGTGGAGGCAGGCGGGGTGGTGTCACCAAGCACAGGCTGGTGCCAGGAGATCTGGAGGTTGCTGCCTCTGCCACAGTATCGCAGCAGGACACTAGGTGAGGAAGCTCCTGTCTCCTTTTGACTCCATTCCCCCTTCCCGCCTGCTAAATGAGGAGAGCAGGGACAGGCTCCCAAGGACTGGCACAGGGGCTCCGCGGAGGCCTCAGCTGGACCGGCCCCACTGGCTGAGTCCAAGGTGGGCAGTCCCAGCTCGGGTCCTCCCCACAGCCTGTGTCACCAACCACCAGGGGTCTGACCTTGGGCAGGCCCCCTCCTTGTCTTCTGAGCACCAGGATCCTCATCTCTAGGTGGGGTTTGTTCAGGAGCACTTAGCGGTGACCAGCATACGATGGAGACCCCAGGACAGCGCATCCCTGTCAAAGTGAGTATAGACAGGAAGGGTTGAGAACTTACTGTCTATGAGGGTAGAGAAATTTGATAGAGTAATTTTATGTCTAATGAATCTTCTTTTTTGCCATTTTACTTTTCCAGTAATTTATTTTCCTTGTATTCTATAAAAGTACTGGTCTGTGAAAATCTATCTACAGATGATTTGAGAAGTACTACTTCAGAGGACTTCATAAATCAGACATGGGGCTGGGCATGGTGGCGCACGCCTGTAATCCCAGCACTCGGGAGGCTGAGGCAGGAGGATCGTTGTGAGTTCGAGACCAGCCTGGGCTACAAAGTGAGTTCAAGGCCAGCCTGAACTGCATAGCAAGTCCCTGTCTCAAAAAGACAAAAAAAGAAAAAAGAAAAATCAGACATGGGAACAATCTCACCTTATTTACATAAGTCCAGGATATAATTTCTAGGATCTTTCAACTGGTACAAAGCCCAGGATAAAGACCAAATCATTTTGCCTTGGTTTCTAGGCCCTTTTCACTAAAAATCCCAAGCTACTTTCCCATCTATGCCCCTACAACCACACTCTCTTGTTACACCACCCTGCTCTCTCTTCCTTCCAAACTCCTACACCCTCTTACTCCTCCATGCCTTTGCCCATGCTGTTCTTTCTACCTGGAATGTCTCCCCCCACTTTGCCTGGGAAACTCCTATTCATTTGTCAAGGGCCCATCAGATGTTGCCTCTCCTGCAGGCAGGGTTGGTTGCTCTGTCCTCCCCACTCCGTGATGCTCGTGAGGTGTAGAAGCAGGACAGGGCAGTGAGAAAGCCATGAGCTCAGAAGTCAGGACGATATGGGTTTTAGACCTGACTTTTTTTACATTATATTTTAATCAAACTTTATTGGTACATTTTAGATGTACATAGTGATCGCATTCACCATAGAGAATTCGTACCTGTACATGGTATAGCTTGCTTTTCCCCCCATTCTCCTACCTTCCCTTCAACCCCTCCTCCCCTCCCCATTTACAAAAGCTTTGTTTCCATATTTTCCTCCTTCTCTCTTTTTTTTTTAGCTTTTCCCTTTTTTCCTTCCCCCCCTCCCCTGTACTTGCTTCCCCTCCCCATTTGAATATTTTCTTCCTATTTCACAATGCCTATTATACATTTTGGTCCTTATTTACATTTACAGTTTTTCACACCAGAGCAACAATGCAGTATTTACACGTGTGTGTCCGATTTATTTCACTGAAGAGTATGGTCAGACCTGACTTTGCCAGTTGTGTAATGCTGAGCAGGTGACTTTATCCTGCTGGGCCTCTTTTTCTCTATCAGTGCAATGGGTCTACAGATGCTGTGGCGAAAGTTCCTGGCCCCAAGCCGTAGAACAGAGATTAAAGATATGCCTACTGGGGCTGGGGATTTAGCTCAGCGGCACAGCGCTTGCCTGGCAAGCACGAGGTCGTGAGTTTGATTCCCAGTACCTGAAAAAAAACCAAAAGAAAGAAAGAAAGAAAAAAAGCAAGCAAGCAAGCAAGCAACCTATGCCTACTGCTGTTGCTAGTAGCCTTTGGATCTATAACTTTGCATGTTGCTTTTCTATCTCTCTGCTAAGCTGAGAGCAGGGACACCTGAGAGGGTCTGATTTGTCTGTGTGTGTCCCCGGTCAGCCTGAGGGTCCACAGGGTTGTGCACTGGATGCGGGTCTCTGGCTGCCCCTGCCTGGGTGCTGGCGGCTGTAGGCCCCTTGTCCATGGGGTGCTGATCAACTTGATCTCTGGAAGAACTCCCACCACCCTGATGTATGGTGTTTTCTGATTTCCACTGTGTAAATATGTCCACTGTGGCCAATTTTAAGTTACCAAAAGTTTAACAACTAACTTGCAAAATGCCTGAAGATTCCTCACTCTGCTCTTGTGAGTCACTCAGCTCCAGCACCCAGCTCCAGAAGCCAGTTCCAGCACTCAGCTCCAGCACCCAGCTCCAGCACTCAGCTCCAGAAGCCAGTTCCAGCACTCAACTCCAGTACCCAGCTCTAGCACTCAACTCCAGGACCCAGCTCCAGCACTCAGCTCCAGCTCCCAGCTCCAGTACCCAGCTCCAGCATCCCTCCGGGTGTGACTCTTGTGAAAAGAGCAGCGGAACAGGCCTGGGCCCCAGATGAAAGCCAGGCAGCTTCCCACACTCTTCCCCCAAGGAGCACGTTGAGGGCCACCCAGGGGAGAGCCACAGGGTCAGCTGAGTGCCACCCAGAGTCATCATCCATCTCCTTCCCAAGCCTCCAGCCCCTCTGGGCACTGGGATGAAAGCCTATGGAACTTGTCATCCATCTGTCTCACCAGGGGAGGAAGCACACAGCTAGGCTAAGGGCCCGGCACCCCATCCATCAGCGACTCTTGCAGATGGGGCGGGGGTGGGCGGTATAGCTCATCAAGCTTAACCTGGCCATAGCGTCCCTACATCACCATGGGGATCAGGGAGAGCTTGCCACACCTGCCCTAACCACCTTTCCTACTGCCCTCTCCTTTCCCATCCCATCAGAAAGCCCCACACTTGGCACCTAATGCTCTGCTGTCACTGACCTTCAAGTCATAGTCACTGCACCTTTGGGTTTCTGTTTTGAAAGTGAACACAAGCAATGGGACAATGGAGCACGGCCAGGAACCGGAGCCTCAGCTCTAGTGTGTCCCAGCTGTGCCACCTGCTCCCCTGTCTGGGAGCACCTTGGGCCCCTCAGTCTCTCCTCTGTCCCCGCTCAACTACTGTGGCTGTCTGCGGCGCCTGGCAGGACCGGGTCAGGGGCACGCATCTCACGTCGTCCTGGGCGGGGGCGTGGTCAGGATCAGGCCTTCACTGAGCCAGCACGAAGGAGTAAAGAGGAGGGGGAGGAGCGCCTACAGCGGACTCATGGGAAGGAGGTGCCTGGCTTGAATTCTGCAGACCCCGCCTATGTCTGGTCAGACCCCGCTGACCAGGGTAGGGCAGCGTTAGGGTGGAGGAGAACTTGGCAGCTCTGGAGAACGGGTGTGTCCACCGTTTTGTGTGTGTTTTGTGTGCAGGCTCCTGGGGTCTGAAAGGGTCTTTACTCCAAGGGTCCTGGGTTCCCAGGAGCGCCCCTCACCTGTGCTAGGGGATGGTCTCCTCCTGCTCCTTCCTCAGACTGGCTCTGTTTGTCTTTCTGGGCAGCTTGAGGCCCCCTCGGGGAGGAGCCATGAAATACAAATTGTGTGATTTCTGTGATTTCACATGTGGGTTAAATGTGCCGATATTTGCATTTAAAGCTGGCAATGCAAACTATAAAGAGGATGGCGACACTCATGTTAAATTATTAAATTTAAATTTTTAATTTTTCTTTACTTAGAACAACGCTGATAGCAAATACAACAACATAGCAATAAGTCAAGAGAGAAGCTGCAGAAAGAAGGGAACAGACTTGCCTGCGCACCTACAGTGGCCCTTTTCCTCTGCTTTAGAACCAAGGCCCACGTTTTCACTTTGCCCTGGGCTCTGCAAATCCAGGAGTGATCTTCTCTCCCTCAGGCCAGTTCTCTTTATGGACTGTTAAGTTTTTGTTATTGTTTTGTTTCCTAGACAGGGTCTCGTGCTGTTTCAGAACAGCCTCGAGCTCACTTGGTTGCGCAGGCTGGCCTTGAACTCACAACCCTCCTGCCTCAGTCTCTGCAATGCACCACAAAACCCAGCTGGTTGTTTGTTTGGTTTTAAATAACATCTATTGGCTGGGAGTGGCGGTGCACACCTGTAATCCCAGCTACTTGAGAGGCTGAAGCAGAAGGATTGAAAGTTAGAACCCAGCCTGGGCAATTTAGAGAGAACCTGTCTCAAAATAAAAATGAGCCAGGGATGTAGCTCAGTGTTCCCTGGGTTTAACCCCCAGCATCACAAAAACAGAAAAATACTATCTAGGTAACTGACTTACTTATCTGTTGTGACAGTCGTGTGTGGTCTGCCCCTATGGGAACGGAGGGTGGGGTCTCATCTGCTTGGTCCTCAGAGGGCCCAAGACATGGTAGGCATGCACTCGACCAACATGCAGAGGACTTAGAATGAATGGGTGTCGTCTGGGAACCCTTCAGGCCATGCTGACAGTCTGGGCTTCAGGCCATGCCCTTGTTCAACTTGTCCTGTAGCAGAGAATGCCGGCCCCAGCCAGTATACTTCCAGTTTTTTAGTTTCCCAGGTAACAGTTCCTGTTCCAGGTCCAGTTGCTCCTGTCTCTTGGAAACGGCTGGTCACCATAATGCACAGCTGCTCACCGTGAGACACACTGTATAAACCAATCACCAATTGGCAAGCCGTTCTGCCTCTGTAGTTCCTGCTTGCTTATCCTGTATAAGCCCTAGACCACCAGGGATCAGGGCCTGATATTTTGAGAGTGATCTCAATCAGTGCCCGTTGACGTAAATAAATCTGCCTCCAAATCCTGGGTGTCCTTTCGGTGTTTCTGCTTGCCGTTACAGTCCATTCGGCGCAGACATTTCATGCGGGGAGTTTGTGGCTCTGGCGTCCTTTTCCAGTGACTCAGCCTCCCACTTCCTGCCAGCCCCAGGCCTGTGGGTATGAATGGCAGCTGCCCGGCAGGCTGCAGGGCGTGCGGGCCTGGGCCCAACAGGCCTGCGTCCCTCCGTCCTGGTCCCTTAGGTCATTTCCATGCATTGTCTTCAGCTTCTTGAGTTAATCTTTCCACCTGGGGAAGGTTCCCTTGCTGGTTTCCCCATCTGCTTCCAGCTTCAAATCCTTCCTGGCTCCAAATCCTCTCCCAGGGTTTCCTTGGCCCTTCTGCCTCAGACGGCCAGAGTGACCTTGGGCAAGCCAGCCTTTCTCCTCGGGGGAGGCCCTTGTGAAGTGGGGGCCGGTGTGTGTCTGTGTGTGTGTGTGTGTGTGTGTGTGTGTGTGTGTGTGTAGACTTTACCCTGCCTCCCTCCCTGGGAAGGGGCCTGAGTCCTTTAGAAGAAGAAGCCAGATAAAACGGAAGTGGCTTCTCTTGCATTTGAGTTACAATCTACAGTGCACCTTGATGTCCCACGACTCTTTGTCCCTCCCCTTTACTTGCACAAGATCCAGCTTTCATTGCAGCTGCAGCCACCAAGTGGCCCACCCTTCATTCCCCAAGTGTGGATGGACAAAGCCCACAGCCTGGCAGTAGCCTGGTCTCTGCTGCCCCTCTCCTAAAGGGACTTCTGTGTGACTTCTCAGAGAAGGCTTCTCTCTATTGTAGGGTAATATTAAACCATGGAAGCTGGGCATGGTAATGCATGCCTGTGATCCCAGCATTCTGGGAGGCTGAGACAGGAGGATCACAAATTTAAACCAGTCTGGGCAACAGTGATTTAGTGAAACTTTGTCTCAAAATAAAAAATAAAAAGGGTGGAGCTCAGTGCAAAGACCCTGGGTTCACTCCCCAGTACTGAAGGAAAAAAAAAGATTAAACTGCCAAAGCAAAGAGGTGCCACACCCAGCAGCGGAAAGAGTGTAGATACGCATTCCTGTCCCACCCAACGCTACTGGGTGAGTGTTCCAGGCCCGGAGGGTACTTCCGCTGGCCCGGACATTCAAAGACCCGGGCTCCTTCTGTGGCATGACCCCAGCCTGTAAAACTTCACTGTCATCTTTACACATTGTCACCAAGTCTCGGATCAGCCAGTAGGGAAGAAAGAGAGACCTGCAAACAGCTCAATCGCTTCCGTTCCCCACCCCGGGGCAGGGGTGTGGCGTTTTGGCGGAGTCTGCGCAGAAGGCTGGAAACGGCCGCCAGAGCAGCCAGGTGCGCTACCCTGAAAGAGGACCGGCAGCAGCCTCAACACCCAGCGTCTGCCTCTGCTTCACCCTGTCCCAGCCACGAGCCTCGCTGGTAAACACTCTTGTTCCCAGCTTTCGTGGGGCAGAAGCAAGAAAATGGGCGGAGAGAGTATTTGAAGCGTAATAGACACAGCTGGAGCTGGGGATGTAGCTCAGTGGCATAAGAGCCTGCCTGGCAAGTGCAAGGTCCTGAGTTCGATTTCCAGTAACCACCCCCCCAAAAAAGAGTAATAGACACAGCTAATAAATGGAATTATTTTTAAATGACTTTGCTTAATGGTCTGTGTCTTTGAAGTGCCCTGCCCACATGGTGCCAGGGGCCCTGAGGTCTGGAGGGTCACACATGTACAGGGCACCCATGCTTTACCAGTCCCCGTGCCCAGGTTGAGGCCACCAGGATACAGATCTGCCCTCCAGGAATGCAGTGTGGCAGAGAAGATGGCACAGGCTGAGAGGTCAGGCCCCGCTGGCGAGAGGCACAGGAGAAGGAAGGAACCACCTCGTGGGACAGGGAGGGGACGAAAAGGAGGAGCATAAAGCCAGCCTGGTGGTGTACACCTGTGATCCCAGCACTCTGGGAAGCTGACAATGGAGGGTCACACATTCCAGCCCAGTTTGAGTAATCTGGTAAGACTGTCTCAAAATAAAGAATAAAAAGGGCTGGGGATGCAACTCAGTGCAAATGCCCTGGGTTCAATCCTAGTACTGGAAGGAAGAAAGGAAGCAAAGAGAGAGAGGGAGAGAGAGAGGGAGAGAGAGAGAGAGAGAGAGAGAAAGAAAGAAAGAAAGAAAGAAAGAAAGAAAGAAAGAAAGAAAGAAAGAAAGAAAGAAAAGAAAGAAAGAAAGAAAAAGAAAGAAAGAAAGTGAGCAGGAGGGCATAAGAGGGATGCCATACTCAGGCTGTACCTTGGCCTGTGGGGATGTGTTCCCTAACACATTTTATTAGGTAAGTATAGGGAACGGTAGTAAATAAAGAAGCAAGTAGCACACAATGATGTCTTCCTAATCCCAGCTCCTAGGGAGGCTGAGACAGGAAGATCATGAGTCTGAGACCAGCCTGGGTAATACAGTGAGACCCAGTCCCCCCCACAAAAAAGAATCAAGAAACTTGATGGCCAGCCTGGTGTGGTGGTGCATGCCTGTAATCCCAGCACTCGGGAGGCTGAGGCAGGAGGATCACTGCGAGTTCAAGACCAGCTTGGGCTACAAAGTGAGTTCAAAGTCAGCCTGAACTGCAGAGTGAGACCTTGTCTCAAAAAACAAGAAACTTGAGGGCTGGGGATATAGTTCAGTGGTGCAGTGCCTGCCTGGCAAGCGCAAGGTCCTAAGTTCGATTCCTGGTACAAAAAAAAAAAAAAACTAAAAACAGGAAACTTGAATCCTAGCGTGCTGCTATATGTCTCATGGCAAATTCCCACCTGCCCCTCCCTAATCCTACCGAGTCCACAGGGCACCAATAACACATTGGATACCCTTGTCAGTACTGAAAGGTTTCCTCACCAGTGGACGAAGTACAAAAAAATGTCCCTTGCCTTGTACTCAGACACACAGCACGGGGTCAGGCTGGATTTTAGCCATTCTTTCCTCTTGGCTTCCTTCCTTTGTGCAGTGCACAACCTACATGACTGTGTAGGCACAGTCTTGCCAGTCAGCCTCCCTGGGACATTGTATGATACCAAACTACTAGCCGGTGTGATGATGGGTCAGAACCCCTGTGACCCTCAGAACACCCATTCATTCAGCAAGGTTTTTTTCTTTCTCTTGTGTTCTGCTACAGGACTGGGACCAGTGTGAGGCGTGGGGCACAAAAGTTAGGGAGCTGCTTGCTCTCAGGGGATCACCGGGAGGGACAGCGATGGCCTCCATAAATTCTGTGCCCAGGCACCTTAGTGGCTGCACCCCAGCCCTGTCTGTTCTACAAGATGCCCGTAGATAGAGGTGGTGGTGGTAGTTTATCGGACAGTGCCCGCCACGGAGAGTGACATACCTGGGAGTCACGGGGTGGTGCTGAAAAGGTAAACTCGGGGAAACGGGGTTCCCAGGAACCTCAGCTTCATTGGGACCATTAGGCCTCTGCAGCCGGGGGAGAGGAGAAGGAAGGACCAGGTCATCTACTCCTTTGGAGACCTGCGAAGGGGAGAGGGGTCCATCTAGTGAGGCCATGGGCCTGGCGGGTGCAGGCCAGGGACCAGCCCTTCCCTGATTTGGGGGACCCCGCTCTGTGACCTGCAGGGGAAGCGGGCCACAGGCGCCTGAGCGGGGCCCTGGGAGGGAGGGGACTTCCCGAGGGAAGCAGTGGGTTTGGGCTGTGGCTCTGTGGTAACGACCGCCTCCCATGCCTGAAACAAGGATGAAAACAGAAAGTGGAGGGGGACGGCCAGGACCTTCCCCGCCTGACTTCACTCCCCACTGCACATCCTCACGCCCCAGCCTGCTGACCTGCCTGGACCAAGGGCCTCGAAAAGACCCAAAGCCTTCTGGGGCTGCCTGGCCTCACAGGCCTGTCCTCCTCCGTGCCCCACCAGGGAGAGCCCTGGGTCAACTGTGAGGCTCCTGGGGTTCACCTTGGCCACCGCCCCACTGCGGGACGCTGGGCAAGTCCTCCCTCTCCAGACCTGGCTGTTCTCACTGCTGACGGACGAGCATGGACGGCTGGTGGTAGAAAGTATCCCATGGGGTCCTGGGGACAGCAGAACACTGGGCCTATGAAGTGCAGAGAGGGAAGAAGGTCCTGCCCCAGGCACGGACGTGAGGACAGTCCCCTCTGTCCTCTAGGCCCACTACACACAAGGCGACAGTGGGAGCGTGGGCCTGTACAGGGCAGGCCTCCTGCAGCAGGGCTACAGAGCGGAATGAAAACAGCCAGGCCTCACTGCACCCTGGATGGGCCCCTGGGCCAGGGCGATGGCCTGCCCCAAAGAAAGCAGCGGCAGTGTGAAGACCATGGCACTGGGGGGGTGGGGGCATTACTCACAGTGGTTTTTTTTAGTGTTTCTTTTACTAATTGAGATTTAATTCACCTAACATACACATCACTATTTCAAAGTGGCTTTCATATAGTGACAGTGTGACGGAAACATCCCTCCCTTTCTAATTCTGGAACATTCCCATCACTCCCAGAGAAAACCCCGAAATCTCTGGCAGTCACTCTCAATCCCCTCCTCTGCCCACCCCCGGCAAGCACCAACCAACATTCTGTCTCCATAGAGTTACCTGTTCCAGACGCTCCACACAAACATAATTACGGGCTCCTTCACGTGGCGCGCTGTCGGGGCTTGTCCGTGGTGGAGCCAGGTCCAAGCGCCCCTTTGTCAGTTTTTGCATCTTCCCAGAGACACTCATTCACGCCATGTGGCGAGTGATACACAAGAGCACAGGGAGGGTCCTGGGAGTCCTGTCTGACCCAGCTCACTCACATTACCGGCGCTGCCATTTTGTCTGGGGTGTGCCCCAGTGAGCTGCTGACGACTCGCCAATCATAACTCCCCATGAAGCTCATCCACCCCATCCTACCCAGACCTCCTTAGGAGCCTAGGTGTAGCTGGGCTTCATGGGCATCAAGACAGTTTTAATAATGGCTCCGAACATCACAGCAGGACAAATAGCTCAGGACACAACAGATCTCATAGCTGACTCTGAAAAGCAGCTTCTTCTTATGGTTTTCAGCACTAAGACAGAACCCAAGGCTTCATACACGCGAAGCAAGCACTCTACTACCCCTGAGCTACATCTGCGTCTCTATTCATTTGTAACTTAGAGTCAGGGTCTCACTAAGTTGCCCAGACTGGACTCAAACTCGTGATCCTCCAGCCTCGGCCTCCTGAGTAGCTGGGATTATAGGTCTGTGCCGCTCTGTCCAGCTTGTTGCATCTGCTTACCACTGAATATTCCATGCTATGGCTGGACTACGTTTTGTTGCTCCACGCATCAGGTAAAGAACACTATGTGCTGCCAGGCGTGGTGGCGCATGCCTGTAATCCCGGCACCCTGGAGGCTGAGGCAGGAGGATCATTGTGAGTTCAAGACCAGCCTGGGCTACAAAGTGAACTCAAGCCCAGCCTGAACTGCATAGCAAGACCCTGTCTTTAAAAGACAAAAAAA
>NW_004955452.1:5040508-5049930 GCF_000276665.1 Chinchilla lanigera | reverse complement strand
TTTTTTTTTTGGTTTTTTTGTTTTTCTCCGGTACCGGGAACCGAACTCATGACCCTGCACTTGCCAGGCAGGTGCTTTGCCGCTGAGCTAAATCCCCAGCCCTACAAAATTTAAAGAACACAACAAAAGATAGCTAATAGAGAGTAGGAAGACAGATCTTTTTCAAATGGGAAGGGGATCAAGAAATGAGGAGGGCAGGGTGGGGATATAGTTCAGAGGCACAAGCCCCTGCCTGGCAAGTGCAAGGTCCTGAGTTCGATTCCTAGTACCAAAAAAAAAAAAAAAAAATGGCGGCGGAGGAGAGGGCCACAAGGGACTTGGAGAAAGAGCTGGCAAGAGGCCTGTGGGTGCCAGCCTGCCAGGTGGGGCTGCTGGATGCTGTGGCACAGCGGGTCCTCCCCCTGGGCACGGCTCTCCTGGGGGCAGACCAAAAGCCCAGTGCACTGGAGCCGACCAGGGCTTGCATATGCACAAACACAGCTCCGGAGTATTTTTAAAACAATTAGTTCTGTGCCAAGTTGAATAAAACCTCAGCTCAAGCTGTGCAGTTTGAGTTTCCAGAAGATCGGCAAGTACATTTTGGGAGCTGATTTTCATGAAAGGAAAAAAAATCTGCCTACTTTGAGACTGAAACTCTGCCTACCTTCCTCTGTGGTAGCCCCATGCCTGAGACTGCTTCAAGATGCCTGCATGTACCTTGACAATAGCCAGCTAACGAGCAGAGCCTACAACATTTGTGTTGACCCGCTTGGGCTTGATCTTGGGATCCTCCTGCCTCAGCCTCCTGAGTGTAGGAATGCAGGTCTGTGCCACCATGCCTGACTAAAGTAAATATTTATCTAGAATTTTCCAGCTTTGCACAGTGGCAGTACCATAGCCAATGAGGTTTATCTGCAGTGTGATTATTGCTAATTGGAAGGAATTTTCTAGACTCTGCCTGAGCACTTTTCATGTTTGTCTAACCATTTGAAGGGATGGGTATTTTGACCATTCTTGTTTTCCAGATAAAGAAACTGAGACCCAGAGAAGGAAAGTTTCCCAAGACGCCACAACCGGCAGGGAGAAGCTGAGTCGGAACCCAGGGCTGACCACCCCTCATGTTCACTCTCCAATTGCTGTGTCTTGGTCTCTAAGGTCATCTTGGTCACCAGGACTGGATCTGTAGGTACGCATGTCTTCTATTGGAATATGCCGCCAGGCCTCCCGGTGAGACATACCATTGGCAGACAGCCCAGGAGTAAGAGTCAGGAGTCTTGGGTTCAGGTTTCAAATCTAGCTTTAATTTATTCCCTGGCTTAGGGCAAATTCCTCCGTGCTGGGGGACACAACCATGGAAAGAGACATTTGGACTCCATCACAGTTTCCGCGTGTCGGCCGTGCATCCGAGCTACCTAACAAATTGGTTAAAAATGATCATCCCGGGCTCTGCCCAGGCACATCAGGCCCGAAAACCGTGACTTCACAGAGGCTTCCCACCTGAAGCCGCCATCCATCGTCCCGTGGAGCCTTCTGGGAGCTGGGCCTCTGTGTGTGCGTGGAGGCAGAAAAGAACAGCCCAGCAGCCCAGCCAGGAAGTCTGAATCAAAGGCCAAAGAAAACAGTCTCTGAGCGGTGTGCTCTGGAAGAATCTTGAAGAGGAGGAAGTTGGGTCACAGTGTGGAAGTCGGGGAAGCAGAACCTAAAGCTGGCTTTGGTTTATTTTTGTGGCTTTTTTTGGGAAGAAAATGGTATTTCCAGCTAAACCATAGTTCCTGGCTCCTTTGCAGTTGGGAGGGCCCAGGACTGGGTTCTGACCACCACGGTGGGCAGAAGCAGTGAGCTTCCAGATCTTTCCCTTCCGGGGTGAACTTGGAGTGTGATGCTGGTGGCATTCACGGATGGACAGAACCTGGGTTCCCGCGGCTGCATGGAGCAGATCTCAGGACAAGTGAGCGGTAGATGTAGCTGTGCTAGGTGCCTGAAACTACAGCTTGTTTGTTATAGCAGCTGACAGTACTTATCCTGATGGATAGAGTCAGGGGAAAGTGGGGCTGGAGCCCACTCTCTAATGGTTAGTCTTGGGCACATGTGTCTTAGTTATCTATCTTGTTGCTGAAACAAAATAGCCAACACCCAAAGTTAAAGGAGGAAAGGTTTATTTAGCTCACAGTTGGTAGAGGTTTCCGTCCATAATCTGCTGGCTCCAAGGCAGGGTGGCACACAGCAGAGGGGCAACCATTCATGGCAGTGGAGGACAATAAAAGCAGTAAGGGCAGGGGAGCAAGCCCCTTTCTGTCGCTTACATTGTATCTAGTCCAGTGGGATTAGGGCAGTGCCAGTCCAGTCAGTGGACTGATCCAGCAATCACCCACCCTTAATCCCAGCACCCTTAATCCCTGCATTGCACCATAAATCAATTACACATTCTAGGTTTAGCCACCTCTAAAACAGTTCCATCTAAAATTGCAGGAGGCTTGAGAGGGGACATCTAGATACGAACCATAACAACATGGGTGAAGCAAAAGAAACTTCCAGAGGAGGTGCAGCGGGAGGAAAAGGCTGAGGACTGGAAGAGGTGTGATGCTTTATTGGTTGGGATCTTAAAGTCCCCCAAAGGTTCATGGGTTGCAGGCTCACTTGCCAGCACGTGGTGTTTATGGGAGCAGATGGAGCCTTTAGGAGATGGAAGTTAGGTTACTGGAGGATGTGCCTCTTGAAAGAGATATCGGGTCCCCACCCTCTCTTCCTCTCCCCTCCCCTTTGCTTCTTGGCTTCCATAAAGTGAGCTGCTTTGCTCCAAAACGCACTCCCCACCACAACAAACCATGATAGGCCCAAAGCAACAGGACCAAGCAACCATGGACTGAAACTTCTGAAACTGTGAAGCCAAAACAAATCTTCCCTCCTGTAAACTTGTTTATCTCAGGCATGTTGTCACAGTAAAGCAAACAGATGTGTTCATACATCTAGAGGGAAATTCAGTGTGATTGGTACCGAGGTCCACACTAGTTAGGAGTTGAGATCAAAGGTGTCCCAGACAGGTGGCTCATGAGAGCCAATTATTATCATCTTTCCCCAACTGTGTTCAGCGACTTCATTTTTCAGTGGCTTGAAATTGACTGGCAGGAGTATTTACACCTCGGTAATTGGCAAACACCATTGGTTTTTTTTTCTTGCTCATTGTTAGATATTTTTGGCACGCTATTGATTGCAACCCACATGAAGGTAAGTCTTGGCTAAGTAGGAAAAAAAATCAAAAGACCCTACAGGCATTTCTAATCTTGGTCCTGCGCCCTGAGCTATGTGGCCTTAGCCACGTGAACCTTACCTCTCTGAACCTCAGAGTCCCCTTCTGTAAAATAAGCTCACAAGCCCTCCACCATATAGCTAACGTATGCATAAATGAGGTCATGCATGTGGAGCCCTGCCAGTTCTTGTGCATGTACCAGCCTTCTGCCCTGCTTGCCTGTGACCCTCTCAGGGTTTTTCTGGCCATGGCACAGGCCTAGCTCTTACAGAGTACGTGGAAAGGGCAGCGAAGCTGGCCTGTTTGGGAGGAGTCCTCAACCAAGTTGGGAATTGGAGGGTAAATCCCCTGGCTTTGTCATCCCTTGGTAAGGACAAATCTGAGGCACATTCTACCCATTCCCCAGAAGTCTCTAGCAGTTTTGAGCCTCCGTGGTTCCCAACTGGGACCTGCTCATCAGCACACCCTGCACTGGTTCATCCTTCCTTGCCTCACATCCCACTTCCCCCTTTTGCTTCCTGGGACACCACCCCAGAGAACCTTGTCTCGGCCTCTGCTCCTGCGAGATCCAGCCCAGACATTGATAACAATAGTCACTTCTTAAATGTGCACTGGAGCTCACACAGTGAGGTCATGTGTGCTACTGGCTCAGCCCTTACTGCCACCTAGAAGGCAGGTGGCAAGGAACATACACTCCATTATACAGACAGGGAAACTGAGGCTCAGAGAAGAGCGTGTGAACCTTACTACTCTGAACCTCAGATTTCTCTCATGCCACATGACCTTGAAGCAGGAGATAAAAACTGAGCCGTCTCTGTTCCTCGTCTTTAGGTCTGAGCTGCTCTGTGCTTGTGGAGAGGCCTGCGTTGCTGGAGGGTGGTCTCCACTCCTCTGCCTGTTCTTCCGCTTGCTCAGGCCAACTCTGGCCGCTGCGTGGACATGGCACAGCGAAGGGCAATTGGGCTGGTGGTGGGAATGGCTGGTTATTAAAGCCATCCATCACCTGCCGGGCTGACCTCATTCTGTCCTGGGGAAGCCAGTCCTGCCCGAGGCGGGCTGAGCATAGCAAGGGTGGGCTGCTGACCCAGCGGGAAAGGTCAGGTGGGGGCCAGGCAAGGCCGGAGAGTAGCTAGGGTTGGATGAGGTCAGAGGCAGCTCCGCGTCGCCTGAGTCCCCACAGTGTGAGGGCAGTGAGAAAAGGAGGTGCGCGGCGGGGTGCTCCTTGGGCAGTGGCCCGCAGAGGGGGCCCCTGTTCGGGGATCTCTGTTCCTAATGCCCCTGTGACACTTGAGCCACGGAAGTCCTGAAGTCACAGACCCAGGCTCCCAGGGCCCAGAGGAAGGGGATCGGGACAGTGCAGCGGCTCCGACATGAAACCTGGATGTGCCGGTGGGTGAGTGCGGTTTAATGGGCACTGTTTTCTGGCCCACACTCGTGCCAGGCATTCAACCTACAGCTCATTTCACCCTCAGCTCATGTGCTGACGGGTGAGGGGCCTGGGGCCTGGCGTGGGACAGCTCTGGGCCGGAATCCAGGCCCTGCGGCATGGTGTCCGCGCACCTCAGTGAGCCGCCCCTCCTTGCTATCTCCGGTTTCCCATCTGTCCGGTGAGGTGATTAGCAGCCCTTGGCTCACAGGAGAGAACATGCCGGATATTGACTGATGGTCAGCAGTGACAATGACACAAGCACCTACTATGTGCACGGCCCTGTGCTGAGCACTTGCCATGGGTTTTATTCAGCCTTCACCAATACCCCCTGGCGGGGGGGAGCTACTACTCACCTTCTCTTACAAGGAGGAAGCCAAGGCTCAGGAGGGTGAAGTCACTGGCCTGAGGTCACACAGCTGCTGGGTAGCAGAAGTGGGATTTGCATCCGGGTCTCCCTGCCTTGGAGGCCCTTTGAGCAAAGATTTCAGCTCTCCCACTCCATATGCGAGGCTAACAACCCACTAGCTCATCTCACTGGTCCTTTAAGAAATACACAGGATGAGGCACCTGCAGGCCCAGAGAGGGCAAAGGCCCAGCCTGGGGCAGCAGAAGGCTTCATGCCCGCACATATGAGTTTCTTCAGGACCTTGGATGTCGTTTCTAGCTGTGCTCTGGTCCCTTGAGGCAGGGGCTCCTATCTCCTTGCCCCTCTTTCCCGAAAAGGTTCCAGGCCCGTGAGAGCTCCTGACTTTTCTTCCCAAGGCCGCTGAGGTGTGGAACTGAGGCCCCGTTTTTTTCCACCCAGAGGTAATTTGTCTGAAACATGTCGAGCACTTTTAAAATTTGGTCACATTGTAACATCTGGGTTACCATGGTGACCTCACTTTGAATTTACTTCCCAGGGGAGATGGTAATAATTAATCCAGCGCCTACCGTTGGCTGCCCAAAGGCAGCATGGGGGGTGTTACAGAGCCCCCGGGATCCACTTCCCCAGGGGAAGCAGTGCCTCCACCTCCAAGCAGGGCCACAGTTCCCCAGGAGGCAAGGAGGACCTGCCAGCTGCACCCAGCCCCTCTGCAGCCCAGGCAGCCACACTGAGACCTTTGAGAGACCAGCAAGTCAAGCCTCAGGGGAGACTGAACAACTCATCCAAGGTCACACAAAACCCAGGGAGTGCCAGCAGCGGGCTAGAGGGTATTTTCCAAAGCTTCAGGGACACTGGTGAGTGCCAAGCTGGGATCCCCAGGTGCAAGACTTCTCCTCTTTCAGCTTTCATGAGCCCTCTGAAGGGGTTCAGCATCGCGCCCCCAGGCGGGACTGTGCAATGCGGATGTCTCCCGGTGGGGTGGACCTTGCTTAGCTATGGCCTCTTGTAGTAAGTGGGTTACAAAGATGACCAAGGTGTTGGGGACCAGGCTCTGTGGCAGTGTGGAAGTGGAGACAGAAGAGGGGGTGGGGAGCAGGTGCAGGAGGGAGCTGCAGGCAGGGCTGGGCCGCATTCTCTCTGGCCAGGAGCACCCAGGAGGGGAGCTGCAGTAGGGGTGGCATGCAGTGAAAAGAAGAAGAAATCTCCATTTGAACCCAGACTCCACCCTGCTTTGGGAGATGGGGAAGCAGGCTCAGAGAGGCCCACAGGCAGTAAGTGGCTAGCCAGGACTGGAACGCAGGACAGTCGAGGGCAGCGATCTGCCCCTGGGCAGGGCTCTCCCCCACCATCCCCATGTTCCTCTTGGTGGCTGGCTGAGGGCTTTGGGAGGTGTCAGCCTGGGGCAGAGCTGAAGGCGCTCCAATGCGGCTGAAGGGCAGGAGGGATGGGGCGGAGAGAACCAGGTTGGCCGTCTGCTAAAAACTGGATAAAGCACAGTTTAGGGGGAGAAAAAAGCTACAAACTTGGCAGCTTCCATGAAGAAAGTGGATTTAACCAAAGGGGTAGAGAGAGAGAGCAAAAGGAGGGAATGATCTTGATATTTTTAGTCATGTCCAAAAGTTGGGCTTGCAATGTTGTTTATCCCAAAGTAAAACAAACCTGTGACTTTGGCATGCTGCCACCAGGTGGCACTGTAATGTGGGTACCCATATCGGAGATTAGCCTCCCTAGCATGAAATTTTCACTCATTTTTCAAAGGATACAAAACTCTTTGTTTTTTGAGACAGGATCTCGCTATGTAGTTCAGGCTGACCTTGAACTCACTATGTAGCCTCAAACTCACAGTGATCCTCCTGCCTCAGCCTCCCAAGTGCCGGGATTACACGTGTGCATGACCTTGCCTGGCCTTATCTATCTATCTATCTATCTATCTATCTATCTATCTATCTATCTGTCTATCTATCTATCTTTTTGAGACACAGTCTCATTATGCAGGCTGGCCTTGAGCTCACTTTGTAGCCCAGGCTGACCTCAAACTCACAACGATCCTCCTGCCTCAGCCTCCCAAGTGCTGGGATTACAGGCGTGTGCCACTACACCCAGCCTTATTTTTATTTTTGAGACAAGGTCTTGCTAAATTGTCCAGGCTAGCCTTGAATTTGCAGTCCTCCCGACTCAGCCACCTCAGTAGCTGGGATTACAGGTGCGCAGCCCCCCTCCCCAGCTGACTTCCACCTCCTGGCTGGCTCTCGGTGACAGTAACTACAGCCCACTCTAAACGTCTTCACGCCAACTTGAAATCCTGGAAGAGCAGGGCCAGAGTCAGCTCCCGCCCCTCATCTTGAGGACCCCAGCTCTGAGGCTTCGGCCACCACCGCGGGGGACCCAGCTCCTGAGGCTCTCCTCCCAATGGGCCCTGGCACTGAAGTACTTGCCACACACAACGCTGGTCCCTCGAGCCACAGGCCACGGCTCACTCCTAAGTCCAGGGCCCCACACAGCTTCCGGCACACAGATGGCGTCCAGTAGCTTGCTGAGGGAGTGAATGAGTGAGTGGATAAAGGTAAAAATGACACCATCGACCTGGTTTCCACAACTCTTGCCTCAGTGCTGTGCTCGAGTGTTGGCTTCACTGTCAGTCTTCACTGTGGAGTATGGCGGCCGCCCCTAGTTTCAAATGCAGGGCTGAGAAGAGGCAACCCCGCTGCCTCCTGGTGCCCATCCCCTTCCTTGAGCCTCTAGGCTTCCTCTTGCACCCTGGCTCTTACTGGCCTTGCCCCTGAGCCAGTCCCCCGGGAAGGTGACACATCCATCTGCTATGCCTGGCGTGCTGCCCACTTTATGCCCAAGAGAAAGGTGGGTTCAAGTACCAGGAAAGCAGGTGGGTCCCGGACAGGGAAAACAACAGACGCGGGGCCGTGCCTGCTCAGAGAAGTGCCCCTGCCGCTGTTGCAGGGTAGCCCTGAGGGCCAGCCTTGTCCTTCCTGGGCCTGCGCATCTCCCTGAGGCCGCGTCCCAGTCCCAGCAGGGACTCCTCTCACCATCAGATCGTAGGGGAAAGCGCGGCCCAGAGAGAAGGGCTCTGTGCTCTGCAGGTTGGCCGTGGGAGGGCAGTTCCGCCACCAGGGCATCTTGCAGTGGAAGAGGGGATGGTGGGGAAGATGCCTCCTGGGCCTTGCTTCGTGTGGACCCCACACAGCTGTGGGCAGTCGGGAAATGAAGGCCTTGTCCTGGATCACACAGGTGCTAAGAGGAAGAGCTGGGTCTCTCTGCTTGTCCTGGCCAGCAGCTCCGTTGGAGAAGGTGAGGATTTACCCGCGAGTTCTCAGCTTTGGGCGAAGGAAGGACTGGGAAGACAGTGTAGCCCCTCCTGGCCCCCTCCTTTCCTCCACCCAGCCCTGCCTCGCCTTGGGAGACTCACTTCTCATCTCCGTGCTGTGCAGTGACGGCCTCTATCCCGCTGCGCCTGAAGCAGGCTGCACCTCTGAAGTCTTCAGTGATGCGAGCCAACTGATTTCCCCTTCGCCTAAACCTGTTTGCGTTGGTTTCTGTCACTTGCAGCTAAAACAGCCTCAGTGACTGTCCCGAGCTCGGGGAGCAGAGGAGGGGGCAGGTAGCTGGGGAAGGTGGGGTTCATCCAGACAGCTTGCACGGTGTGGGCCACACGCGGAGTGTCCGCCGTGTCAGTCCCACACCAAGGCGCTGCGGGGGTGAGGCTGACTCCGTGGGGGTGGGAGGTATTGGTCCTAGCAGCTGCAGGAGGTCAGTGCTCGCACGTCTTGGACAGCTGGGCAGAGCAGGTGTGATGAGCGGCAGGGGCACAGTCTGCTGGAATGGGACAGCTCTCTGCTCAACGTCAGGAGCAAAAATTGGGGCTTGGTTGGGGGAAGGGGCCATTCAGCGGTCACGTGAGAGCCCCTCCGCTTTCTCCTGGCCCTTTCGGCCCCACTCCTGAGCCTGGTGTGTCCCGCCCACAGCCGCAGGCCACAGGCAGGATGTGACAGCCTGCTGCAGCCTCACAGCCCCAGCTCTAGGTTCTTAAATTCGGTCCTTTGCTGATGATCCTCACATTCATCCCCTCCAGCTTACTGGTGGCTCCAGGGATAGGTAGCTCTGAGGAGGGAGCAGGAGTGCAGAATATGGAGAGGGAGATGATTAGGAAGCCGGGTGTGGAGGTGCACACCTGAATCCCGGCAACCCAGGAGCCTGACGCAGGAGGATCACACATTCCAGGGCAGCACCGACAGTGCAGAGAGCATGTCTCAAAATAAAATCTAAAAAGACCCAAAAAGAGACAGAGGTGTTGCTCAGCGATAGGAGTGCTTGCCAAGCATGTGAGAGGCCCTGGGTTCAATCCTCAGTACTGCAAAAAGGAGGGAAGGGGGGAAGGGAGGGAGGGA
>NW_004955452.1:4967129-5040364 GCF_000276665.1 Chinchilla lanigera | reverse complement strand
AGGAAGGGAAGAAGGGAGGGAGGGAATGAGAGATGGAGGGAGGGAGCGAAACAGGCTCAGGAGGCGCCAGTCAAACTCTAGTCCAGGGCTTCCTCTTATTTGGCAAACACTTACTCAGCACCTACCAATGTGCCGGGCATGTTCCTAAACGCCAGGGAGAGAACACGCCAGGCACCTAGCAGTGCACAGAGACAAAACCCCTGTGGCTTATGGAGCTGACATTTCGGTCAAGAGAGACAGACAAGCCACAGAATAAAAAGAAAATATGCCAGATGGTTGTAATAGAAAGTATGAGTAAAATACAAATAGGATAGATGGTAGGACAGATGCCTAGAAGACAAATCAGAGATGAGGGAGGGAGGCTCTTTGGTGGCAGTTCAGGGAAGGCCTCCCTGAGAGGCCTGTCAGTGCCACGCAGGAAGCAGTGAGGAGTGAGGCTTTTTAAATCAGGGACTGGAACCCTCACAGCCACGGGAAGCCCAGGACATAAGACAGCTATGCAGCATCCTGGATGGGATCCCAGGACAGGAGGAGGATAGCAGGGAAAAACTAGGAAATCTGAAGCAAGTGTGAGCTTTGGTCCGTCCAAAGGTAAGATATGTGAGGTTTACAAGAAGTCTGTGTACTATCATCTCAGTTTTTCTGTAAATTTGAAACGGTTTGAAAGTAAAATGCTTATCCAAAATGGGGGCAGCAAGTGCAAAGGGCCTGAGGCAGGAGTGAGCCTGGTAGAAAATGTAAAATCTAAGCTGGGAAAGATGAATGTGGGGGTCATCAGCAAAGAGCAGGATTTATGGCCCTACAGCTGGGGGTGTGAGATCACCCCAGAAGTATGAGACAGACACACAAATGTGCACTCTTATACATACAGGCATACACGGCTTATTTGACACATTAGCTCGTGTCATCCTCATGGCAGCTCCCCAGCCTGCTGCTGTGTGTGCCTCCTGGATAGCCCTGGGGCTCAGCGCAGTGAGGACTGAAGGAAATACAACTGGCCAGGGCCTGGCAGGTTCTCATGCCAACCCTGTGACCTTTGGGAGGCCATCAGCACTGCTGACAAACAAGGACGGGGAAGTGCAAAAGGTCAGGGAGCTTGGCCCAAGCTCTGGCCAGTGAAGCAAGCCTGCTGGGTCAGGGAGGATGTGTCACAGGTCACCTCCTCTTAGCCAGCCTGGGGGTACGGCCTGCAGAGCAGTCCCACCCGCAGGATCTGTCCTGCCACCTTTGGCTCTCGAGGACATTGCTGGCTTCTGGTGCCAGCTGCTGGAGTGACACTCTCAGGAGAGGGAGGATACTAAGCTTTTGGTTCCCACTTAGGGTCCAGCTAATTAGAGGCCCAGGGAGACAGTAACTTTTGCTCCCAAAGGTACTTTTGATGTTTCATGAAGTGAGGATGAGGCTGCAGAAGTGACCTGAAGAGTTGATTCTCTTGCTTTGCATGTTAACGGGCCCTGTACCCGGTCAGAAGATCTGTGAGCACCTGGACCCTGACTAATCCAATCCTGGGAATATTGAGTGAAGACATGTGGTTAACCTTGTTTGCTGGTAAAAAGATGGAAGGGGCCTTGGTGGTAGAAAGACAAGGACCCACGGACTTGGGCTTTGGTTCTTGGAACCACTGGTGTGCTAGACATTTGTGGGCCCCTTGATCTCTCCAGCCCAGCAGTGCCTCATTTTCTCTTTTGTAAGAATTCCTGTTTCTCCATGCAGCCCGAGGGGCCACAAGTCCCACTTCCTACTCTAGAGCTGAGGGGCCTGGCTTAGTTCACTCAGGCCTTTGTAACAAATCCCATCACCCATCCCATAAACCACAGAAATCTTTCTCACGGCTCTGGAGGCTGTGAAATCCAGATCGAGGCACAGATGGGCTCCGTGTGTGGCGCTAACACCTCGCTATGCCCACACGTGCTGGAAGGGCAGGCAGCTCTCTGAGCTTTGTTTGTTTGTTCATTTGTTTTTTGTCTGTCTGCTTGGAGACAGTCTTGCTATGTAGCCTAGGCTGGCTCCAAACACTAGATCCTCCTGCCTCTGCCTCCCAAATGCTGGGGTGACTGGTATGTCTCACCACGCCTGGCACTGATCTCTTCATGAGGACTTTGCCCCTAATCCCCTCCCATTGACCCTTCCAATGTTGTCAATTTTGGGGTCAGATTTTAACACATGCATTTGAGGGGCAATACAAACATTCAGACCTCGGCAGGCCAGAGTCCCCTTCCCAGGCTTTCACTGTCCAGGCGGGGACAGGTGGCTCCCTCAAGCTTGGGCTCTTTCTCTGTTAGTTATTTTTGCTGTAGTATCAAGCTGCCCCCAAATCTCAGTGGCTGACACCAAAAACGTATTTTATTTCTTCTGCTTTTGGCTCTGAAGAGTGGCTTGGACTCGGCTCATTTCTTGTGCAGCTACAGGGACTCGTGGGGACACTTTCTCCTGGCAGAGAGAAGGGGCTCACCTGAGCCATCCAGGTACATACGACGCTCCAGCAATGCGGTGTTCTCTCTGCAGGACACAGCCCAGTGCCGACCCCAGGGGTGCAGGTATCATCCTCTCCCTGGGTGGAGTGCGCACAGAGAACCACGGTGCACACCCACCGCAGCCTCCCAGCAGCACTCTGACTCCCATGAGGCTGGGGAGTGGACCCTCTTGGTTGGAAAACAGTCCCCAGGGTTAGCTGCTTTCTCTCCCAGCTGGCTTCCTCGGTCTTCTGGACAGCTGTGTGTGCTCACCCTACCCCTTTCTATTTAGTTCCTCTTTGGGCTTTTACTTGCTCCAGTCAGTTTCTATAGCTTGCCATATAAAAACCACAGATAAAGCAGGGTCCGGTGGCATGTGTCTGTAGTTCTAGCTACTCAGGAAGCTGAGGCAGGAGGGTGGTCTGAGTCCAGAAGTTTGAGGAGACTGAGCAAGACCCTGTCTCAAACTACAAAACTGGGCTGGGGATGTAGCTCAGTGCAAAGGCCCTGGGTTCAGTACCCAGAGCACCCCCCCCCCCCAACGAAGTCTCATATAAGAAGAGAACACACACCCGCCACACAGGTGATGCTCACAAAATCTGTTTGTGAAAACCACAGGACTAACAATGGACACGGGCAAATGTCAGCACGACAGATGTGGCTGGCGAGGGGAATCCAGGACAAAGGCCTGCAGCAAGGCCAGAGACAAGCAGGAAGAGCCAGCAAGGGTCTCCACAGGAAAGTGGGGAGAGAGCAGAGCCCGATTCTGCTCACATCTCAACACCTTAAGCCCTGGCCCCAGCTCCAGCAAACACGCACATCCTGTGCGGCCCCAGGCCCCAGCGAGGGCGAAGGGCCCTCTTCTTCCCCTCTAGGTTCCGGTTTCTCAACCCTGCTGCACGAGAAGCCCCGGTAAATTAGAACAATCACTGCTCAGCTTCCTTCCAGCCCAGCGCGTCTGGCTCTGGGTGTGGGCCCTGGACGTGGGCATCCCTCAGAGCTCCCCAGGTGACCTGGTGTGTGGCCAAGGCGCAGACTCCCTGCCCGACCTCTCCCGCATGCTGCAGTGCAGGGAGAGGGGTTCCAGCCCTTCAGACTTTTGGACAGAAAACTCCAAATTCAGATAATATGAAATCGTCCAATGTTTAAATGTTTGTTCAAACATGAAATTCTATGCTCATCAAACAACACAGGTCTGCAAAATAAACAGGAACCTATCCTGCAGTCTGTTAGGCTTTAATACTGTGGCTTCTCCCCCGCACCGGCCTTGGGAAAGCAGCCATGTGGCTCAAGGGTCGTTCTTGGGCTGAGGCTACTTGACCCCAAACACACTGGGCCGCGAGCGCCGGTGACAGGTGCTAGAGAGGATGGGCCGAGTCACAGGGAACGTCTCTTCCTTGACCCAAACCTTATTTGCTTGTGCATTCAGCCAGCCGTGACCCCACTGGCCCCAGCCCCGGCAGATACCCCAGCAAGGTCAACAACAGGGAGCACATCGCTTTCCCATGACTCCAAGCTGCTCACCAGACCCCCACCCCACCCCTTTTCCAGTACTAGACTGAACCCAGTGCTTGGTGCATGCTAGGCAAGCCTTCCACCACTGCGCTGAACCCCCAGCCCTTTTTATTTTGAGACCGTCTCACTAAGTTGCCCAAAGGTAGCCTCGAACTTGCGATCCTCCTGCCTCAGCCTGCTGGGTAGCTGGAATTAGAGCCACATGTCACCTCACCCAGCTGTTTTGGCTTTTAATTACATTTAAAATGTGTCTTAAAATCATTATCGTTTTGTATTATAAAATAATATTAGGTTTCTTGTAGAAAATTTGGGGATATATAATAAGGTGTAAGGAAGAAAATGAAATACACCTCCCATGCTGACTAGAAAGATTCTGGGGTGTTCTGGAAGGTTTCTGCTTCAGCACAAGGGAGGCCCCAGACACCGTCTCCAGTGGGGACAAATGGTTGCTTTTCTCCAGAGCCAGGACTTTCAACACCAGGAAACTGACCTCGTGGTACCCATCAGCTAGACGTGCAGAAAGCCCTTGTTTGTGAGGGCTGTGCTTCTTCTTCCTAATAATAACTAACACTGCCATGAGAAGTCTTTAGAGAAGAGCCTCTGCTGTCCCGAGGACCTGGCCACTGGTGTGTGGGAAACGGGCCCTCGGGCTGAGGTCACAGGTGCCCTCTGGTGGCAGCTGGTGGGATGGCTCCAAGGCTGGGCCCAGCGTCAGTCTTGTGCTCGGTGGTTTAACAAGTCCAGGCCCAGGATTCAGCCTCCCTTGGGAACTTGTGACAGATGCATTTCTGGGAACCCTAAGATTTGAGAACCATGGTTCTGTATCAGTATGGGCCCGGCAGCACACTGGAAGCAGAGACGTGTCAGAAGCAGAGGCCTCTGCGAGCGCAACTGGGTCCCTCATCAAGACCCACAGCCAGTCAGGAGCAAACTCATCGAGGGAGGATACAGAGTGGCAGGTACCAGGCCTAGACTATCTCAGAAGGGTCCCTGCCACACTTCGCCCTGCCTCCTTGTTACCTCCAAGTGTCTAGAGGCGGTGGCCCTGGAAAAGAGCAGAAGAGATGAGAGCAGCTTCCAAACTGAACTGGCCCAGATTTCTTGGCCAGGGTTTAAAAGGTGCCATCACCCATAGCTAAGGCTGGGGAATCAGAAGAGAAACCTGAGGTGTCCGTCACAGCAGGCAGAGCCAGCACCCAGAAAATCCTCCGAGGGGCATGGTAAGACCTGAACGTCCGGGTAAAGCAGAGGAGCTAAGGGCAAATGTTGAGACTGGGAAGTGGAGCCCCTCCAACTGAGCCCAAGGAAGGCAGGCAGAGAGAAAGCAAGCGTGGGCCCTCGGTCAGATGCAAGAAGATCCGTCCTAAGACTCGTTCGGCCAGACACCTTCCTGAGGGCAGGGCCTGCTAAGTGGATCACCGTCCGGGCCGACTCTTGCTGTCGGGCTGGCTCTGGGGCAAGTCAGGTCTAAGGCTCCCGTGGGGTGAAGAATGGATAGGCTGCTGGCACTGGCACACGGTCCCCTGCGGCGAGGGCTCCAAGACAGAAGACGGGGATTATTCACAGTACATCCAGCTGTGTAGGAGATCTTCCTACCTGGCTATATCAACCAGGGTTTGCAGAGATGCCAGCGGGAGATGCCATAGTAAATATGCTACTTTGAATTCTGCCTCTCCTTCCAGAAAGTGTTTAAACTTGTCCTTTCAGTGGTACTGTTACAGAGATGCTCCGATGCCGTTAAGATGCCTCATCTATTTACTGACTTTCAGTCAGTATTTATTGAGCACCTACTGTGTAGCAGTCAATATTCTAGGTTCCAGGGTTACAGCAGCAAATAAACAGACACAAATCTTGACTCTCACAGAGCTTATATTCCAATGGTGAGGAAACGTAAGGTGTTAGAGATTTTTACCTGCATGCTTCCCCTTCAATTAAGCTCTTAATTCTAAAACATAAAAGTCTGAGTAGTGACCTTTTGTGGACTAGAAGAGGGTGACACCATGGTCTCCAGGTCAGGGAAGTCAGCTCAGCCACCAAATCACCTGGAGAACTTACTGAAACGCAGGTTCAGGTGAGGGTGGGGCACTCTGGGAACACTCAGGTCCCGGTCTAACGGGGTATGAGCGTTGCTGGTCTGCAGTTGCTGGCCACGCTTCTGAGTAGGTGGGTTTAGGACGCAGCTGACCCCGAGGAGCCAGAACCCTGTCCTCATGACTCACCGCTGCCGGTCTGCACTTCCCTTCGGGAGGCGGCCCTGGACCGTTTGCAGAGTGCTCTTTGCATTGCGTCCCCAGTCTCCACGGCATCTCCTCTAAGAAGACAAGAACAAGACTCCTGCAGAAAAGAACTCCAACACGTCAGGAGGCGAGAACCAGCAACGCAAAGCTGGCGGTCTCCCCTCCCGGTCTGCGGGGCCTGGCTGTGGCACAGGGCTCTGCATGAACAAGAGCACAGCAGGGCTCTTAGACAGTGGCTCGTTTGGCAGGGGCTGCCAGACCTGGGAAGAAACAGGGGCAGCAGTAAACCGCACCAACAGTCACATACAGCCAGGCATTTACAGTCTCAGGGGCCCTTTAACCTAGATGGGCCTGCTACTATGACCTATCTGGAGTTTTCTAGTTTGGCTTCATAGAAACACTTTACAGTGCACTTCTGGTTTACCTCCTTCCAGAAACTGTTGTTTAAACCTGTCCTTCTAGTGGTACTGTTACAGAGATGCTCCGTAACCTCTGGTGTGCTGTGAACTTCTCAAGCAGCAACATGATGGCAACTGTTAGAAATGTTCAGCCCTCCCAAGCAGCATCCCAGAGCCTGGAATAATATAGACGGGTGAACATGTGGGAATGGGATGGTAGGAGGGAGAACGACTCCTTGCCTTCAGGCCGGGAGCCACAACAAACTGTTCATTCTCATTTTATAGGATCTCTTAAGATTATCACAGGGAGGATGAACATATGACAGCTATTTCCTTCTGTAAAGTGGGAGATGTCAGTAAAAAGAGGTTTTATCTGGCCAGTCAAAACACAGCCCCTTCTTCCTGTAAATATTTAATCATCTACAATGGCAAACATTGCTTTATGGCATGTAATAAATTATAATGTGCTAAGATGGGGAGCCACTTTATGATGGGACTAAAATAACAAAGATGACAACTGGAGATTGCCTTGGTGGGAAAGAACGTGCCAACGAGAACACTACAAGCAGACACAGTCCTTCAGGAAAAGTGAAAGACAGAAGCCAAGCCAAGCTAAGCCAGCCCAGCCCAGCCCAGCCCGGGTATTTCCCTGAGGAATTCTGCTCATGGTACCAAGTGTGGGTGCCTGTAAGGGACTTTATGGCCAAGACTCAGAAAAGCTACCCAGCAACAAGGACAAAGGGTGCGGTGCCAAGCGCAGAATTTTCCAGAACTCAAGCCAAGATCAATTGTAACAATGGCCAAGAGAGGAAAAGCACAGGCCAAGAGAGGCAGCTGGCTTCTCAGAAGATGAAAACAGACAAAGCCTCTAAAAATAAGGAAGATGATGGAAGGGTCTTCTTGAAGGTCAGTTCAGGATCTGGAGCAGATAGGAAACTCAACTGGGTACTGGTCACTAAGTAGCCAAAGACGATTCTGAGAGAGGGCAAGATACGGCAAACGAAACTTTCTCTCAAGATCTTCTTAGCATATCACCCCAGAGCCCCACCCCAACACTGTTTTGGGAAAGGAGAGCTATACCAGAAAGTAAGATGGCTTTGGCTCTAACCAGAGGTCAGAGAAGGCAGACGTGGGGAGAGCATGAATGAAAATAGATGTGTCTCAAGTAACAGCAGATAGCAAACCAACTCGAGATCCTGGATGGGCGTCTTCAAAGGCTCAGCCTGCTCCCCGACCAGTGCGGCCGCTGTGGGGGCTACTGCTACCTGCCGGGGAGACAAGGAGTAGCCATCTCAGCTCCACTCAGAACTATCTGCCTCGCTGTGCCCTCCGAAAGTTAAAAAGGCAGAAAACTAGTTTTATCAGTAAGAAAATGTTTATTCTTTTGAACCCCACAGGGGAAAAAACCAAAAAGAATGCAGCCAAGACCAAGTACTTAACGAAAATAGTGTCCCAAAGGCAGCAAAACGGGGGAAACCTCAACACAAAGTCAGTGACAATTTTCCATGTTTTTGCACAAAGATGAAAAAAATCTGACAATTCTGGGTAACACTTTCATGGTGACAATTACACAGGATGATTCAAAAATGCAAATGGCAGCAACATGCACACCTGGCTAAGGCTAGAAGTTTTTTTTTTTCCTTAATTCCAAAATAAGATGTGATTAAAAGGATGATTCTTTTTAATACTGCTATTTTACTGACTTGTCCTACTTAATTTGCTTTAAATGAAGATATACATGCCAATTAACAGGAAATTTTAGGACTATGACCTTCCAGAACCTGTGGCAAGGAAGCAAAACCGATCTGTTTTGTTTAACTTTTCCTAATTTCCAAATACAGTTCTGCTTTGCCCCCTCTCCCCGTCCCTCCCCCCACCCTACCCTGATTCTTAAATACTTCCGAAAGTTGCCTGTGCAAACACTTTTCCACTAATGTATTATAATACACAGTTGAAACCAGTATCTTTGTGCAGTTTTGAGTTGAAAAGTCTTTTAAAAAAAACCAGAAACCTGCTTGGCACAAGAGCTGAAGAAGAGACAAGCCTCTTTTAAACTGTCAAACAGAAGATGATGAGAAGTGGAAAATGCACAGTTAAATGAAGTGACGGGGGAAATCCCAGACCACACCTTTTATTAGCCAGTGTTACAGTCTCTCGGACAGGAACAACAGCCAGCTCCCTCCCAGGGGCCTGCCCGTGGCAAGCACAGCGCATCTGGTGTTTTCTACCCAGAGAAACAGAAGAGGCGGCGTGGTGGTAAGAACAGCCCACCCACCACCAGTTTCACAGCAGGATCCACACTGAGCTTGATACAGAGAGAAGACAGATGACCAAAAGGGGGAAAACAGTGTAAAAATAAGTTTCTTCTTGACGTGTCTCTTCCCAAGGCACTGTGAAGAAGACTGCTGCTGGCAATTTTCTAGGACTAAACACATGGATAAGAATATAAGTATTTCACACAGTCCCTGTCACATTCCTACAGCCAGTCTTATCACTTAAGTTCCTCCTCAGCTTAAATGAGACTCCTAGAATTTGTCTGGTCCGGGGTGGGGAAGTTTCCCTCTGTACTAGCGAGAATCACCTTCTTTACTTTTTTGGTTTTTTGGCACTGGGAATCGAACTCAGCACCTCACACTTGCCAGGCAGGCACTGTGCGGCTGAACTACATCCCCGGCCCTCATCTTCGTTAATGCAGCTATAAAATCAGCTAGGTCATTTAACCCCTTTTACTCTATACACTTTTTCATTATCATCCCACATGAATCCAATGTGTAGCTTTTGCCCGCTTATTTATGAAGAAAACAAGAGGTTGAAAAGCAAAACTTGCTTTTTTGTTTTTTTTTTTTCCTTCAAGAGGAAACTATATGTAAGAATACATAAAGGCAGAACTGGCTACTTGAAATCCAAGAATGGTTTTAATGTGTTGGCCGAGAAAAATAAACTGCAAAGTTCTGTGAGGTCTTCTAAAAAATTTACAAGAACAACTGACGGGCAGTTCTAATCAGACCTGGATGTCACCTCCCCCCTTTTTAAAAATGACAACATGTACAGTCCCACAAAGTACAATATAAACTTTTTATCTTGACTGCCAGAGATGCTGCTTTGTGAGGCCTTTTGGTAAACCGCACGGTTGGGCCAACGCACAGTGGCCTTCACTTCTTCAGGGGCTGGTAGACAGAGGCGTTGGGGTCCAGTCCGGAGGGGCTGGTCTCCACAAACTTGGAAGAGTAGTGGGGGGAGACGGGGCTCAGGGGGCTGGTGGCAGCGCTGTACGTTATGCTGGGCATGACGGCCATGACTTCGGCTATCTTCTGTTTTAGGTCCTTGATTTCCTGGTCTTTTTGAAGGATTTGTCCTGGAAGATCAAACACTGCCATCAGTGGTGAGGGCGGGCTGAGAACACGGGGCCCCTTGGGCCAGCCTCTGAATGGCTCTATGCAGCGGGAACCACCCTGGGGTATGAGGACAGGCAGACCCCTGTGAAGGGCCAGACTGCACTTCGGGCACGGTGGGCCGTTTTCTTTATCACAGCTCCCCACCCCGGCCACGGGAGAATGTAAAGACCGCTCTTACTTGGCCCATCACAGCACAAGAACAGGCGCAGCCAGACTGGACTGTGGGCCACGGCTCCCTTCGGCTAAGAGGTAACAGGGGACTCTGTTCACATAGGTGCGACTAGAGTGAAGAAGTCAGCTTCTGGAAGGGTGCTGGTTTTGAGCTGGGGCTCCACCTCCTTCCTGGGAGGAGGGCCTATCTGAGTATCAGACCTGAGACCTGAGAATCAGTCACACCGGGTTCTCTTACACAAAGCAGAAGATGCTCTAGGACTGCTTCCCTGGCAGGATGTCCAAGTGACCCAGATCGCTCACCCCTGCCTCTTAGCACAGTGCTTCACTGCCGGCTGCCCAGCTGGCAGTGGCTACCCACAGCATTAGCCTCCTCAGCCATCAGCACTCCCTCCCTCACTGCACAAGGGCTTCGTGACCCAAGCAGCTTCACTGCCTCAGGGTCCCCTACCCTTCCCTTCCCTGTCGGGGCTTCTCTTGTGTTCTTTCCCTCTTTTTTTTGAGACAGAGTCTCAATATGTAATTCAGGTAGTTAAGGCTGGTCTTGAACTCACTATGTAGCTCAGGCTGGTCTTGAACTCACTATGTAGCTCAGGCTGGCCTCCAAAAGCAGCAACCCTCTTGCCTCAGCTTCCTGAAGGAGGGGATAACAGGCGTGTGCCACTACGCCCAGCCCCCTCTAACTCCAGAGGGCCGTTTCCACTTCCTCAGAAAAGCTTTGCCTCCTCTTTCCACCTAAATCAATTCCCCCAACTCTTAAGATTCTCAACATACACTGAATTCTCCTTTCTGTCCCTTATTTTTGTAACAACAACAAACACGTAAGGCTTCACAGGTGCCAGGTAATGTTCTAAGTGCTTACATATAATAATTTCTTTATCTCTACAACCCTAATGGGAAGCAATTATTATCATCATCTATTTTACAGAGGAAAAAAACTGAGAGGGCTGACTGACTTGCTCAAGGTTTACAGCAGTGACAGAGCTGGGGAGACTCCATGCAGTCTGGACGCAGAGCCTGCACTCTCTCCTACAGCATTCTTGTCCCTCTTCCAAGTACTGCTTAGGTAATGACCTGTGTCCATCATCTCCTTGCTGGACCATGAGCTCCACAAGGGGACAGACTGTCTCTCCTTTTTTTCCTCCACTGCTATCCCTTTACTGTCTAGCCCACAGGAGGCACAAATCACAGGTCTTGTTCAAAATTATCTTGATATAAGAGGTAGAGCAGGATTTAAACCAGGGCCCACTCTCTTCCAAAGCCCAGGCAATTTCTATCATGCTGTGTGGCTCCCTGGTATCAGGGAAGAAAGAATACTTAGCAGTGAAAAGAAAGGGACTGCACGTGAGCGGCCCTTATTTGGAGGCTGCTCATGGGTCCTACAGAAGACTACAGAAGTCTACTTGGAATGTGAGAGGGCTGGGTGGCATACATTAGTAGAGATGAAAGTCACTTTGTGACTAGGATGAATCAAATGATACAGGGTAGAATACCAAGGGAGTTTATCTGAATTACAAAGTTGGGTTATTAGAATATTCTGGCGGGACACAGGAGGGAGGCCATGGGAAGCAGCAGCAAAGAGCAGGGGAAAGGAAATGCTCCTTCTCTTCCTCCAGGTCCCCTAAGCCTCAAGTAAGCATCAAACACCCCCTTTCTCTTTGAACAAAATAAGTTTCAGATGAATAAAATACCTCAGGGCATCTGACATAAGAACCACTATGCCTTTTCCCATGCAGACTTAAGTTTGATTTCTTAAATCAGGAACATGCAAACATCCCAAGAGCTCTGGAAAAGACCTTTCCCACACCTGAGGATTCCTGAGCTTGTGCTGGGAGCCAAACTCCCTTTGTCTCCAGAGACCAGGTGCTGCTTCATCCCAGCGGGGGTATTTTCCAAGTGTGCTAAGCCAAGTAAGCAGGAATGAAGCACAGGGGCCACTACTCTTCAGGGAGCTGAGCTAGGGCGGCAAAAAGGCCACTGTCGGGCCAAAAGTTGAGCTTTAAAATGAGAATTCCCAGGAACCTTAAGTGCCCTTCCCGGAGTCCACAAAAAGTGCACCCAGTGCTCACCTCCTTTCTCTCTAGCTCAGTCATCTGGGTCACCCAAGCCAGCTGTGGATCCACTAACTTCTCACAATCTCTTTCGCCCCCAGGGGGTTTGGTCTCTCTGAGACTGATGAGCATCTCTTACCCGGGTATCTGGAGAGTGCCACAAATCAAAACATCCACCACCAAACTCATTTTCACCTTTCGTACCCTAAAGCTGTTCTACTCCTCCTCCTTCCTCTCTCAGGTATCTCCACTCTCCACAACTTACCTGTTCAGAACACGCCCTTGCCATCTTATCCTCCCCTAGGCAGAAGACAGTAACAGCTTCCCAACTGGCCTCTCTGCCTTCAGTCTTACTTCTCAAATTCATCTTTCACACTGCTATTGAAGATTTCCAGAATAATGGCCAGAATACAGCATCCCCTTCCTCTCAAAAATCGAGGGAATATGGTCTCTAACATGACTTTATTCGTGATTTTCCTAACCGCATTCTCTTCTTCCAGCCCTTAAGCTTGAGGCTGTTAGACTGCTCACCCGGACATTCCCAGCTCCTTATTTCCTTTGCTTACTCTACTCCCTCATGTGACAGTCTTCCTCCCTGCCATTCTCTGCTCTCAGAATCCATCCTCCAAAGCCTACTTAACGGCCCCTCCTTCACAAAGCCCTCCCTGACCTCTCCTTTGTCTTTTCTGGCCTTTACCTAATGGCAGCAGATCTTCCTCAGCTCACCCTTGCACAGCAGTTCTCAAAGCACAGTCAGGCTCCCACAGGGTCTCGATTACTTTCATAACAGTATTAAGCCACTGTCCTCACACTCATTCTGTAATGAGCATTACGTGGGGTCTCCTAGAAACTAGGTGGAGTGTGACTCTCAACAGAATGAATGTAGAAACAGCAGAGAGTCAGGAATACCTTCCAGCAAGCCAGAAATTAAAGATATTTTCTAAATGTAAAACAATGCCACTTTTCTCACTATATTTATTTTTGCTTTGCAAATAGTTATTTTTCATAAAAACATTTATGTTAACATGTAACACACATTATTTTAAATGGATGAATAAATAAATCTTAAAATTTAGTTTCTAGTAGGGTAGATACTGATAGATGAAATCTACTTGAGTATACTATATGACTGCTCTGTTGAAATCTTTTCTATCCATTAGGGCAGTGATGGTGAACCTTTTAGAGACCAAAGGCCCAAACTGCAACCCCAAAACCCACTTATTTCTTGCAAAGTGCCACCACTGCAATCAGACTTGAACACTGGGGTTTTACTTTAGAAAAACCAATTCATACACTAGAAGAAAAACATAGTAACAAAGCTCTCGATACAAACAGCTGGCTGCAGCACGCGTGCCATAGGCTGGCCACCACTGCATTAAGCTAACTGAAAGCTTCTACAGCAGCCAATTAGGTAGCTAATCAATTTCTTGAACAAAAGTCAGGTGTGTTTTCATCATCACACCATGCCTCTATTTAGGAGCTTTCCACAGCCCCTTGCGTCATGTAAAGCCCCACGTTCTTTTCCTAGGTCAGTCTTCCTGAACCTGGCTGCTGCTGCTCTTCTCGTCCTTGTGACACGCAGGCTGCAGGGCCTCCTGCTTCTGCCATAGGGCTTGACACCTGCTGTTCCCGGCAGGGAAGTGCTTTCCTCCAGCTACTTACACGGTTCACTTACTCTCTTCCTCTCAGTTGCTGTGTAAGTGTGCCCGATTAAGGGGCCTTCTGTGACTGCCATGTGTGAAAAGAGCAGACACACACACACGGCTCTCCTCACCACTGCTTTCTTTTCATCATCACACTTAACGGCCACCTGACATTCCCTACTGGCTTATTCATCCTGTGTCCTCACCAAGACTGTATCCCAGAATCCTCAAGGACCTTCACAGTGCCCAACACATACTAGGTCTTCTTGATAACTATCTGCCAAGTGGCTGGCCTGCCCTCCAGACTCACCTCCCACGGCTCCAGCTGGGTGGAGCTGCTGCAGCTTGTAATACACCAGGCTTGCCTCATCTCCAAGCCCTTGGCCAGGCCTATAGACCCTCACACGCCCTACCACGCTGCTTCTTCACTGGGCCAACCCCTTCTCATTGGTTAGGTCCCAGCTCTTCTAGGACGTGGGCCTCTCCAACCCTCCAGACTGGCTGAGTCCCTCCCTCTCTGTGTTCCCACCGGCCCCGTGTACATCGCTATCCCAGCACCACTTGATGACTTTGCAGTTCTCTACATCCTTGACAACACCGCGCTCCTTGAAGGTGGAAATGCCCACTCTTCCGTGTATGCCCTGCACCTGATGTGTTTTTGTCTCAAAATATGTCCACAGCATGAATCACTGTGCTGACTCCTTTGTTTCAATGCTAAGGACTTACCAAATTACTTGAAGAGATAACAGAAATGCCCTTTGGTTGGGAGCTCTCAGAGGAGGTGAGCTCTCTTCAACCCTGTTTATTCTTAGTCGCCACCACCCTCCAGCCACACTTGCCCCACCGCTCCCCTACCCTGGGCAATCTCGAGCTGTCGCTTTGCATCACCCAGTGCAGAGAACAGGTCCAGCTTGATTCTTGTCTCTGCGCTCAGGCTGTTCTCCAGGTGCTGCGTCTTGTCTTGCATGGCAGAGAGGGCTGACATTAACACCTCGGTGTCCTTTTCATTTTCCTTGTATTTCCGAAGCTCCTATCAATATCATCAAGACAGCAATGCTACAAGGCAGTTTTGGCATTGATGTCTATAAATAAGCCTGAAATTACAAGTTAAATCCCACTATTCATGACGTAGTCACAGTCACTAGATCACAGAATCGTAGTGTTTCATGGGTTTAGAACTCACTACTTGGAGCAAGTGCCAAATGTATGTATATGGTGGTACACACAGAAACATTTAGTGTATAATCATTTGACTATGTGGGGCACATGTCTGGATAATAACGGAATCTACCTCCAAATCAAACACTGTCTTCAAAGCCTAATTCAGAAACACAGAGAACTTTTTTTCTTGCTGGCTACTTGCAAACATAGCTGTAATTCTGCTGTCAAATTTGCTATAATTTTTGTCTTAAGCTACATTCAAAGCTCCAAAATGGGGCTAGGAATGTAGCTCAGTGGTAGAGTTCTTTCCTTCCCCCACATCAGATGGATAACGTGCCGACGAGGTAACAAGGTTTGAGGGAGGCACATCTCGTAGAGGGCATGGACACCGTCATCACGCTCACGAACTGAAGGATTGTAGAGTTCTTATCTAGCATGCTGAAGGCCTTGGTTTTAATGCTCTCCCCACAAGAAGTTCATTATTTTGACAAGGTACACTGCAGAATAACTTAAACAGTTGGTAATGTAGCCAGTAAGTACATATTTGGGTTCTTTTTCCTTTTTCATTTTTTGGTTGTACTTGGGATTGAACAAAGGCTGAATACATACCCAGTTCCACTTTCCACCCTATTTAAAAAAATTTTTTTTAAGATATGGTCTCACTAAATCACTAAGTTGCCCAGGCTTTCTTGAATGTGTGATCCTCCTGCCTCAGCCTCCCAGAACGCTGGGTTTACAGGTGTGTGCCAGCACACGTGGCTGAAAATAAAAAACTCGATCGCCATATGATATCTCTGCATATACATATCATAATTTAAATAAAAATCTCCCATCAGTAAGACTACATCTATTGTTTTTGCATTTATACTGTATACATTGAACATTTCTATATATTAAACACTTGTGAGAGCTTTAAATATTTATCTTAGTACTAGATTCATAAAAAGGGATATACATAAAAAGTACATATTTTCTAGAATGTTATTACTTCTACCAGCAATGCATGAGGCCTATTATATAGCATCTTTATCAAAACTAGTATTATCATTTAAAAATTCTTCGCAGGGGCTGGGGATACATAGCTCAGTGGCACAGCATCTGCCTGGCAAGCATGAGGTCATGAGTTCGATTCCCAGTACCAAAAAAAGAAAAAGGCCATACAAAACTTCTTTGCCAATTTTGCAGATGAACATGATTTCTAAATTTAATCTGCATTCTTAGATGATTAATGAAGATATACTTATCAATCACTTGTATTTGTTCTGTATTTATTAATTTATGTCCACTGTTTTCTCTGTATATGTGAGCTTTTCTTAGCAAATTTTACAAGCTATTTATACAGTGAGTATATGAATTGTATTTGTTGCAATTTCTGCACCTTCCCCAGCTGATTTTTCTTTTACCTGTGATTGCTTCCATTGTTTCCATGTTCAGAAACATGTTTCTATTTCAAGATCAAATAAATTCTACTATGTTTTCACCTAGCTTTTAAAAAATCATTTCTTTTTCTGTGTTGAACCTTTTACCTGGAATTTCTTTTCGTGTGTTATGAGATAAGCTTCTGATTTTACTCTTCCCCAGTTACCCACTATTCCAAAGCCTTCCCCTGACTCTTGCTCCCCTTCCTGCCTACCTGAGTGCATCTCTAACATGCTTCAGGCTCTGAGTCCAGGTCACACATTCTACTCCAGTCTCTCTAACTTGCCAGTAATTTCCTACCAGTCCCACACAATTCAAACTACTATACCTTTATAATATACAATATTAATTTTAAATGTCACTTTGAAAAGCTGATGCCAAATCTGTGGCTGAAGTACAAAAGCTGAAAAAACTGGCTCTGTCCATCTCCAGCGCATTTCCTTACCACAGAGAGCTCAGAACTACAGTCTGCAGGCCTCAGAGCCACCCAGGGGGGCCCGTTCTTGGCACCAGACTAAGGGTTAGGGTTAAGAAGAGATGTGTGAGTTTCAGAGGACAATAATCTGGCCCATAACCTAAAAAAGTCATTTAAATCTACAGTGAGCCAAATCCTGGTGTAAAACATGTCAAGAGACTGTCAACATTTCAGACTTATATCAGAATCTGGCTATACTAAATTAGACTTGAAATGGGCTGAACAAGATTAGAGCCTCAAATCTTCTTGTCATATACAGATTTTTGATGCAATGGGATTTGGTCTATATCAAAGGCACTATCTCTACAAAGTAGCACAAAGCACAAACCTAGGCTAAAAGAAATGCAAGAGTGAAGGACTCTTATATTTCTCTCTTACCTGAACTTTCAGTTCTAGCTCTCTGATCTGGTCTTCTTTCACCTTCATGTCCATTGTGAGCTTCTTGCCCTCTGCTTCTAGTTCTCTGATGCGATTCCGTAAGGTTTCAGTACATTCTCCCCTTTTAAAAAAGAAAAGAAAGGAATTTGAAAGCCTATAAGGTTATATTTCCCTTTGTATCCAAGGGGAAATGGTTCCAGGAGCCCCTGCAGACTTCTGAATCTATAGATGTTCAAAACAGCACACTATTTGCATATAGCCTACTACATATATCCTCCCAGATACTTACAGCCGTCACTAGATTACTTACAATACCTAATATGATCTAAGTAGTTGTTACACTGTATTGTTTAGAAAATAGCAACAAGAAGAATAAGTCTGTACATGTTCAGTACAGGCATAATTCATTTTCTTTTCTTTTTTTTTTTTTGGTCTTTTTGAGAAGACCATAGGATCTCGCTATGCAGTTCAGGCTGGCCTTGAGTTTTCTTGGTAGCCCAGGCTGGTCTCGAATTCACAATAATCTTCCTGCCTCAGCCTCCCGAGTGCTGGGATTACAGGCGTGTGCCACCATGCCCCGCTCTTTGTTTTCAAATAGATTCTACCTCCATTTGGTTGAATCTGTGGACCCGGAACCCACAGACAGGAAGGGATGACGGCACTTACATGGCGAAACTGGCATTTTTCTTATACTCCAGGGTCCATAAAGGATTGGCTTTTGGTTTATATGCTCATTCTATTATTTGATAATTTCAACAATGATCTAAAGTAATTAGTAATGTATGTCTACATGTGCCAATCCCTACCCTCAATCCTTACAACCTTCCCCTATCTTCCAGACAAGAAAGTAAGTTCAAGACCTCCTAGCTTGTAGGTCACAGAACTGGGGTAAGAATTGCAGTTTTCTCACTTCCCAACCCAGCATGCTTCCCACCAGGTCCGTGGTGACTTGAGAAAGCACACAGAACACAGCAAGGCGGAACTAACACGTGCCATCTCCACCAGAGGGCAATCAGCTTAAACATCCCTGTTTTCCTACTTCTGAGGGGCTGTATATGAGGAATTTCGCCTTTTTAGTCACAAAGCTGCTGTGAGCTTGGAGTAAACTGAAAAAGGAAGCAGCACTAGGCTGCTTCTCAGGGCCACGGAGGGCTCAAGGACAGGGAGTTGTGGCCAGTCCAGAGCAACTGAACTATTAGTGCTGAGGCTCCAGAAGAGTCTGATGAAAAAAAAAAGTGTCCTCTGCCTACCAAAGGTCCCAAAGAGATTGGCTTACAAGTAGAGACAGTTCCACATTAAGTGACAACAAACAAGGACTATCCAAGGATAAGACAAAAACAAATAAGCTTAACTGGAAGAAAGAGATTCACGAGAGATAAGAAAACAAGTGGCTGAATCTCAGGCATGAGAAACACTAAATAATATGGTTAAGGAAGTGCGATAGGGCCAGGGGTTTAGCTCAGTGACACAGCACCTGCCTGGCAAGCATGAGGTCCTGAGTTGGATTCCCTGCACTCCAACCCCGATCCCCAAAAGAAATTGCTATGTACTCCTCCGTGAAAGGTTTTAAGAAGGATGGATGCTCAATGAGTTAAGGAGAGTACAGGCCACATTGGATGACTGGCAAAATTTATCATAGAAGAAATGAAAATAGGTAGGAAGATGGGCTGGGAAGATAGCTCAGTGGCATAGCACCTGCCTGGTAAATAGGTAGGAAGAGGATAAGGGAAATCGTAACTTTAAAATTGTACTTCTAAGAAAAACTACATTTTTAGGAAACAGAAGTTACTCAAGGTTACAAGACCTTTTTCCCTTCCAAGGAACTCAGTCTAAAAAATTCCTAAAGACCTTAAAGATACCACAGCCCTATGAGTCGGGCTCTGGGCCCTCTGCTTCTCATAAAGCACTCATTCTCCAGCTATTAGTAGATAGCACATCTCAACTTCAAACACATCCAAATGGCTTACATTCTAACCTGGTCTACCAAATGAGGAGCCTGACAGACAGTAGGGTTACACATCCTGGATCACCCATCTTGAGGAGAACCCCAGGATCAATCTCACTTACAACCCCCTACCCCAGACTATAACACATGTCTTTCTTGACAATCTGCTGAGTGTGTACTTTACTGGGTTTTTCTGAGACAAGGTCTTGCTACGTAGTTCTGCCTGGCCTTGAAATGACTGTGTAGTCCAGGCTAGCCTTCAACTCCCAGCAATCCGCCTGCTTCAGCCTTTTGAGCACTGGGATCACAGGTATGTGCCACAACACACGGCTCATGAGTGTATACTTTAAAGTACTGCCTCATAAGTCTTTCTAATGCCTCACATCAATGTATCCTACAATTCTCTTCTGTGATATAAGACAGCAAACTCATAACCTACCCCATGGGCAGGGTGAGCTGAGGTACCCATCTCTCTTTGGGGGATGTCCTTGGATCCTTTCGGGTGACCCAACTGCCTGTGAGTCTGTCTAGATACAGATAAACCACAAAGCTCAGCCACTTGCAGTCAAGAGTCTGAGGGATAGGAGGAGGCATTATCACACCAGAGAAAGAGTTCTCACTACTCACTGTTATTTCCTAAAGGGTGAAAGGATGGTTCACCAGTTATTCTGCAAATGCCAGAACCCAAAAAGTCTACAAACACGCCAAAGGTTGGCAACTAAATTATCTATTTAATACAATAAAGCAAAACTCTAGGAAAAACTACAGTTGAGTTATACCACACAGATACAAATTAGGAAAAAAATTAGCGTGAGATAATCTATCCTCACTCTGCATCCGTTACTGACCCTAAACATACAAACAGACTTCTCTAGTTGAAGGTGAGGCGGGAGGGTGTAGAAGGGGGGAAGAAGAGGAGGAAGAGGAAGGAGGAGGAGGGAGGTGGTGAAGTAAACTGTAAAAAAAGCTCTTCACTATTTTCTCCTTACTGAATTCAGGTGGCAGTCACAGACCAGTTTTTGGAATACCTACAGCTAGGGGTATTTTATTGGTACAGGATGCAGTCCACAATTGTTATCATTCCACAAATTTAACTGCATCTTTTAGAGACTAATTTTTCATCTCACTTGATAGTATGCTGATATCCAGCAAAGTCTTGAACTAGTCAGCATGTGGTACAGTACTCGGGTAACCAAGGTGTTACTGTTCTTACCTTTTAAGATTAAAAACTCAGAAATACCTACACTTTAGAGTGGAAAACAATGACAGCCCTATAAAGAGAACAAAATTCCAGAGGGGATCTCTGAAAGCATTTAGTGACCATCAGTCTTACTGAAAATGACTGGAAACCTTCTCTAAGCAGCGCTTGGTATAGTGCCTTCCCTGATCTTGCTTTCTAGGTGAGGTCATTGAGGAAGGAAATCATTATAAGATAATCTGGCACATATGGAGTTGAAACCAGCTAATAAAACATTACTTAAAGCAATCCACCCACACATGATAGTTGTCTATCCAACCCTACCCAAGGGACAGGGAATGCCAGTCCCAGATAAATACCAGCTGGCGTGCACATACCTAGATGCAGCAGCAAATGCAACAGCTCGGGCAGCTGTGGCTTCTTCTAACTTCTTCCTTTTTTTCTCCTCCATTAACTGTTTTTCTACAAAACTTCGGGCTTCTTGCTCAGCTTTGAGCTTTTTCTCCAGCTGGCTGATATTCTGCTTGTCTTTTTGTTTCATTTGCACAGCATTATGTAACCTATATGGAAAGAGTTGTCATACAAAGCCTTATAATTAGAAATACTGTAAAACATGGCTTCTTTATTACTTTAAAGTCAAGTAAACCGGAGGTTTGAGCAGAAAATCGTAAGTATCAACTCCCAGTGTGCCCAGAGAAGACACACTGTCATTATTATTTAATAATTCCTAAACACCAATAAGACCCACAATCAGACCTACACTCTGCTCTGTTAAGGTAAATGATCTAGGGCCAGGGATACAGCTCAGTAGCACAAGTGCCTGCCTAGCAAGCACAAGGTCCTGAGTTTGATTTCCGGTAACAAAAACAAAAAACAAAACAAAAAAAAAGGTAAGTGATCTACAACAGGCAATTCAGAATAGAGGATATAGTTCTAACATAGCACAAGATAATTACAGAAATAACTCTAGTGCCTCAGTGCACTTTGAAAGAACTTCAGTGAGGTCCAAGAGTCACTGATGAGATTAGTCCCACCAAAAGGGAAACAGGGGGAGAAGGGAGGGAGTCTTCCTCTTCCAGAATACACGCATGCTACAGCCTTCCCCTTCCAGTTACCAGGTTTCTCAGTGTTCCCAAATAAATCTCTTAGAGTCACTCACAGCTTTACATATCAATGTGACGTGAGCTTATCATTAAAATGTTCATTACAGTAGTTTTCAATGCTACAACAATGTTGTTCAGGAGCAGTGGAGAGGCTTTGGCCTGTAATATTATAGCTTTGGGGTTACACTGCTTACAAATATGGAACTACTCACTCCAACAGTGAAAGCCTGGAGCCTGTAATAGTGATCACTATGACCAACACACATTGCCGATAAAAACAAAACAAAGAACAGCCCCACTCGGGGTCATCAAGTATTCTAGAATGAATGAATGAATGGAGAGCTTATAAGAATTTACCCATAAGAGCTGGCTTACTGCCTTGTTCTTCAAAGTTCAATGTCATATTTTGGTTCCAGGAAGGGTAGTCTGACCACCTGGATATTTCCACTCAAACGAACAAGATTTTCAAATTGTAGCAAAACTGCTTCTTATCAGTTTTACTTATCATAAAAACTCAGTAACTATTTTAAACATTTATTAAATGAGAGAAGAAAAATACCAACAATCGTAAACTATTTGTTGCAATGAAGTAAGTTTTATTAGATTTTTAAATCTGGTATTAAATTATTTTAAATATTTTGTTCAAAAACTACTCTGCTAAGTAAAGTCCCTTTGTCACCACGTATCTTGTCCTCCAATCCCTGGAAACATGATTAATAGCGAGGCTATGAGGTCCACAAGGTGCACATACTTGTTCTGCAGCAGCTCATTCTCCTGCCGGAGCTGGCCCATTTCTGAGCGGATCCCTCGTTCGGTGCTTGAGAGGGAGCTGATCTGACTGCGGAGCTCCTGTTCTACTTGCCTGCTCGCTTGCAAGTCAGCCTTTAACTTTTTAATGTCTTGTTCCAGCCTAGGAGAAGGAGAAATGCACATTTTCATCTCAAAGAGGGCTCCCCCAGGGCACAGTGAGGAACCCTGGCTGAGGTCCCAGACTGCTGGGTGGATGGCAGAGGCCCCACTGAACTCCCGTCTACAATCTGCTTAGTTCTATTCTGTTATTTCACTCGAGTCCCCACCTCTTTCCACTAGGTGTACCTTTTGATTTTCCCCAAATGTCTATGACACTGACAAGTGAAGGTGATGCTTGTGAATATCTGAGCTGCTAATAAAGGAGGAAGGGAAGGCAGAGAAAGTCGTTGATGACTAAGGTCCTCTCCCCAGTGGTGACTTTTCCATGCCTCCTAGGAAGGGAAATATGTTAAAACAACTAACTAGCTCATGACCTACCACTTACTGCTTTGGATACTCTGGTAGCTCAGACTCTACTATCTGAGACTCCCTCCCTCCATGGGCCTAGAAGAAAACAGTGTCTGCATCAATTTCCTGAAATTGTCTCCTTGCTAAATAATGCTCATACTTTTGGTAATTGTGGCAGAAGAGCTCATTAGACTCAACCATAGTGAAAAAAAGAATGAATTACACGCTCTAAGCATCACATAAGAAAACTCCATCTGTGTTATGCTTTGGATCTAGATGCACCCCCCTCCCACCCCCCAAAAACCTCATGCAGTCATAAGTGGGGCTTTTTCAGAGGTAGCTGGATCTATAGTGTGTGATACTGGGATTAATTCATGGTGCAATGCTAGGATCAAAGGTATTAGGATTAAGGGTGTAAGGGCAACCTGCCCTAAGTAGCCTGGACAAGATATAAGGGATAGAAAGCTGTAGTCGGCCCTTGCTTGCCTTGCTACCCTCTGCCCTGCCATGAACTGTTTCTCCTCTTTGATGCCTGTCCGCCATGCCGTCCTGCCTGAGCCAGCTGACTATGAACTGAAACCTCTACAAACTGCAAGCCAAATAAACCTTTCTTCCCTTAACTTTGGGCATGGGGTATTTTGTTTCAGCAATGAGAAAAGTAAGTCTGAACTTAAGTCTATCTTTCCAATTCCTTATTTCCTGTTTCATCTATTTTCTTCACTCTTTTGCTAGGGATTGAACCCAGGACCTCACACATAAGAAGCAAGTGATAAACCACTGAGCTACATACCCAGTATCTATTTTCTTTACTACAATAATAGTTTCTTCATAGGGTGTGTATTGGGGACCTATATGCCTAAGTAGTAAAGGATCAATAAAAAGTACAAAATCAAGTTCCTCTCTCTGTGGGAGGATTTCGCAAGTTCACCGAGGCCCCCCAAATAATTAAAATGATTAAACAATGACACAAGGAAGACTATGATTTTAATATGTTAGAAGGAATAATAACAACTACTACTTAATGAAAATGTTGCCACGCACTATTCTATACATTTTGATGGCATGAACTCATTTACTCTGTATGACTATGAGCAAAAGTGCAATTATTCTTCTCATTTTTCCAGATGAAGGAATCCAGGCTAGGAAAATCTTCTAGTCCAAGATCTCCCAGGCAACAGGCCCAGAGTTCATTCTGTTCACATAGGCCACAGTGCAGCCGCATCATCGACAGCATCGGACAAGCAAAACCGTTACTAGAACTCGAGAGCAGACTAGGAAAGACACTGTAGAGAGGATGGGAACTGAGCTGGGCCCTGAAGGCTGGACAAGCGCTGGAAAGGGATATAAAGGAACATTCTAAAGGAGAGTGGAGGGACACACGGTCAGAAACTCAACATCACTGTCACATATTTGAAGGCAAATGCCCAGTCTGACCTCTAAGGAAGCCATAGGGAAGAGTCTGGTAGATAGGATCTGGACAGTAGTGTTAAAGGTCATTCCAAGGATGTACAATGCCACACTGAGAAGATACTTTTTCCACCCGGATACAAACTTACAGGAAGCTTAAAGTCAGTTTGCTCTGGTGAAACTTTGTTTTGGTGTTGGGGTACTGAACCCAGGGCCTCACCTACACTAAGCATAGGATCGGCTAAGCCACACCATGGCCTCTGATAAAACTTTTGTGCATAGGACTAATCCAACATGACAAAAGGACCAAGATTTCTGGAGGGCCCTTGTGCTCTTTCTTTGGAACTGTCAGCTCCATAGATTAAGTCCTTACAGATGTTTATTAAGTAGCATAAATCCTCAGAGCCTACCACAACAATCAGTGCTTAACTCAATAATGTTGCTTATCTCCCTTAGAAAATCAAACAGAGCTTTATTTCCCTATTTACCACTAGGGAGCTTTTAAAAATCTGGAAAAGCCACAAATCCTGCAATACTGATGGTCATTTACAGGTGGAAGTCACCAGTTCCCCGCCCAGTGCCTGAGAACACGGCCTAGAAACCTCGTGTTCCAGCACAATGGCCTCTCCGGACACAGCTCAATCCCCAGGGAAGGGTCACAAGTCAACATCACACCACACTGATCCCATTGCCAGGGTTATTCCAGTTCAGTGTACTCTCAGAAATGCTCCGAACGATTACAGATTGGCATTTATACCACTGCCACACTGCACTGTCTCTCATTCACCTGAAGTAACCCATGGGATATATTCCAAAACAGGTAGATGCTGTCGGGTTATCTACGTAAGTTTGGCTGAAAATGTAACAGGTAATTTATCTTTCTTGAGATGTCAATTTCACAAGTGGAGGATTCCATTTTGGTAGAAAAGGTGAGTTTTTAGATGAGAATGGGGATTTACATTGGTTTAGTAATGGGATGGGGTGGGGGTAAGGTCCTGATACCAATTCTGTGACCCCAGCCAAGGCATGTAACCTAGGCCTCCGTTTCCTCCTCTGTGGCTAATGATCTCTTCAGCTCCTCCCAGGTTGGTCTAGGATTTCTAGGCCTGACACACTTAAGAGGTGGCTTGCTGATTTGCTTCTTCTGATTAACAAACTAAGCTATATCTTATGCAGATGCACAGGAATCAAGTTCCACACAACCAGCCTGAGGCAAAACATGTGCTGCAGCTGGGAATGAAAGTAAAATTAAATCTACAGAAGCTACATGTCAGTAACTTTATAGTTATTGTTTTCTCTCATTTTTTAATGTTTAAAAACCTATTTTCCTACCATAAGCTAGAGGTAACAATATTCTGAGTCAAACTTTAGAGTTCCCGGAAAATAATAAAAAGCCAAAGAGCTAGTGCAGATATGAGAACGAAATGTATAAAACATAACTTCTGGAGACCACAGACCACTAAACAATGTGTTTTTTAATACAGAACTCTACAAAAATTTTATCTTAAAAGTAAACACCAGCGGGCTGGGGATATAGCTCAGCGGCACAGCGCCTGCCTGCCAAGCATGAGGTTGTGAGTTCAATTCCAGGTACCAAAAAAAAAGTACACACCAGCACAATATGACAAAAATAAAAAGGTTACAAAAATATGCTCACTTTGTGAATATGCATAAATTGTACACTGAAGGTTTATGCACTGATGTGCATATATGTTATACTGCAAGAAGAAGAGGGTTTTTCTTTTATATATACTTTCAAAGTTTATTCTTACAAAATCACAGAACTAAAATGCCTCAGGATTTTCTTATCTGGTATCATTAACTTCACAAAGATCTGAGTTATTGCTTTCCAAACTGTTGCAGAAAGTCTAGGAGTCAACATCAGCAGTCCCTGTGTAAGAAACTCGACTACAGGAACAATGCCTGCTCTCTTATAAGATAACTTCCAAGTTCGAAATGACAAAATGCTCAGATCTTTTAAAATTTATGATGGGTAATTTTCTGTTTCCTCTTACAGAAAGCATTAATTTAACTCTGAAGGTCTATTATATGTTTAAAATCTTCACAAAGGTGGGCATAAAATGATTTACAACCTCATACTGGATTTTTTTTAATTGCAAGAATGATACCCAGTTAGTATCAAAAATAGTACACAGAATACAAAGAATAAAAATTTAAAGAGCTCATAATCCTCTCATCCAACAGACAACACACTATTTGTATTTGGTACGCTCCTTTTCTGTATGTCCTCTTTATTTGTGGAGCGGGGAACAGGGTTTTGGTATGTAGTCCACCCTGGCCTTGAACTCACAATGTAGCCCAGGCTGGCCTTGAACTCAAAGCAATCCTCCTGCCTCAGCTTCCCAAGTGCTGGGATTACAGGTGTTCGCCACCACACCTGGCTTATATGCATTTTTTTCTATTTTCTCATATGTGTAAGTGTAAACAGATAAGCAACTTCTCACACTATTAAAAAACTTTCATACACAAATGAAACAGTATTCCATTGTATGGATGTACTATAAAGCCCTATTTTCTAAAACATAGCTCAAATTTTACATTTGCTCATTAGAAAAACGTATGTCTCAAATTTTGAAAGAACTATATGACAGCCAGGTGTGGTGGTGCACGCCTGTAATCCCAGGACTCAGGAGGCTGAGGCAGGAAGATCGTTGCAAGTTGAGACCAGCCTGGGCTACAAAGTGAGCTTGAGGCCAACCTGAATTGTATAATGAGACCCTGTCTCAGAAAGACCAAAAAAAAAAAAAAAAAAAAACCCACCAAAAAAAACTATATGACTTAGTAAACTGAACTGAATCAAGTCAGTTCAAGCTAGGGGCATTTGTTAAATAGGCACTACCTGTCTTAATGACATATTTAACCTTTTGTACTGAAGGTTAATACTTCCTAAGTAAAATGTAGATATATAATTTATTACTGGGAAGTACTAAGAAGTTTTGATTAAACTGTGTTAAGAGGTTAATGCAAAATCTTCAGATATGTTCAGGAGATTTTACTAAACCTAAATCAGAGGTGGTATACATACATACATACATACATATATATACATATATATCTATTTTATATAGAGAGCCAAAAATACATATATCAGCTAAATAAAAACTTGTATGAGTATTTTAATAATAAATTTATTGAGACTTCATGAGATTAATACAAGTTAACTTTGGCCTCTACAATTATAAGAGGTGCTCAAAGTGGTGGCCATGAGCTTCCAGACATTCATCTGTATGTCGAACAGCTGTCGAAGTATGTATGCATTTTTTTGGTGGACTCTGTGTATGCGTCTTTGTATTTGTCTACATATTTTTTGTTTTTGCTTTGAGACAGGTTCTCATTATGCAGTTTAGGCTGGCCTTGAACGCTTTATGTAGCCCAGGCTGGCCTTGAACTTATGATGATCCTCCTGCTTCAGCCTCCCTCCCAAGTGCTGCAATTACATGCATACGCCACCAGGCCCAGCAGGCAGAAGTAATACAATTTATAACCTTGAGGCTAATTTCAGTAAGGAGGGATCAAAAGAATGAAGGGAAAAAATTTACCCACAAGCTCTGACACTTTTTGTCAGAGTTAAGTCCCACTCTCTTCCCTATATGAAGGAATCTGAAGGGATAAAAAGAAACTTTCCCTAAAAGAGTTACAATCTCATCACCCCACCTACTACCCCCTCTCCCTGGCACTTCTTAACCAAACTTGAGTAAGGCTTAGCCAAGAAACAAACACATTCCAACTTGCTCAGCTTCGGTGGACTCAGATGTCCCCCCACAAAGGCTTGGCCAAAGGCAGCACTACTATGGACACAGAAGGCCTGTGGCAAAGCTGGAGTCCATGGGTACAACAGTGTGTCCCTTTTTGCCCCACTGTACAAACCTAGATTCTAAACTGTTACACACTGTTAGAACTAGGCAGCCCTCCTAGCCACTTCCCTGATAACTTCAAAGACGGCACTTCTAAGAAAACTCTGCAGCTGCTCCTGAGTCCTAGCGCATTATCTAACCCACAGCCAAGTCAGGCCCACTATCTATCGCAGCACTTCCTCCAGGCCTCTGTCAGGAGGCTGGATAACTTCACAGCAGATTCCTGAGCTGAGGATCCCTCTCACCTACCCCAAACCTTAACTATGTCTCACCTTCCCTCAATCCTACTTGAGTAGGCAAGCTATTATGTAACTGACTAGTGATTATCTAATTGTAGGAGGAGAATACTTACAATTTAATAAGTGGTAGCCTCCAACTGACCTAAAGAATGAAGTTCAAAGAAAGCCTTAGGCAGGCAAAGTAGAAAAACACCTTAGGGCATGTGGAAGGACATCAGGTAGCAACACAATGTCAGCTTTTACTTGAAAAGGGGCTTTATGCTGCAGAGAAGGTAGGGAGACCCAGTATGTAACGTTTGTAACTCTTTGGTGAGTGACTCTGAAGTACAGCCCACCGCAAGCACTTTGACTTCACTGAAGTTTAGAAGTCTCCAGCCGGCCCTGCCACTTTGTGCTTTTGTAACACCTGACTGCACAAGGGAGGATGAAGACACAGGGGCCGTAAGCTTCCCCAGGAAGCGAGCTGTGTGAAAAAGAGGCAGACCGTTTCCAGACAGGACTTCACCTGGGATGTCTAGGATGGCCCAACACTCCAGGAGTCATGTCCACAGGCATTCCTGAAAACTACCTGTGCGTGTATCACTGTGGACTCCTGGCTGCAATCCGTGAGATCCAGAGAGAGAGCAAGAGCCTTAGCTTTGTTGGTTACCTCTGCCCCTGAAGAGCCAGCAACACAGACACATTAGAACTCACTTGGCTGTTAACGCTAAACGCTAAAAGGCTTCAGAAAGTCATCTTCAAGTTACACAGCCCAGTGACTGAGGCAGGGTCTTTTTTTTTTTTTTTTTTGGTCTTTTCTTCTGGTACCAGGAACTGAACTCACGACCTTGCGCTTGCCAGGCAGGCGCTTTGCTGCTGGGCTAAATCCCCAGCCCCTGAGGCAGGGTCTTAATGTGCCTCCATACTGGCCAGAATGACCACTCCTTGTTTCTACACATCTCTGGCTTTAATTTCAGCACCTCCTTAGGAGGAATGACCTGCGTTTTTGAGTCTCGTCCATTCTTCAAGGCCCAGTTGTGAAAACAAAAACAAAAATTAAGCAAACTTGCCAGCGTGAAGCATCCAAACTTGCTTCTCCTCACGGAAGCCCACAGTCATCACTGTTAGTGTGTCATGTCTGGCACTGAACCGCTGTCCTGTCCTGGGTTTTGTTGTTCTGGTGTTTAATCTTTTCCTGTGGATGTATCTTATTTCTAAGAAAACTGTAAGTTTTTTGAAGCCAGAATCTGACTGTGCTATAAAATTAGAAGCAAAGACTATTTCTAAAGTTTCTTCCAATCCTTACAGATCATGCCACTAATCCTTGTACTGTGTCCATCTCAGTGCTCAGAATAGAATGGGGCTTTGCTGTGACATAGGAGGGCCTGGAAAAAAGCCAAAGTTATCTGCTATTTTAATTTAAATAGTGGCTGAAGAAGACAAGGTAAATGGCTGTCTGCTTATGAGGAAGGCAGGTGCACAGGAAAAGAACAAATGAAGCCGGGTGTGGTGGCGCACGCCTGTAATCTTAGCACTTGGGAGGCTGCCGCAGGCGGATCATTGCGAGTTTGAGGTCAGCCTGGGCTATACAGTGGGTTCAAGGTCAGCCTGGACTACATAGTGAGACCCTGCCTCAAAAAAAAAAAGAAAAGAAAAGAACAAATGAAGAGCAACCGCGTCATCCTGATAAATACCTAATTCCATCAGGAGTCCCTGCTATACATTAATCATACAAGGCAGGACTTGTTTAGGGACCACACAGCTGAAAGCTGAGCTCATAAATCAAAGCTTTGCCCCCAGAGAAATACTGATTACTCCTACACCAACTCCCCTCACCTCTTTTGGGTCATTAACAGAGAAGTGTATGCTAAATACATGGTCAGTGTAACCCATCATAAGTGAGGCCTACACTGACTGGAAGCTGTTCCAGCATATTCTATAAACCACATCTTTGGAAATACCAAACTGAAGCTGCCTCCGGTCTCACTGTGGTGACGACAGCTGCTTACTACGCACAAAGATCCAAAAATAGACAACAAGCTGATGACCTGATTACCAGGTGAAACCATGTAACAAAGTACCTTATGTCTTCGTTCCATACTCTTGTCAAACACAAAAAGCAAACACATTAATTTTCCTTAAGGAATGCAGAGAGACAGAAAAAGAATTCTAGAGGCTTTCACAAAACTAGCCATTCAAGGAATATGGTACTGACTTCTTGAAATTCTTCAAGAATAAGGCTTGGAACGCTGAGAACTGAAAGTTTTAATAAGGTCTTTAAAGGAATATGGTAAAATTTGACAGTTTGCACCAGAAGGCTTTAAAATGTTCATAGCTGTTGATAAGGCAACTGAAGATGCACACAGAGTTACAAAACAAAAGAAAAAAAACAGAAGCACTTAAATATTTAACAGAAGATCAGCTAAGTAAATTATTGTATATTCAGGTATCTGACTGCCATTAAACATGAAATCATTTTTAAAAATCCCTGAAAATGCTGGGTGTGGTGGCACATGCCTGTAATCTAAGCTAGTAGGGAGGTTGAGGCAGAAAAGAGAGGTCAGCCTAGGCAATTTGGAAAGACCTGTCTCAAATAAAAAATAAAAATGGTTGGGCCAGGGATATAATTCAGTGGCACAGCGCCTGCCTGGCAAGTACAAAGTCCTGAGTTCAATTTCCGGTACCTAAAAAAATAAAAAGGGTTGGGGATGTAGCTTAGTGATAGAGTGCTTGCCTAGCATGTGCAAAGCCCTGTGTCCAACCTCCAGTGCTGCAAAAAATTAAAACAAAAAAAAATCACTGAAGAATTTCCATGACATAAGAGAGCCTTCATAATACAGTCAGTGAAAAAAAAAAGTTAAAAAATACTTTCTGCTGGGTGGGTGTGGCTGTGTATGCCTATAATCCCAGCACTCTGGAAGGCTGAGATAGGATAAGTACAAGCTTGAGCTCAATTTGGACAATTTAGCAAGACCCGGTCTCAAAATTTTTTAAAAAGGGGTGGGTTTGTAGCTCAGTCTAAATGCCATGGGTTCAGTTCCCAATACAGCAAAATAAAAACATTTTTTGTGTGTCTACAGCATGAGCTTAGTTTTGCAAAAAGAGTATGTATATATGCAAGATAAAAAAGATGAGGATATATGTTAAATAATGGTTAGTTGTTTACCTTCCAAATCAGATGTAATAAATACTTTAACATTTTAACTACTATCTTATAATTGGAATAAAGTTACTTCAGAAGAGGAGGACAGCCGCGTGTGGCGATGCACACCTGTAATCCCAGCACTCGGGAGGCTGAGGCAGGAGGATCGTTGCAAGTTTGACATCAGCCTGGGCTACAAAGCGAGCTCAAGGCCAGCCTGAACTGCACAGCAAGACCCTGTCTCAAAAAAAAAAAAAAAAAAAAAAAAAAGTGGAGGATGTTAGGCTGTTCTCCACGGCTGTTCAATGTTCCCTATCACTCCTACTTGTGCGCATGTCTTACACTAGTTTCAGAAAACCTGAAAGCCTTAGGGAAAACCCAACCCTTACTTTACAACCTTATTAGGACAGTCCAAAGAGGGGGAAGTTCCCTTTCTGAAGTAGAAAACAGCCTGGTTCCTAAATCTACATCGACTACGTGCAATTTATCAGTTCCTACCAAAACAACAGATTTAGAAAACCTAGATCTAGAGCTGCAGCTTCTCGCCCTGCTACAGTTCTCTTGGCTGCATACAACACTAGCCCAGGCAGGCAGCACTGCTGCAACACCAGGCTCGATGTGCCTCACACATTGTAAGTGCCCTGCTGAGGGAGCTGAATTCTGAACCAGTGCACCTGTGAGGGCTGTGAAACCCAAGCCAACAACATCCCGAGTTTTGGTGTATTTCCAAACTCTGTAGAAACACATCTTGACAAGGAAGAAGTTACAAATCCTTGCCACAGATGGCCTAAGCAGTTCTGTGCACTGGATGGATTGAGGAAAGTCAAGTGCTGACTGGTAGGGCCAGGGCGTGGGAGTGAACAAAACACCAGCCTAAGAAAGGTCAGGAGCAGAAGTTGCAAATTAATGAGTCGGTTTGGTTCATAAACATGTTCTGTTTGACCATCCCCCAGCATGATGTAAAAAAATGTTTTTAAACTGGGAGATTTTACAAATGGCTATCTATTTCTGGCATCTCTTCAAGACATTACAAGATGTGGTAACACTGGACTTATAATCTCCCATGGCAACAGTCTGCTGTTCCCATTGGAAGAATTCATGCTCCCAAACTTCTACGTGTTAGGTGCAGCAATGAACGTGAATGAAGACAAAGGAGACCCCGGAGCATCGCGCTGTCACACGCATTCCACAACACTTCTGTTTTGAAGCTACTGGAACACTAACAAGAAAGATTAAATGTACATTATGATGGAGAAGAGCTGTCACTCTTCCTTAAAAAAGAAACCAAAACTTTTTTTAAAATTCAGAACACACACTGGCTAGAAGAAAAGGTCTCAGAGGTCCCGAAGAGATCTGCAAAGATGGCAATCTGCCCACCCTGGCTGGTAAAGTACCCAAAGGGTCAGTTCCTAAATAATACCAGGAGTAACATTTAAAGAAGATCATTCCTTTTCTTTGAGGTTACCTTCCTTCTGGGGAATCCACCCTTAATCAAGCTATTATGTACCAGCAAAGGCACTGAGTCAGAATTTAATGCAGAAACTTTCTAAGTTTCACATTAGTTCCTCCCCAATTCTAGTGAGGGAACTTTCAGTCTATTTAGAAATCACTGTTTTGACAGAATAAACTGTCAGGATTCAACATGACACCATTTCTTTCTTTCTTTTTTGGGTACCGGGAATTGAACTCAGGACCTTGTGCTTGCCAGGGAGGCACTTATGCCACTGAGCTATATCCACAGCCCCCATGACACTGTTTCTTATGTGCATTACTCCTCCAGTAATATATGGGTCACTTTATAGTCTATATAGCAGAAACACCTTCCTGTTTGACCATCAAGATATAGACACATTAGGTGAACTGCCTGTGCCTAGTTTTCTAAGATGCCATGTGGTTTTCAAGTCACAAAATTGCCCTATTTAAGTATAAAATCATCAGTTTCTATTACCATGTTTATACTCAGGATGTTATAGTTCTAAATTTTTGCAATGGTTAAAAAAAACTCCAACCTCATTGTGAATGAACAGCAGCAGTGTTAACTAAGTAGTAAAACTACAGGAACCTAAACTATTAAGGAACAGCAGAAAAGGAAAATAAAATCAAGTCGGCCAATGTATATACCTGCTCAGACATAATGCCTCCCAAGATCAGATTCACTTCCCCAAACTATTCCTGACACACAGGCAAAATGTATTCAAATATAAAAGGGGCAAACAAATGTACTTGTCTCTTTCCAGCACTGCAGCTACTATAAAAGCAGCCAAACACATTTCCTTAGTTGGGGGATTTCCCTGGAGGGAAGGAAAGGTGGAACAGAAATATGGGATCTGAGCTCACTGCAGCTGCCAAAGACAGAGGATGATCTTGGGTGGGCAGAGGGCCAGACCCATCAGGCGAGATGAGTAAGACAAAGGAAACTTTGGTTTCTCCCATGTTCTTTTCTCCCCCATCCCTCACTCTCTTCTTCTTTTCCATGTTCTTGGTGAAGGATGACTTCTGCCTACATTTCTTGGCTCTGGGGCATAACCAAATCATTGCCAGAGCAAATGGCTTATTCAGTAGAAGTCTCTTCCCGAATTCCTCTCACCTCCTGGAAAGTCTTGAGAAAAATACTGATGGAGTACTTAACTGTAAAAACTTCCTGGGAAAGACAAAGAAAAGGGGTCTGGAATAGAAAGCCTTTCTTTTTCTTTTTCTTTTTTTTTTTGGTCTTTTTGAGACACAGTCTCGCTATGCAGTTCAGGCTGGTCTTGAACTCACTTTGTAGCCCACATTGGCCTCGAACTCACAATGATTCTCCCGCCTCAGCCTCCTGAGTGCTGGGGTTACAGGTGTGTGCCACCACGCCCAGCAGCCTTTCTATTTTTAAAAAAATAAAATCAGTAACAACCTCAAAACAAGTAGTGTTGGGTATGGCGATGAGTTCGAGACTAGCCTGTATTACATAGTGAGTCTAAGGCCAGACTGAATTACAGAGTGAGACCCTGTCTCAAAACAGTAACACAGCCGGGCATGGTGGCGCATGCCTGTAATCCCAGCACTCAGGAGGCTGAGGCAGAAGGATCGTTGTAAATTCAAGACCAGCCTGGGCTACAAAGTGAGCTCAAAGCCAGCCTGAGCTGCAGAGCGAGACCCTGTTTCAAAAACACTAAAAATAACAACAACAACAAAAACAGCAAAGCAAGTAGTTCTGACAGTGGATATCTGGTTCTTGATACAGTCATGTATCTAGACTTTCTAGCACCAAAAGTCTTTGAACTGCACTGTGATGAAATTACGAGGCCCTGCTGCCCCCCCTCCAATATCTTTCCTGCACAAAGGTAATACACATTTATTTAACAGGTATTTCCAAATGTCCACTGTGTGCCCACTGCCATGTACAGTGATGGACAAGAGAAAAGAAGTCTCTTTCCTCACCAGGCTTATATTCTGTTACTGGAATAATAAGCCTGTTGTAAAAATTCAAACTATACAAAAAGTAACTGTCTAGGAAGTTAACACCCACTACAAACTACAATTGACCATTTGGTATTTAGTTTTCTATGTACCTGAGAAATACATTCACCTACATTTTTTTAGCGAGCTCACACTCATCTGTTTTGCTACTCCCTCTCCCCCTACAGCAATCCATCTTGGGTTCCTTTCATTACCTTTTAAAACACAGACTTTTATCTCTGACAAGAATTTTTGGTTATCTTTCCCCCTTAACTACTGATTTCCCACTTAGGTCTCATCGGGCCTATGAGAAGAGTGAAATGGTCCATAAAAGCCTGCTCCTCCTGATTCCCAGCCTGGGCAATGATCAGAGGCTCCTGTCCCTGACTGACTGACTGCTCCATCTTGCCTCCTCCCAGCAGTTAGGTGGTAGCTTTGGATTCTACTCTTAGTTTGTCCCTATAGCCTGGGTAGGAACTGTCTTCTCACTTTCTATTCAACCTGGACCAACTCCTTTCTTCTTTACCCTTGGGGCTAGGTGCTAGCACCCCTGGACTTCTAACCCTGACACACACCCACTTATCCTACACGACAAGGAAAGATGAAAAGATAGGCAGCAGTAGTAAGAAGAACTAGGATCTTTTTGTTCTCTAGGAAAGAACATTAGTCCCAAGTTTCCTAGTTGTTTTGAAATGCTTCTCTAAGATCACAAAATAGGAGCTTCCTGGATTCTAGTTTCACTGTTTCAGTGCTATTCACACCAAGTGATACCAACTCCACCAGTAATTCAAAACTAGTATCTAAAACTATGGCATTTTTAAATCAGTAACTATATCATTTTAAATTGTGTAAACATCTTACAATATAGGATAATAAAAAGTAGAAGCTACTTAAAACCATTCCAAAAAGCAAGACTACATACACCTAAGGAGCTGTCTGAAGTCAGAGGTTACACAGCAATCTTAAATTCCAGAATCTAGAAAACAATACTAAATTTGTAAGTGTAAGTCTGTGAACTGCTAGGCAAACTACATTTGACCAATCTGTGCCACCAGGAAATTCTAGTTAGAGAGGAAAGGTGGCTATCTTTTAGCTTTTGCTATCACTGTCCCTCTTTTTAAGAGAAACTTAAAATCATAAAAGTTAGCTGGGCATAGTGGGACATGCCTATAATGTTAGCACTTGGGAGGCTGAGGCAGGAGGACTGCCATAGGCCAGACTAGGCTATACAGTGAGTTGAAGCCCAGCCTAGAATACACAGCAGACCCTATCCAATAGAAAATAAGTAAGTAAGTAAGTGTATGGTTTATCTGGGCTGCAATCTTACTCCAGAAAGAATGGCTATCAAGAAATAAAAAGAAAAAGAAAAAAACAAAGTGGGTGTGGTGGTGCATGCCTATAATCCCAGCACTTGGGAGGCTAAGACAGGAGGATCATTGCGAGTTCAAGACCAGCCTGGGATACAAAGTGAGCTCAAGGCCAGCCTGAACTGCATAGCGAGACCCTGTCTCAAAAAAAACCCAAACAATCAAATAATAACAAATGCTGGGTAGGCTGTTGGTAAGCATATGAACTAGTACAACCACTACAGAAATCAGTATGGAAATTCCTCAAAAACTAAAAATAGAAATTCCCAGCTAAATTTTGGAAGCAGCCTATATGTCCATCAACAGATGAATGCGTGAAGAAAAATGTAGTAGGGGCTGGGGATTTAGCTCAGCGGCAAAAGCGCCTGCCTGGCAAGTGCAAGGTCATGAGTTCAGTTCCCGATACCGGAGAAAAACCAAAAAAAAAAAAAAAGAAAAAAAAAAGAAAAATATAGTATTTATAAAGGATAAATTTGAGTCATTTGTAGAAAAACAGATATACCACGTGACAGTATATTAACTGAAATAAATCAGATACGAAAGCTTAAATATTGCACGATTTTCTTACGAGAGAGCCAAAGTATAAATAAATTAAAGAATAAAACAGCTGAGTGTGGTGGCGCACACCTGTAATCCCAGCACTCGGGAGGCTGAGGCAAGAGAATTGTTGAGAGTTCAAGACCAACCTGGGCTACAAGGTGAGCTTAAGGACAGCCTGAACTGCACAGTGAGACCCTGTCTCAAAAAAGACAATAAAATAAAATAAAATAAAATTAAATTAAATTAAAATCGAAAGAGATAATTAGAAACAGGGAGATCTTTTGCAAATGAAAAGGGGACAAGGAGATGGGACAGGCAGGAAAAAAGAATTAAAATTGTTATATGTATATGTATGCCAACTTCCCATGATGAATGTAATCATTATGTATTGCTAATGTATTAATAGGGCCAGGGATATAGCTCAGCAGCGTAAGCACCTGCCTGGCAAGCCCAAGGTCATGAGTTCCATTCCCAGTACCAAAAACAAAGACAAAAACAAAAACAAATGTATTAATAAATTTTTTAAAAATATTAAAAAGGTTTATGTGGGCTAGAAAGTACAATGAACGACAATGACACCTGCTCACTTATCAGGTTAAATTAGGAATATTCATATGACACACTACTATCATAGACTATTAAAATAAACAGTAACACACTCATTGATGAACTAAACATTATATATCTCAATTATAAATTATGTTCTTATCAGTCTATATGCTCTAAAAATACTCCTCTGAGACCCAGATCTGGTAATGAAAATTGCTAGATATGAGTATAAATTAAACACTTTTCAGTGTAAATAAATGAGCTGAAATTTCTAAGTGTTCTTCTAATCTCCTCTGAGGCAGGGTATCAACTGTTTATAGAGATTCTGGGAAAACTCTAAAAATGTTTTCTCCACTCCATTCATTGAGTTTTCAGATGAAAAAATAAACAGAACTAACTGTATGAGCAAATCAAGTTTTATATAGTAACATTTTAGCATGCCTAAAGTAACCACATAGGGCCAGGGATATAGCTCAGCAGCACAAGCACCTGCCTGGCAAGTGCAAGGTTCTGAGTTCAATTCCCGGTAACTCCCCCCCACCCCCCTGGCAAAAAAAGTAACCACATAAATTTAGAAAATAAGGGCTGGGAATATAGATAGCTCAGTGGCGCAAGTGCCTGTCTGGCAAGTGACGAGGTCATGAGTTCGATTCCCGGTACCAAAGAAAAAAATTTAGAAAGTGATAACAGAGTGAGTACAGTGATCTTAGTTCATGAACTGAATTTATCCTACAATTTCTTTTTTGTTGTTTTTTTTCCGGTACCAGGAATCGAACTCATGACGTTGCGCTTGCCAGGCAGGCGCTGTGCCACTGAGCTAAATCCCCAGCCCCTGTTCTACAATGTTGGAAAAGATGGCCACATTCGTGTTTGTGTAAGAAAGATGGCCACAGTTGTGTTTGTATTTGTGTAAGAAAGATGACCCATGGTTGTGTTTGTCAACCAGTGCCGAGTTTGCAGACAAAAAACAAAATGTTGCCAAATTTTGCCAAATGCTCATTCATGAACCACACTGTTTGCACACAAAAGTGTTCAAGGTACTACTGTACTCAGTGTAATACAACTTTACCCAGATTTCCACTTGCCCTTTAAAAAAAGGCTCTTCAACCTTCCATAACCTCAAAATTTCTAAGAACTCGGCATCACAGCAATGCCCACACAAGAGGACCCAGGACTCCCAAGCTAAAAGAGGAACACTGTGGTGGCTTCTCTGAGGGTTGACAGTTACATTCCTGATTTTAGGTCGGCTGCTGCCAGCCTGCCTGAGGCTGTACACGCAAGAAATAAAAGGCAAATCCTAGGCTGGGTGGCTCTAGGCTCTCTGGAGCAGACTAATCCCTAAACCAGCTCTAACTAAATTTTTGGAGAACCTGTAAGCTTCATACAAGTAGCTGGCTCCCTTCTACTAACTCATTACCTATAACTCCTTGTGTCTTTGGCAAGAGCAAGAATTTTTTTAAAATTTAAGATATCATCTAGAGCTGGGCATGGTGGCACATACCTATAATCCCAGCACTGAGGAGGCTGAGGCAGGAGGATCACTATGAGTTCGAGGACAGCCTGGGCTACAAAGTGAGTTCAGGACCAGCCTGAACTGCACAGTGAGACTGTCTCAAAAAGACAAAAAAAAAAAAAAAAAAAAAAGACTATCATCTAACAGAAAAGAATGTAAATTCAGAAGTTCTAAGCATTTCCTCTACAGATTTTTAGCACTGGGATGATAAAATCTAACTCTGGTGCCAATTCTTGGGCCAATGTTAGCTGTATTTATTTAAAACAACAACAAAAACAGGGCAGAAAGATAAAAGTAGGCTGATAAACTTTTAAGCAGCATGATATCACAGAAAGCGCAGCAATTAAGAAACTCCAGTCTGGTCCCAGCACAGCCACTATAGCTGGACCATATATGCACCAGCCACTTAATCTTTAAGACTCACTCACTTCTCTGATAAAAAAGTAGAGGGTCAGGGGAGGTTGATCTGGATGTGTCTTACATCTGTTCCAGTTTCAAAAAACAAAAATCCCAAAAGCAGCAACAGCAGCAACAACAACATTCTATTTCTTTCTTTCTTCCTTTTTTTTTTTTTTCGGTCTTTTAGAGGAAGGGTTTTGCTATGCAGTTCAGGCTGGCCTTGAGCTCACTTTGTAGCCCAGGCTGGTCTGGAACTCACTATGATCTTCCTGCCTCAGCCTCCTAAGTGCTGGGATTACAGGCCTGTGCCACCATGCCTGGCCAATAACATTCTAAATTCTACTCAATATTGTTAAATGCTATTCTGCCAAGCAAATGGTGGATATTTTTAAAAAATACAACCCTTTACACCAGATACAATTCAACTACAGTGGTACCTCAGTTCACAAACTTAATTCCACAATTCTGGTTCAGTTGCAACGAATCAATTCTGTGACCAGAATTGTGGAAAGAATTAAATTTGTAAGCTAAGATATCAGTATATTTCAACAAGTGGTATCATATTAAAAATAAACACTAAAAATAAAAAACAACAAGTCTTCTGTTTTGAATACAAAACAGGCAGTGGAATGGAAATAAACTGAGAAGAGACTTTTGCTTCAACATATCTACAGGATATGGATCATTTTACATGTTGTTAAGTCAGGTTTGAATTCTCTCCCTTAACCAGGAAACTAAAACAACAATCACCAACAAGAATCCTCACAGTCTTAGGTTATACTTGAGAGGGATCTTTGTGCCACAGGCAAACAAAACTGCTGACCCTCTGCTCACAGGCCCTGCAACTCCAGGACAGCAGCCATTCACGTGCTGCACCCTGATCTGCTCCACCTTATACAGTGACTGCTGATGACCATGCAGCCTGCCATGGAATATTCCACACCATAGGAAAACAAGTGTTAGCTAAGGCAGAAAGGTGATTTTGATGTAATTTCAGTGAAGAAAGGAGAATACCAAAACATGTAAAACTCTAAAAACACAAAGCAAGAAAGAATTAGGAAACTGAACATATTAAAATTAAAAACTGTTCTGCAAACGAAACTGTCAATAAAAGATAAGCCTCAGACTGAGAAGAAATGTTTCCAGATGACATCTGATAAAAGACTGTTACCCAAAATATACAATGAACTCTTAAAACTCAACAGTAAGAAAACAAATACCTTGACTTGAGGACAAAAAAAGACCAGACTTTAAGAAACACATCACGTAAGGTATTTATTTATTTATGTATGTATGTATGTATGTATGTATTTATTTATTTATTTATTGTTTTTTGTTTTTGTTTTTCTTCCGGTACCAGGAACCAAACTCACAACCTTGCGCTTGCCAGGCAGGTGCTGTGCTGCTGAGCTAAATCCCCAGCCCCCACGTAAGGTATTTAGATGGCAAATAAACATGCACAGCTGGGCATGGTGTTGCACACTCAGGAAGGAGAGCCGTGAGTCTCAGGCCAACCAAGGCTGCACAGTGTGTTCAAGGCCAGCCTAAAGTACATAGGGAGAGCCTGTCTAAAACAAGACAAGATGCTCCACACATCATATGTCACCATTTACAGCAGTTTTATTCAAAACTGCTAAGGCAGGAGGAGGGCCGTGAGTCTCAGGCCAACCAAGGCTGCACAGTGTGTTTAAGGCCAGCCTAAAGTACATAGGGAGAGCCTGTCTAAAACAAGACAAGATGCTCCACACATCATATGTCACCATTTACAGCAGTTTTATTCAAAACTGCCCAAACTTAAGAGTAACTAGAATGTCTTTCAGCAGGTGAAAAGATGTACTGTGGTACATCCAGACAATGGAGTATCATCCAGCCCCCAAAAGAAACGAGCTGGGGATAAAGCTCAGTGGTACAAGTGCCTGCCTGGCAAAGTGTAAGGTCATGAGTTCGATTCCCAGTACCCATGTAAAAAAATAAATAAATAAAATAAAAATAAAAAATAAAAAGAGCTTCTCTAAAAAAAAAGAAAAAAGGAATGAGCTCTCAACCCATGAAAAGACATGGAGGATTCTTAAAGGAATTACTAAGTGAAAGACAGTCTAATGGGGCTATCTACTATATGATTTCAACTATCTGACATTCTAGAAAAGGCAAAATGATTGGAGATAATAGAAATATCACTGCCTGATATGGCTTAAGTGGAAATACAGAAATAAATAGGCATAACCCAGGATTTTTAGGGCGAACTACTCTGTATACTATAACAGGTGATACCTGTCATTAAATACAAGGTTTTTTGTTTGTTTTGTTTTCTTCCGGTACCAGGAATCGAACTCATGACCTTGCGCTTGCCAGACAGGCGCTGTGCTGCTGAGCTAAATCCCTAGCCCCTAAATACAAGTTTATAATGTGCATCACCAAGAGTGAATCCTAATGTAAGCCATCCACTTTGGATGATAATGATGTGTCACAGTAGACTCATCGATTGCAACATGTTGAATTTTGGTGGGTAGTGCTGATCATGGGGTTCTGGGCATATCTACAGGATGGCAGATAGGAAATATCTACCTTCCTCTCAGTTTTTCTATGAACTTAATACTGCTCTGAAAAATAAATGTATTCAAAGTTTATTAAATGAATGGACTATATTTACATTTCTCCTGTTATTGAATATTTAGGTCATTCATCTATCTATTTATTTGGAGTAATGGGGATTGAATCCAGGGCCTTTGCACTAGGCTACATTCCTAGCCCACTTTAAAAATTTTTTATTTTGAGACAGTATCTTGCTCAAGTTGCTAAACTGGGCTTGAGCTTGCAATCCTGCTGTCTCAGGCTCCAAAATGCTGGGATTATAGGTATGCACTGCCATAAATGCTCATCCTTTTATTTTTATGTTCCATTAAAAGTTGAAAATAACGCTATGGAAGTTTACAAAACTACATAAATACAATATTTTCTATCTATTTATTTATTTGACAAAATACAGTTCTCTAAAGCAGAATAAATGCCCTGGGGCCCTATAGGTCAAAACAGACCATCCGTGCCGACCAAAGAGGCATACTCCCCGGGAATGAGCAAGGGGTACAATCCACAGTAATCCTGTAGCTTACTGGACAACTGGTTGTCTGCATCCTCAATCTCTACTAAAGGCAGATCAGGTAGTGGAGTCCATCAACATCACACTGGGGTCCAAGGGAGACTGTGCCATAAACTAAGTCTTGATTGCTCTCTCTGCAACAAACAACCTAGGAAAATTGCTTTGGCTTGACTAATATTAAAATCACACAGGGGAAGGACATTAAATAGTTTGTGGCAGATGTTTCATCTACAGCATCTAGGGGATTTGTGGGAAACAGAAGGCCCACTAATTGTTCTTTTTCCCATGGGCATCTGGAGAAGGGCTGTCTGCTGAGTGTTTTCTCTGCCCAGCATGAGTGGTCAGGACATCACAAACAGATGTGGATGCTTGCCCGCCCTCACCAAGAGCAACAGCATGTTCCATAGTGCGGGAGCTATGAAACCTCTAGAGCCTGTAGCAGTAGAACTATAAATATATACAAACTATAAGTATATAGATAAATATATGCTCTTAATCCAGCTGCCAATCAGAAAGTTAAAATAAATTAACAACAGTTCATATAATTTATAACGGAACACACACATACACACATACACAAATTGTCCCTAGTCTTTAAGTAAGCAAAAGGAAGTACAACAAATGGTAACACACTGGACTGGGAGAGTTACAACTGCCCTTGCGAGTTACATGTGAGGAGAAAAACTTTGTTTCAGATCTTGGTTTCCAGGTCAAAGACCAGAGGTACAAGCAACATATTCATGCTTGCCCAACATAAATTATACAAATACAGGGAAAGTAGGTCTGAGCCAGTTAGTGCAATACACATTATTCTTTTAACCGAAGATAAGAAAGGGACCACTTGAGATTAAAATCTACATCAAACACTGCATTTGTCTATGGGGTCTTTAGAAAGACACTCTCCTTACCTAACTATCCCAGAGTTATCCAGGGGTAACTCACTTTCTAACTGCAGAAAAAGTAAACAAAACAAGCAAAGTGGTAAAGACAACTTTTTCAAGCCCCCACCTCCCCCACCTGCATCTGTTTGACAAAGAGCTTTGTACAAACGGGAATAAACTCTTTTTTTCTGGGATTTTGCCAAAAGAACTTTGACTGTGCAAACATGGAAGTGTCAGGCCTGACCCAAGAAAGACCTCTCCAATACACACGGTGCCCTCTACAAACAGCAGGAATCCGTGCTGCCCTCAGCAAACAGAACTGATGGCTGTAAGGAAATTAGGACTGGCCCTGCAAGTCTCCCTGATGCCGGTAGACACAGCTTTATGCGCACACCTGTGCTGATCATTCTTGTAGCTCCGACCTCAAACGTTCCATCCAGATTCTTTGGGACTACGACCTAAAGCTGCATATATGTAGCCTCCTCGCCAGATATTCGGGAATATCATCCAACTCCAGCCTGCCTGCGCCTCGACAACATTAAATCTAGTCTTACCCACCGTCTGTCTCTGGGTGTTTCCTCCTGCGCTGCTAATTAACAAAAAGGCCAAGGACTAAACAGCCTGTCAGCACCACCTGAAGAATCCGATCACATGCCTATCTGTCAAATGGGAAAAGTCATCACCATCACCTTTGATTCAGAACCCCACCAAACACTCAACCACTACTTCAGTGACACAGGGTGGCCTAGAAACCCATGTAAAACAAACACCAAACTTGTCACTAGTCACAGTATATGATCACAGTCCCTGCAGGCCCACTGGAGAGTGTTTGTTTTTCCAGAGCTCGTCAAGTTTATTGGAAAGTGTTGGTAAGGACACAGCTCACATACTTACCTTACCAGTGCATCTGGCTTGCTTAGCTGGTTATTAGGAATACAATTTTCCATGAGGTCCTTATGTGTACTTGGGCTCTTGCTAGTGCACTTCTGCTTCTTCTCGTTTTTACTAGATGAGGAAGGAATGCTCCCGTTTGTGGCGCTGTGACTTCGAGGGGAGGAGTTTACAACTCCGCTGGCATTTTTGTAATTTTTTGAGGAAGCAGTACATGAGTCCTCTTTCAAAAGATTTTCTGTACTTCCCACAAGATCATTATTTAATCTTTTACTATTAATATGGTTTTCCATATACTCGATTTCTTGTATTTTAGAGTCTACAGGTTGTAGAATATTGTTGTTATTTATTCCAAGGTTGTGTTTTTTGGCATCCTTGTCCTTTTCTTTCCCTTTTTCTCGATATTCTATCTCTGGCAAAGTTGTGGACAGTTTTTTGTTGGCTGGGATGCCTCCGTTGTGGTGTATAAGGATCGAGGAATCCATATCAGGTAATCCTTTGGCTGCTACAATACCAAAAACAAACCAACAAACAAAAGAAATCCATACAGGAATATTTAGCTTTTTAAATACAGACTAGATTGATTCAACAAACTGTAGCTATGCCTAGAAATTTACTATACTAATTTGCAAATGCATTTAGAAGTATAGCTGCAGTACATTATGCTAACTTCAAGAAACAAATCCAGATACATATGAAAAGCTCCACATTTAGAAAGTCACTATTACTTATGAAAATCAACCCATTAAAAGTCTGTCCTTAAAGCAAGATCAGAATTTTATATTTAAGTCAACTTCATATACATTGGATCAAATTTCTCTGTCACAGGGGTAAAAGGAGAAAGGCAGGTTATCCCCCAAAGAGGTTATATTTTAAAAGGTGCCAGGATTAAATAAACTACTAACTTTACTGAAAATAAGTTAAATGAAATAAAAAAAGGGTTGTAATTTTAGGAGATATAGACATCTATCCTCTTTCCTGACTCTATAGTGTTGAGGTTATAAAAAAGTCTGTCTTATTTACCAGGCCACTTGGTAAAGAATTTTCTGTATCAGGTCCACACATCCCAATTTGTTAAGATTGACTTGACAGGTTTTTTGTTTGTTTGATTTTGGGTTTTTTGAGACAAGGTCTCACTATGTAATGCATAGCAATTCTCCTGCCTCAGCCTCCTGAGCACTGGTATTACAGGTGTGCACCACCATGTCTGGCACTTGAGAGATATTTTTGTACGACATCAAAGAAAAAGATTTTGACACATATTAAGTAAAAATATGACCTCAGATTACCAACTCTCAAACCAGGACAACTAATATTGCTGTCAATATATCCATCTCTTACTGGTTACATGCCCACAAGAGAGGTCTCATTAGAAATTGTTAAAATTAAAACCCGCATTACATTACATGAAACAGAATAGGAACTGACTTTGCTCTATGCAGAAGACTTCTGATTTATAAAACTTAATTCCACATATCTGCATCTCTACCTTGCTTATATGTTCGTTCCTGGTTTGCTTCAATCACAAATTAAGTTACATATTATTTTGTTGTGAGAATGTATTTTTAAAATTTTATAACAAAATATTAAAATATAAAATAAAATATAAATAATTAAATGTACTTTTTTAAAAAAAGCAAATAACCTTCAGAGAATGGGTTAAAAACTTTACACTCTACTTCATGACCAAAAACAAAATAAAACAAAAATAATCCCAGGGAAGAACACAAAAAAAAAAAAAAAAAAGAAAAAAAAAAAAAAAAGAAAATCTAAAATGGTAGCTATTTTTCCTAAAAAGAAAATTGTTTTGAGAGACAAAATCATGACCAGGCTGTTAGGCCAAAAGCTTTAGGGTAAAGACCTACCTTCCTCGGCCTCTTTCTCTTGCTTCTGTAGCATCTGTTGCTCTGGAGGGAGAGCCTGCTGAAGCAGCTGCATGTAAAATTCGTTCTCCTTTTGCACTTCCTTCTGCTTCCTTAATCTCATTTTGTAGCTCACATAACTTTTGAAGCCAAAGCCCAAAGTCACCACAGGGTACCCAATACTAGAAAGAAGACAATCCAGCCAGTAATTGCAAGCTTTAAAACAAACAACACATGTGACAAGAACACAAGATATCTATGACTTAAACTTAGAAAATAATTCCTTAGAATTATGAAGTAAATTCTAGTTGATGATGGCAGCCACAGATAGCATTCAAAAAACAAATAAATCTGGTCTGCTGTGGCAAGCAGAGGCAGCCACCTGTAGACAAATCCCTGAGGAAGAATAGACTACCAGGCTGTATGAAAGCACTTCCCATTAGAGTTCAGTGTTCTTTAATTCAAGAGATCACCACAATGACAGGCAGACACACTGGGTAACAGTCTTTGAAGAAACACTGAACTGTCTTATGCTTTAGAACTTAGGCATCTGTATGGTTTTAAAAATTAAAAAGGTAGCAAGGGAGATAGCTCAGTGGCATATGCGCCTGCCTGGCAAGCTCAAGGTCTTGAGTTAGATTCCCAGTACCAAAAAAACGACAACAACAACAACAAAAAAACCCAAAAATTAAAAAGGTAGAGATTTTATGGGTAGCCAAAAGTAAACATATTAAGTTTCAAAAAAAAATCAAAAGGACATTATTTGGTCTTAAAACAAGAAGGCAGGGCCAATTTGAAGCAGCTACTTTCACCTTCTTGCTGCCTGTGGGGTAAATGTCACCACTTATTCCTACAAAATTAGTTCATAAATACTCCATCATACATAAATTCAAGAATCATTTAAGTAAGTATCTAATACCAGTTCTAACATTTGGGTTATGCCACCAAATTAAATCAGGTGTACTTACAACTATAATCTCTGGGACAGAAAGTTGAAATATTTTCATTCATCTCATCAGCTTGCCTAATACTGTTGTAAAGCTTTTGCAAACATTGTCAAACCTGTATTAAGTTTCATTAACATTAAAACTTATCAGTTCATAATTACAAATTTTAAGTTACAAGTTTTACTTACTAGGTTTATTTAATTCACTTGTGAAAAGACTAAAAATACCAGAAATTATTTTTTTAGTAGGTTCTGATTTATTCTGGGTTTTGCCATCAAATATGAGCAAAAATGGGCATGTTTAGGACAAACATATTAAGTGGTGACTTTCATACTATTTATAAATAAAACTCAAGCTCATTTTCAAAAATGTTTCTGGCTAAGTTTACATGAAAAATATTCAATTTTATATTTCATAAGGAGAAATAATATTCTTTTTAAATTAATAATATTATCTCCTATAAATGGGCTAAGAAAATTCTAAATTCATTTAAGCTTCATAAAACAGCCATATATTTCACCAAGAGTTTTGGATCATTCACAGATTATAATAAAAGTAAGTAATATTCATCAGATACCAAAGTGTTTGGCCTTAAGTTAAACATTTTATGTACAGTGTCCCATTTCCTCTTTCTCGTGACCCTAGGAGACAGGTAAGAAAGCTGAGGGTTAGAAAAAATGCTACAAGTCAGGCACAGTGGTGCACGCCTATAATCCCAGCACTCAGGAAGCTGAGGCAGGAGGGTCACTGCAAATTCGAGGCTAGCCTGGGCTACATAATGAGTTTGAGGCCAGCCTGGACTACATACTGAGACCCTGTCTGAAAAGGAAGGAAGGAAGGGAGGGAGGGAGGAAGGAAGGAAGGAAGGAAAAAAGGAAGGAAGGAAGGAAGGAAGGAAGGAAGGAAGGAAGGAAGGAAGGAAGGAAGGAAGGAAAAAGAAAGAGACCAATGACGCACTCAGCAACACAGCTGTCAGGGAAAGAGCTGGGATTCCAGCATTAATCTACTTGAAAAGAGGGCCCGTGCTCTTTATTGCAGGCTATATGTCTTCCAGGGCCTAGGTACAGTTTCTGAGAAAAACTACACAGCTGAACTTGCCATTCCACACTGGAATGGATTAGAAATCAAGACTATAAATACTTACCAGTGAGCAGCAAATGGACGACAAAGGTCTACATGAAAATTTTTGAGATCTTTAAATCTAATTGCTGCTTCAATATAAACAAAGAGTATCCAGAGGGACACTGTAGGCAAACACACTCCCCTTTCTGTGGAAAAGCAGTAGAGAGATAAGCATCAATAACACATTAACTAACACAACAGTTGGGTTGTTTGGGAGACTGATTCAACTATAGTAACCTCCACTGTAAGACTTTCAACTAAAGTAAAAAGCAATTTAACCCAAACTAAAAGCTTTTATATGACAATTTCACAGAATCACTAACAAAAATAAATAGCAAACATTCTGGCAGAATATATTCAGAATATATATAAAAGATTCATAGATCTGACATACAAAGAGCTTCTACAAATCAATAAAAAGAAAATGAAGCTGAGTGTAGAGGCATGTGCCCACGACCCCAGCACAGGGGAGGCTGGGTAGGAACGCTTGAGACCAAGCGCTACAGCAAGTATGCACAACAAGGGTCTCTGTCTCAAAATGAAGGGAGGTGCAGGTGGGGAGTGAGGAGTACAGCTTGGTGGGAGAGTACACACGGAGCACGTGCAAGGTCTTGGGCTTGATTCTTAGCACCAAACAAACAAAACACCAGAAACTATAGAAGAAAATCTGCAAATTTTCATAAAAGGAGAAACACAGATGGCTAAAAAACATGAAAAATCCTCAACTTTACTACTGAGAAGGGAAATATAAATTGGATTCCTTTTCTTAACTATTAGGGAAAAATTTTAAAGGTAACTATGAAGGAAAAGTATTAAGGTTTATTCTCATATTTAACAACAATATAAACTATGGCAACTTTTAAAAACTGACAGTATAATTAAATTTAAAATACTTGTACTTGTAACCCAGAAATTTCACTTTTGGAATTTACCCTACAGAAATACAAAAGAATCTTAAGATAAATATATAAAAATAGTCACTATAGTATTATTTGCAATAGAACAATTTAGAATTTAAATGCCCATCCACAGGGAACTATTTAATCATGATAAATCTACATAATGAAATATGGTGCAGATTTTCTAAAGAATGAAGACCCTTACTGTCATGAAATGATGTATTAAAAGTAAAATTCTTAAGTATAAATAAATTCTTAAGTATAAATAAAAGCTGGGCCTGGTGGTGCACGCCTTTAATCCCAGCACTTGGGAGGCTGAGGATTGTTTCAAGTTCGAGACCAGCCTGGGCTACAAAGTGCGCTCCAGGCCAACTAGAACTGCATAGTGAACCTGTCTCAAAAAGACAAAAAAAAAAAAAAAATTAAGTTGTAGGACCAAGAACATTTTCCTAACATTTAAGCATTATTTAAAATTTTTTTCTTAACCAGAAGCTCATACTCCTCTTGTAATTAAAAACAATTTTCAAGAGAGGAAAAAGCAACTTACAACAGAGAAAGTACAGATAATGTAGAAAATTTTTCACTAGGTTTTAGAATCAAAATCTAGAGACTATGCTATGACATGACTAATAATAGGATATTTATGAATATGGTTTGGTGGGGAGGGACCAAGTGAACTAAATGGAATCTTTGGGATGAAACTAAAGACAACTCATATGATCTTAAAAATTAGACAGGCCATTTAGTCTAACTTCAATAAAGCCTAGTGTTTAAGCAAATTGGGTCTAAATTCAGAGACAGGGGGCTGGGGATTTAGCTCAGAGGCACAGTGCCTGCCTGGCAAGTGCAACGTCCTGAGTTCGATTCTCGGTACCGGAAAAAAACAAACAAACAAACAAAAATTCACAAAGATAGCACTAAGTTGGCTTCTAAAGAAAACCCAAGTCTCCTCAAACTTAGCCCCTGAGTTAAGTCAACAAAGAAGCTCTGTGAAGGCAGCTCCTGACTGCAATCATTCTTATGGGTTTAACTTTATCGAAACTGGGTATTTTCACAGTATAGAAAGAAAAACAGCAACTACAGTATAATGCATTTTCAAAGTCATTTCAAAAATGTTTATTTACTACTTCCCATACTGAAGTTACTATAATAATATGCACATTACAGAAAAACTATACAAAATACCTATATTTCTACAATTATTAAATGAAAGTATATTGAGAGCATTTCCAAACAAATAATCATGTTATAAATTTTGTTTTGTTTTGTTTGTTGGTACCGGGAATCAAACTCAGGACATGCCAGGCAGGTACTGTGCCACTGAGCTGTATATCCCAGCCCTTTTTTTTATCTTCGAGACAGGGTCTCACTATGCAGTTCAGGCTGGTCTTAAACTCACTTTGTAGCCCAGGCTGGCCTGGAACTCACAATGAGCCTTCTGCCTCAGCGTCCCAAGTGCTGGGATTACAGGCGTGCGCCACCACACCTGCCACAAATTTGGTTTCATATCTGGGCATCTTTTAACACAAGGAAAAGTTTGTAATATAGTATCATTTTTTGTTGCCATATATGATTTTTTTCTTTTCTTTCATTTCAGACAGGGTCTCACTAGGTAGTGCAGACTGGCCTTGAACTTGCTTATGTAGCTCAGGCTGGCCTCAAACTCACAGCGATCCTCCTGCCTCAGCCTCCTGAGTGCTGGGATTATAAGCGCACGCCACCTCGGCTGGCAGCCATATATAATTTCATCAACCATTCCCTAATATTCCTATGAAAGAAGTTTAACTGGAAAAAAAATCAGCCCCAAGTTATATAAATTGCACTCACATCTGTCAGGCTCAACAAGAATGCAAATTTTTATTTTATTTTGTTTCAGCTTTAGTTGTTCCAAATTAAAACATATTTCACAATTTAGCCATTCCAATGTGCACTTCTGAGCCTATGAATAAAGAGAGGCCACAATAACTCTATGACACCACCCACTGAAGTAATTCCCAATAGGCCGTATGAAGAGTTACATAGTCTACTCTCTGCTACTAAATATTGAAGAAATTCAGGGAACTGCCATAGTTCATCAGAGTCCCAGAACATCTGAGCTGGAAGGCTCTTTTAGACATTATCTAGCGTATCCCACTTTCACACAACATGGGACCTAGAGGAAGGAACAAGTATCCAAGTGACAATGCACTCAAAATTGGTGCCCATGGCAAGGAATGCAAGTAAAAACTAGTGCAAAGAAAATGAACTAGAGGGAAGCAGACTAGAGAAGGTCCAGTGTCCGTGGTAGCTTATAAGTCTACTCAGTCACAAAACAGGGCTAAATATGCAGAAAACCGTGCTCACAGTGGACACTTTGGGTAACAGGACTCAACTGTGCCCTCTTCATGGGCCAACACCATCCTCTTAGCAGCTTTGACAAGAGGACGAATGCTGCTGCAGAGAGCTCTTATTATTTGGTGCTCTCTCAGTGGTCAACATCCTACAGGTCGCAGCTGGGCCTAAGAATCAAATTTCATGTAGCTTTGCAGACAAGCATGACCCTGAAAGCCAATCCTCAAATCCCAGTGCGTGCCACATTCAGGTTTTCCCAGCGGACTGTTGCTGTCTAAATATCTCATCTGATCTTGGTTTGAAGTAACAGTGTAGCTCTAAGAAGAAAGGATGTAGCTGTGTAGCTCTACTCTAGTTAGAACATACCTGAAATACAGAACACAAAACCACTAAGAACTACGGAGGCCAGGATGGTGAGAAGAATGAAGAGGATATGACAAGGGCTTCAGATCTCTAAAGACATGTTAACCTGATGGGAAGATTATATGCACTCATGAGTGCCTCTGGTGTGAAGGTTCCTAGTTTTAAGGTAAAGTTTTGTGTATTTCTGTATGTTTTTCTCGCGAAAGTCTTTTTAGGACCTCTTAAGAATCAATGGGTCCAAAAATAGTTATGACACACTGAGTATGAGGAGGATGAAACAATAATTGACAGGGGATATGCAGTCACGGACTTTGGCTCTGACCTTTGACCCTTGGTGGCTTTGAATCATTCCTATATTAGGGTATACAGGATCACTGTAAAACACTGTGATTAAAGAAATAAATCTTACACAGAGAAAAAATATGAGGGCATTTCTGGCTCAGCATGAGAAAGAACTTTCTATTACAGCAGTCCCCAAATGAAATAGGGTACCAGGAATGACAGGTAAGTTGTTTTGTCATTTCAGGTTTTCAATCTGAGGTAAAACTTTCGCTGGGCATGGTGGCGCATGCCTGTAATCCCAGCACTCCAGAGGCTGAGGCAGGAGGATCACTACAAGTTGGAGACCAGCCTGGGCTACAAAGTGAGCTCAAGGCCAGCCTACATAGTGAGACCCTGTCTCAAAAAGACAAAAACAAAAAAAACTTTCATATGCCAGGGAGGCTGTGGGGATTCTTGTATCCAATTATGGGTTTACCTACATGTCCTCTGACATTCTTTTCAATAATGAAAATTATGAACATTTTTCTAATTTGGCACATACCACTATTCCTAAACAGAAGTCATTTCAATGTTTAAAAAAAAAAAAAGAAAATGTATCTCTTCATAATAAGTGTTGGTAACTGAAATGTCTACAATTGAGGTATGAAATCATAAAGGCTGAGACTTTTGCTTCAAATAATAAACAAGTATTTGTAAAATTATAATCTACTAAGAGAAGACAATTTTTAAGTATCTACATAAACTCAATTATAAATTATTTTAAAACATTTTAAAATCTTGAAATCTAATATTTGTATCTGAGAAATTAATAAGACTTACCTGTGTGCCATACATACTGAACCCATACATATGTGCTAGCAGCAAAAAAAAGCCATTGTATGGGAATGAAGAGCAGACATATTATATTTGATGTGAATGCTACACAAACAAAAAATACTGAGAAGGCCTAAGGGAAAAACAAAAATTACACATTTTAGAACTTGTTATTTTCAAACACAAGTTGTTAAAAGCTTATTGAACAAAATTATTGAATACAGAGCAAGTTAACAAGAAATTTTAAACAATGAAAATCTACCACATAAAAAGAAATGCTTAATTCAAGATTGTAATGAGTAATACTACTTATAGTCCTTAAATCAGGAATAACGGGACCAGAGCAAAATGAAGGTGGACCACACTGAGCTTATTTGGATTCTACAGGTAGATTACCTGAAAGAACAAGAGGTTTAACAGAAAAGCCTTCTTTCTCCTCACAAACATTCCTAAAGTGCCTCGTTATTAAAGCGTAGGCTTGTTGGAATACAGATGAACCGTAATATTAGTAAGAACTATGCTGATATTAGTAACTGTAATAATGCAGCCCTCCTCAGATTACCACTACATATTACCAACTGGATATAAGCTTGAAACCATCTTTTTAAAGCATGGATTTGTTCTGACCAAAGCACCAGGCCTATACCAGGTTGTAGTTTTAAGTTGTGGCTACGAACACAACAGAAATAACACATAAAGGAAATGAACAAGCCCAGGGCTAACCCCTTGCTCTAACCCAGTAGTTCTAGAGATGCAGTCTAGCAATTTCTGGAAGGTCTCTGAGATCCTTTCAGAGGTCTTTGAGGTCCTCTACTTTCACAAAACTACTTTCACAATAATACTAACAGGTGATCTGACTTTCTCATACTCATTTACTCTCGAGTAATGTGCAAGTTTCTAGAAGTTATATAACATGTGAGTTGCAACAGACTCAGTTCAGAAGCAGGTATTAAAATCTATCTGTCTTCTACTGAGCCAGGCATTAAAGATACTAGCAAAAATGGAGCCACTATTCTGTTTTTGAAAATATACTTGTTTTTCATTTTAAAATGTAATTTGGTTGGGGGTGGTGGTACATGCCTATAATCCTAGCCCTCTTGGAGGCTGAGGCAGATCACAAGTTCGAGCCCAGCTTGGGCAACTTAGTGAGACTCTGTTTCAAAATAAAAAGGGTCGAGGATATAGCTCAGCACAAAGATGCTGTGTTCAATTCTCAGTACCACTGGGAAAAAAAGAATAAAAATATAATTTGTATTACTATGTAAAGGATTACCACTATTCACTAGATTAATAAATACATATTTTTAATTTTCCCAGTTTTAATTTCTAATATAGAAAATATGGATAAGTGTAACCCACATGAACAAATGGTCTTTGGAGCCCACAATAATTTTTAAGAGTGCCTAGTCAGGTGTGGTGCCACATACCTGTAATCCAAGCACTCTGGAAGGCTGAGGCAGGAGGATTAAATGTTAGCGCACAGCCTGGGCAATTTATCAATTTAGCAAGAGCCTGTACCAAAATTTTAAAAACAAAGGGCTAGGGATACAGCTCAGTGAGAAGGCCCCCGGTTCAGGCCTCTGAACTGGAAGGGGAGGGGTGTTTGCAGCAGGGTCCTGAGACCAAAGTTTAAGAATCACTGCTCCAACTTTAACTCAATCACTAACATTGTTCACAGGGATTCCAGCGACACTCCAGAGTAGGACTGGGCAATTATTATTTCCTCTACTATTATTTCTACTCTCCCCCTACTGAAGTATGAGACTCAATGTCTTCTTTCTGCTGGAATGAGAAAAGAGGAAAAAAATACCACAATCTTATGAGTGGGTAGACAAAACAGCACAAGAGGCCAGTTTGAGCCCATAGACCCTATTAGTTCATCACAAGACAATCACCTACTACATATTGCTAATAAAATTTACTTTAAATGGGTTACCATCACCTAGTGGAGATTTTCTCAGAAGGGTAATTAAACTCCTCATATAGCTGGAAAGCATATATTAGTGAACATACCAGTCCCTGGTATCTGAAGGAATCATAGACGCTTCTGATGAAAAGCCAGAATGGCCACAGGTATTCAAATCTGAACTCCAGGACAAAATCTGCAAGGAGGACAAGTGCCCACACTACCAGGAATTTCAGATATAAAAATGTACTGCAAAATATAAAAATAAAGAAAGTCATTTGTGAAGAAGTAGAAATAGGAAATGTACTGTTTCTGTCTAAAAGAGACAAATACAACATCATTTGCCATGAACACAATAGAGATAAAGCACAAGAAGATACGCTGCCGTGGTCTATCTGAATTTTAAAAGCTCTGGTGTTCATTCTGCAACTCATAAATATCAAGATATCATGATGACCAAAAATGCTTACTTCCATTTAAGATGGAAAAAGACATTTAAATTTCACCACTCGAAAAGTGTGCTAAGTGTCTGACTTTAAAATACTGCAACACTCTCAAAATTACAGCTTTCAAGCTGTTCTTCATTAGAAGAAAATGTCACAGTTGGAAGGCTTCACATGTGCGCTTTCCCACCCCTCTACATCTGTTTTACAGTCTTTGAAATTCTTGATAGACACCCGTACATGCTTGAAGAATTCCACCCTTTCCCCTGCTTCTCTTGCCTCTCTGTACAGTATTCATCCACATTTACCAAACAAAAACCAAATGAATTCACAAAACAGATAGAAACCTACTTAGGGAGAACATTCTGATTATTACCATTGACTACGAGGGCACAAAAATGTACACTGAAGAAAAACTCTTCAAGCATTCAGGTCTTGTTCTGGCTGAGATGTAAATAAACCCTCCCAGTTCCCACTGGATTCAAGTTAAACAGAAATACACTTTGAAAGGTCAGTTAGGACACATACCTAACCACTGCTCAAAATGAGGTAAAGATATGGATAAAAAAATTATTTTTCATATAATGTGAAACTCCATTTTCTAGTTCATTAGTTGCATACTAGGTAATAGAAGCCTTTCTTCTAACTATTAATAATTTATATTACTATGATCCCAATCCCACCAATTCTCGAGTTACAATTTAGGTATTAAAAGAGTTTTCTAAAGTATATAGGCTGGAAATACCTAAAACTTACTTTGATTTGTCTAGAGTAGTGCATACTATTTTTCAAGACCAATATTCCAATTTAGCTATTTGAAAAAATACCAACAAAATTAAGATTTCAAAGGGTGGTGCTGGGAACTGAATAGAAGCCTTGTCATGCTAAACAACACACATGGCCACTAAGCCATTCCCCTAGCCCAAATCAAGATTTTTAGCAATTTTCTGGAGACACTATCTTGCTGTATAGCTCAGGCTGACCTTAACACATTGTGTAGTCCTGGCTGGCCTCAAACATGCAGCAATCTTCATGCCTTAGCCTCCGGAGCGCTGGGGTTACAGGCACATGCCATCATGCCCAGCACTTTTAAATAATTTTATAATCCATTTCAATAAGATGCAAAAGACGTACATACTTGGGATGAAGGGTAGATAAAATCAAGATCTAGCATTGAAGATATCTTCTATACCCTTTAAGGCCACACAGGTAAAAGATACCAAGAACAGACACAACTGTCCTTTAGTCATATAGTATTTATAATATACATAATTTGCCATCTAGTGTTAATTTCTAATATTAATTCTTAGAATGTCTGGGGATTTGATAATAAGTTTTTTAAAGGTCTGCAATAAAATCAAGGAACCAAACACAAACAGAAGAGCACTCTTAAATTGAAGTCCCACCTTTAGTTTCATTTCATGAGAGGACACAGCCTTTCTTTCCATTCTCTTAATGAGTCCAAAACTGAATAGAGAGTGACACACATTTTATTAGAAGAAATACCTGAGTCACACAGGTATTCAGGATCACTAACCTATTTCAAAAAGACATTTTCAACATGCCCGACTTTAAGCAGGAATTCAAGCCAGATAAGGGCCATTAGATGAATATTCTAGAGGTTATGCCTAATAGGGAGACAGCTAAGAAGACAAAACATTTTGGTGTATCACATCACATACTGAATGCTAAAGGTGATTTGTAGTTGCCATTACCAAGAGGTCAGGAAACAGAGGATTGAGATAGATGGTTACTAGCACAGCCAGTGAAATATTCCACAGACTCATTTCTGTATCAAGGACCAACTGAACTAAATGGCCCTTAGTCTGAGCAGGGAAAAGGTCAGGTAACTAAGGACTGATGGTCTTATCCCATGGTAATTATCAGGGCTCCAAAAAAATCATCTAGGTGACTAGTAGCTAGAGATACTGGAGAAAAGGTGTATTTTACTTGGAAATGGAAGAGTGTTTAGTACTGCTTGTCATTAATCACAGATGATTAATCCATAGATAGAATTACTAAATGACTAAAAGTTAAAAATGTTTATAAATGGCATTGGTAGGAATAGAATAAAAAGACATACCTTATAGTCACTATCTACTTTGAAAGACTCACTGCCTTTAAGCATAACACTTGCATGTCTTCTCTGTTTCCTTAGTACTTACAACGGAAGTTTACAAGACCACTGAAAGTTGTTACTGTTCTGCCCTATTTCAATATATAATTTTGGACAATAACTTTTTTGCACTTATGCTTTAAAATTTGTTTTGGCGCATGTCTGTAATCCCAGCTCTTGGGAGGCTGAGGCAGGAAGATCCTTGTGAGTTTGAGACCACCCTGGGCTACAAGTGAACTCAAGGCCAGCCTGAACTGCATAGCAAGACCCTGTCTAAAAAAGACCAAAAAAAAAAGTAAAATTAAATTTGTTTAAAAAATTTTGTAAGAATTAGCAAATTTACTTGGATTTGAGAATCAAGGTAATATGTTAGGCCGAGCGTGGCGGCACATGCCTGTAATCCCAGCACTCGGGAGGCTGAGGCAGGAGGATCATTGTGAGTTCAAGGCCAGCCTGGGCTACAAAGTGAGCTGAAGGTCAGCCTGAACTGCATAACGAGACCCTGTCTCAAAAAAATAAAAAACAAAACAAAGAAAAAGGTAATATGTTAGCCACAAATCATATAATTAACCATATATAGATAGATATGTAAGTATTTTATATATATGAACCATACATATTTAATCAGATTTTCTTCATGATCTATAATAAGTATTTTCCAATGCCGTAATAGTTTATATCTCCCTTTGGAGTATCTTTATTTTTACTTTTATTGGTACTGGGACTCTAACTCAGGACCTCGCACTTGCCAGGCAGGTGCTGTGCCGCTGAGCTACATCCCTGGCCCCTATAGTATCTTTAGATTTGGCAAAATCTTAGGACCCTCACACCACAGCAGGAGAAGGATTAGTTAGGTTTCCATCCTGGTGAGCAATAACTTGATTACTTGTCTTTTCACTTTTGTACACATATCTATTGAAAGATAAAAGGCATGGTTTACTGTTAGAGAGGCCTAAGTGAATACTGAGTCAAGCAGCTCTCTTAAATTTTCTAAAAGTCCACAAGACTAAAATGACTCAATAGAGTTTAAGATTGTTCTGGAAAAAAATCAGCTTTGTTAGATAGGTTGTCTCTTGATGTTAAGAGGCAGGCCCACCTGAAAGGAGGGTCTGAGGGAAGCTGAGGGTATGTCATGTGCTCCTGAAAGATCAAGTTTTCTTAGCTATCTTTACTTCTAAACTAAGCCTCAGTAAGAACTAAGTGTCAGGAAATATCAAAGGTGTGTTTGAAAAAGGAAATGTAAAAAGAAAAAAAAAAAGTAAGTGTATATGAAGGAAACCCCTTCCCCTGAAGATACAGAATTGAAAAAGAGTAGTCATTAATGAAGATGATAATTTTTTACTGCTATACGTGTAAATGAATGAGATATTAAAAATATTCAGCAGGCTGCCACTCTTTGGATAATACTATCTAAACAGTGAAATGGAGCGCTGCCAGCCTGACAGGGATCCTGCTATTCCTTGGAGGCATTTGCGGGAGCAGATAGTGCTCTTCCTTTTCCACGAGAGGAACGGTAATGACTAGCCATGACGTAGGTCACGTATCACTGAGCAACATTCCAGAGCCAACTCCATGGGAAAAAGAAGCAGGAGAATATGTACATTTCCAGGCTTTTCTCCACTTTCCTCTTCCCTCCACCTCCCTCCTGCTTTTTCATTCTCTTCCTGCCTCTTCCTTTTATTCCTCCTGTTCCTCTTCCTTCTTTCTTCTCTTCCTCCTCCTCCAGTGCAGGGAATGGAACTCAGGGCCTTGTGAATGCTAAGAAAACACTGCTACTGAGCTACAACCCCAACCCCATGCCATTTTCTAAATGCTTTAAAAACATGGCCAAGAGTCTGTCCTTCTGTCTTTAATACCTAGAAATAATTCTAGGCACAAGGAAAATTCCTTTTAGTTTTAATTCTCACATGATAGTCTTCCAACTCTAAGCACAGTCCATGGCCCAGCAGCATCAAAGCATAATGCATGACAGCCCAGCGGCACAAGCACCTACCTGGCAAGCACAAGGTCCTGAGTTTGATTCCCAGTAAAAAAAAGAAAAAGAAAAAATATTGCCAGGTGTGGTGATGCACACCTGTAATCCCAGTACTGGGGTGGGCTGAGGCAGGAGGATCTCTGTGGGTTCGAGATCAGCCTGAGTATGACCTTGGCTGGGCATGGTGGCACACCCCTATAACCTCAGCACTTAGGAGGCTGAGGCAGGAGGATCACTGCAAGTTCAAGACCAGCCTGGGCTACAAAGTGAGCCCAAGGCCAGCCTGAACTGCATAGAGACCCTGTCTCAAAAAGACCAAAAAAAAAAAAGAGAGAGACCAGCCTGGGCTACAAAGTGAGCCCAAGGCCAGCCTGAACTGCATAGAGAGACCCTGTCTCAAAAAGACCAAAAAAAAAAAAAAAAAAAAAACCAAAAACAAACAAAAACAAAAACAAACAAACAAACAAAAAAAAACCCAACAAAAAAAACCCCATAATGTATGAACTTTTTACAAAAGCAGAATTTCTGGGCCCACTCCAAACCTATTGAAGCTTGCACTTTAACCAGATCCCTATACCAATTATACGTACATTAAAATTTGCAAAGCACCAGTATCACACTATAGTTTGAATGTCTCCTCTGAAACTCAGGTAATCCTTAATTTCATATATTAATGGTATTTCAAGGTGAGGCTTTGGGAGGTAGGTGGGATTGGATAGTCACCAAAGGTGGGTGCCCCCCTGACAGGGCAGGTGTGTGGCTTTATAAGAAGAGTTGGTTGTGGTGGTACACACCTGTAAACTGGACTACTTGGGAGACTGGGGCAGGAGTAGCAAGGTCAAGGCCAGCCTGAGCAACACAGTGACATCCCTGTCTGAGAGACAGAGAGACAAAGAGTAAGAAAGAAAGAAAGAAAGAAAGAAAGAAAGAAAGAAAGAAAGAAAGGAAAAGAAGAGCAGGAAGAAGAGAAGAGAGAAGCTGACACACATTCGTTCTGTCTTTCTCTTCAACAGTTATAATGCAGCAAGAAGGCCCTCACTATGCCAAACAGATGCTGGTGCCACACTCCTGGACTTTCCAGCCTCCTGAACTACAAGAAATAAATTTCTTTACAAACTGTCTAGTCGCAAGTACTAACTAATGTATAGCAAAGGAAAATGGACTAAGTCAACTTTACATTGTTGTGGAACGTCCACTGAATCCCATGCTGTCTCAGAAAGGCAGTCAGTACAGATAATTAGTATTTCTCTCTAAACTGCTGGCTGTCCTTCCCTCAACTCAGGGCATTAAACTGTTCATGGTCAGTTCTCCCACTTTTCCTACAATTCTTTTGAAGAATAGACAAGGCTGGGCGTGGTGGCACATTGCCTGTAATCCCAGCACTCTGTAGGCTGAGGCAGGAGGATCAGATCATTGGAGTTCCAGACCCACCTGGGCTACAAAGTGAGCTCAAGGTCAGCCTGAACTGCATAGCGAGAGCCTGTCTCAAAAAGACCCCCTAAAAAAGCATTCTTTAACCCAAAGCAAAAACCAGGATCTTGGGCAACCCATTCAGGTCCCCTTCTCTCTCTCAGACAGAAGCTTTCTTTCCCCCAATAAATATATTCTGCTCTTAACCTCCATTGTTCTTAAAATTCATTCCTCAATTTTAGAGAACACGAATTCACCCCAGATATCTAGCAGGTTGGGAGTTTCTTTCCTCTCTATTAGCTGGGATGGTCTGGAAGAGTTTTGTGGGAGGGAGTATATCTAGCACATTTAATGAAGAATAAAGGATCTAGTAAAAATGGAATCAGCATATGAAGGCTGCAAGTAAAGGAACAGAGAAGAATGTACAGTGATCAAGTATTAATAAAAAGAAAGCTGATGCAGCCACATTAATAGCTATTAAGTAAAATGAACTAGCAAAATTATGATAAAGAAATGATTTATCAAGCTCTCAAAACCTTGAGCCTCTATGCATCAAACCACAAGAAGTGATCTGAATATACTGTGAGTCCTTAAATTAAAAAATATATTAGAATAAAATACATATTGCAGAGCCGGGTGTGGTCGTGCATGCCTGTAATCCCAGCACTTGGGAGGCTGAGGCAAGAGGATCATTGAGAGTTCAAGACCAGCCTGTGCTACAAAGGCCAGCCTGAAATGCATATCCAACCCTGTCTCAAAAAGACCAAAAAAAAAAAAAATTGTGAACAAAACAAAACCAGGACCTTGCTCTATGTTCACATAGCATTTTGTGCTATAAAAACATTTAGTCACATGCCAAGTGTGGTGGCACACACCTGTAATCCCAGCACTCAGGAGGCTGAGGCAAAAGCACCGCTCCAAACTGGAGGCAGCCTGGACTCAACCATACAGTGAGTTTAAGGCCAGCTTAAATTACAGAGCAAGACACTGCCTCAAAAAAAAAAAAAAAAAATTAGCCACAATTAGAATTAGACAATTCATTATCCGTTAGACAATATCTTTACCTGTTTAGATATAAAGTCCACATGAACAAAAGAACTGCCTGTATAGTCCCCAATTAATCCCAAAGCACCTGGCACACTACAATAGAACTTAAGTTCTTTTTTCCTCAACAACTATTTACTGAATAAATGACCAATAGTGTAGAAGACTGTTTAGGGCTGTAGGGTTTTTAGCAGCATACACACTTACAATGATGATGCACAGGTGACTGGGGTTTCTAAATAAAGCGCCAAGTACAGTAACAAAGATCCCAAACACAGCTTCTGCCTGAAGGATTACCATGCACCTGCTCCCAGTCTGTTCTGACTGTTCTTCACTAGGAACAAACAAACCTAATCAGCCTTGCTTGGGGTGCCAGACTGTCATTCCATTTGGCACACCTGCAACTAGCTCTCAGTACAGCAATAGTTCTGACTGTAGCAAGCCAGGCATTAAAAAGATCTGCAAAACTATAAAACCAGAACTCTCTTCTCATGGGTTTATTATTGTTTTTAATGAACTAATAAATTTTTTAAATCTTTCTTGGGCTGGCCAGGGATGTAGCTCAGCAGTGCAAAGCCTGCGTGGCAAACTCAAGGTCATGAGCTCGATTCTTGGTACAAAAAACAAACAAAAAAAAACCAGATGTTCAAGTCAGGCATGGTGGCACACACCTGTAATCCCAGCACTCAGGAGGCTGAGGCAGGAGGATCATTGTGAGTTTGAGGCCAGGCTATGCTACAAAGGGAGTTCAAGATTAGGGTGAATGTATTGTGAGACCCTGTCTCAGAAAGACTGAAAAAAAAAAAATCTTTCTCGGGCTGGGGATATAGCTCAGTGGTACAAGCACCTGCCTGGCAAGGTCCTAAGTTTGATTCCTCATACCAAAAAAAAAAAATCCTTCTCAGTTTCAACTTTTTTTTTTTTTTGTCTTTTTGAGACAAGTCCTCACTATGCAGTTCAGGGTTGGCCTCGAGCTCACTTTGTAGCCCAGGCTGGTCTCAAACTCGCAACAATCCTCCTGCCTCAGCCTCCTGAGTGCTGGGATTACAGGTGTGCACCACCATACCCGGCCAGCTTCAACTTTAATATAGTAAACACACTGCTAAGGCAGGTAAAACCCATATAAACCAAAGCTCCCTGCAGTTTCCAATTTTAAGATTGTGAAGAAGTCTTGAAACCAAAACACAAAACAAAAATACTGAGAAACACTGGACTATGGAAAGCTTCATGTGAAGGACAAGATATAATAAACTAGAACAACCACTGCATCCTCCAAGTACTACATCCTTACATAAAATCCAGCGAAGGAGAGCTGGCTGAAAAGACCAAAGCTGTTGCGTATTTCCTTTTTCTATTCTACGCCTCCTACAGATTGCAAAGGAAGTCTTTATAGAGTCAATCACATGCAGACCCACACACATACACATACACACCCCTCTGTACACATTAACTCTCACATTACACATACATAGCCACTGCACAAACAAATTTAACGATGTGAAATATACGTAATTTTTTAAAAAAAATCTATCTAGAATCAAAATTGCTATAAAAACCTTTAAGAATTTCACATACAGTATTTTTCTAAGGGACTATAGAGTACAGAGATATTGGGATAGTGTTATAATATAACCTGATCCAAGAGCAGAGTTTGGAATTTTTAAATTTCTGCTTCAAAAACACTTTTAACAATATGAAGTCTATGGAGTTTGGGATGGGAGAACATAAAAGAGTAAAATAGGAGAGAGTAAACATTGTACAGGTCCTAACAAAACTGTGTTGATATTATATAAACATTAAAAATTTACTTCATGATGAATCAAGTATTACTATCACTGACAGTGATAAACTGCTTAGTCACATCTTATATTTATACCAAATTTGTGCCAGGCATAGTGGCACATGCCTGTAATCCCAGCACTTGGGAGGCGGAGGCAGGAAGATCGTTGCAAGTTTGAGACCAGCCTGGGCTAACAAAATGAGCTCAAGGCCAGCCTGAACTGCATAGCAAAACCCTGTCTCAAAAAGACCAAAAAACAAAAACAAAAACAAAACCCAACTATACCAAATTTGTAATTTTTCTCAACACTTTCACGTTTTTTTGGGGTTGTTTTTTTTTTTTGGTTTTTTTGGTTTTTCTCCGGTACCGGGAACGGAACTCACGACCTTGCGCTTGCCAGGCAGGCGCTTTGCCGCTGAGCTAACTCCCCAGCCCCTTCAACACTTTCATGTTAATTATCTAATTTTATTCCCACAGCCATGATGTAGGTAAGACAGTTAATTGACCACAGAAAACACTGTTCATTCTACACAGAACCTGTATTGCTGCTGAAATGAATATGGTAAATCCCTATGTAAAGAAGTGAACATGTAACACAGAAGCCTATTTTCACTAAAAAACAAGTACACGCAGGGCCAGGAACATAGCTCAATGGAATCACGCCTGCCTGGCAAGCATGAGGTCCTGAGTTCAATTCCGGGTACAAAAACAACAAAAGAATACAAACAAACAAACAAAAAACAAAACAAAACAAAAACCCCAAACACACACACACAACTTACATAAAAAAAGAAAACTAAAGTTATAAACTATAATATACAACAATCATCCCAGGGCAAATGTACTAAGTGCTTTTACATCGTTCTCACACTCGTGTGTTGCTTAAAAAATTTTTTTAAAGAAACGTGTGTGTCGTCCCCCCCCCATACTGGGAATTGAACTCACGACCTTGCGCTTGCCAGGCAGGCATTGTGCCACTGAGCTAAATCCCCAGCCCCTCATGTTACTTCTTTTTAACTTTTCATTTTGAGATAATTTTAAATTTATAGAAAAGTTGCAAAAATACTACAAAGAATTCCCTGATCCTTTTCACCTGGATTTCACAAATAAAACATTTTGTTAAATTTCTACTAACATTCTCTTCGTATATATAAACACGTATCTTTCTTATACCATTTGAAAAAATGGTGTAGGGACCGGGGATGTAGCTAAGCAGCACAGCACCTGCCTGGCAAGCATGAGGCCCTCAGTTTGATTTCTGGCACCAAAAGGCAAAAGAAAATAAGTTGTAGACATAATGCCCCTTCCTCCCTAAATTTCTCCAAATATAATATTAATAATATATTATCTGACATATAGACCTTAGTGAAATTTCAGTAATTACCTTACTAGTATCCTTTTTTGTGACTAACCCTGGTCTAAGGATCACACTTTGCATTAAATAATCACGTGTTTTGATTTTTAAAAATTTAACAGAGGAAAGAGTCCCATTTTTAGAAGAAAAAAGGTTAGTGGTTATAGGCAATACACTCCTGATACCTACTGCTTCACCTGGAAAATGATGATTTTGACACTTGTCCTACATGTAATGGGAGAGAATAATATAAATTATTGCATGAAAGGATAAAGTGACACAATATAATGAAGCAAAAGGAAGATGGACTTTAGACTTATGCAGATATAGGTCTCTACCAAGTAACTAAAATTCCGGCAACTTCAGTCTCTTCAACTGAAAAACTGAAGCAATACCTTTACAAAACTAAATAAAATTGTTTACATAAAATACAATAGCAATACTAGTGAGAGCTAACAACTTTCTGAGCAATTAGCGTTCAGTCGTCAATACCCTAGGTATTTTATATGACTTATCTCAATTACAGTAACTCCCCTCATTCTGTAAGGGATACTTTCCAAGATCCCCAGTGAAGCCTACAACCCTGGATAGTACCTAGTTCTATGTATGCTTTCTTTTTCTACACATACACACCTATGATAATAAAGGTTAATTCACAAGTTAGACACGGTAAGAGATTAACAGCCATAACTAATAAAATAGAACAACTATAAAATAGCTATTTTATGAATTATTTCTGGAATTTTTCCACTAAATATTTTCCAGCTGTGGTTATTCATGGGTAACTGAAACTGCAGAGAGCAAAATCATGAAAAAGTGGGGACCATTGTATCTTTGTAACTACCCTATAATATAGATGTTACTATCCTCATTTTACAGATGAGAAAACTGAGGGCTAAAACAGGTCCAGTGACTAGCTCAAGATCATGCAACTAATGTCAGAGCCATTAATAAAATCCATGTCCATGTGACTTCAAAGCTCACTGGCATATTGCCCACAACTGACTTTCTTACCGTGTTACTCATCAAGTATTTTCTTTATATCTTTCCTATATATACTACATATTCAAGTCATTACCAAGTTTTTAAATAAATGGGAATAAATCCTCAATATCTTAACTCATAAATTTCCAGTTTATAAACATACTATGAAACTGCAGAAAAAAATTGAAATCAAACATTTCTCTCTTTTTTTTTGGTCTTTTCTGAGACAAGGTTTCACTATGCACTTCAGTCTGGCCTTGAACTCACTTTGTAGCCAAGGCTGGTCTTGAACTCATAGTGATCCTTCTGCCTCAACCTCCCAAGTGCTAGGATTACAGGTGTGAGCCACCACACCCAGGTAAAATCAAATATTCTATGCAGGAATAACTATGGCACAGAAAGGACAGCTGGGCATGGTGGCACATATCTGTAATCCCAGCATTCGGGACGCTGAAGCAGGACGATTGCCATGAGTTCAGAATGGGATACAAAGTGAGCTCAAGGCCAGCCTGAACTGCATAGGGAGACCTTGTCTCAAAAAAAAAAAAAAAAAAGATAGAACAACTCAAGTCTGAATTCCAACAATATTCACCCTTTTGGAATGATCAATATAATAGAGAAAACATATAATCTAAAAATAAAAGGAATTCAATTTAACATAAAGTTAGAATCACAATGAACTATGAGGAATACCTACCTAAACTTTAAAAAAGATGAGAAAATACTGCATTATATCTAAAAAAGACTCAAGCCTCAGTGTTTCTCTCATCTGAAACAGGAACTCTTTTTTGACCATTAACAGCATGTACTCTCTCTGGTATTCAAGCATCCTTGCTACAAGATAGCCTTAGTACTGAGCCTCTTACTTGGTTTTCAAAAGTGTTTGTTTTTTTTTTTTCTTGGTAGTGGGAATTGAACTCAAGATCTTATGCTTGCCAGGCAGGTGCTATGCTGCTGAGCTATATTCCTGGCCCCTTTAAAGTGCCTTGAAGATGAACAAAGCAATAATATGAAAACTGACCAACATAATTTCCAGCCACATCTGTGTGCTGTGCAGGAAATGGGTAACAAACAGCACAAATGTGACATGCTACAGATGGATATATCGAAAGGGACTAGTACCATTTTAATCCACTAAATGCAAAGCCTCTAAAAAAGAAAACGCAGCAGAGGGGATAGTGAAGGATAAATTACTTCTGATGTCACAATCCCATGACTCAAAGTAAGCACATCGTTCTAACTGGTAGGGGAGAAAACTATAGAGGAATGAAAGCCATTACTATGAAAGGGCTTTAAAGGCTAAGGGTGATATGTACTTTGGAAGCCTGATGAGTTGAGATTTGTTATCAGTAAAAAGTCAGATTAAAGACAGAAAACCTTAGAAATATTCTCTAACAATTGATTAAATTTTGTTTAAGTTTCTCTTGCCAGGACACAGGTGCCAAAGTTGAGAAAGCACAAGGAAATGGTACTCCTTAAGTACCTGAAAGAAATCCACAAGGAAGAAAAGTCTAGCAAAAGATGTTTCCACTGTTGGTATGTACCATTTCACTTATGCAGCTTTTGGGGCAGTCAACTTTTTCTTCCGGTCCAACTTCTTGAAAAGGTCCAAGTAAAATAATTACATCCAAATCTAATATGCCTAGAGAATAAGGTAATCAATGTATCTGAAGAACACACTAATTTTATGAAGAGTAACTCAATTACAGTATTTCACTTAACTTGTGAAATTTCTATCTAACCCTTCAGACACCAAAGATAGTAGTAGTCTAGAAAATGACCAAACAAAACATACATAAACCCCAAAAGGGTTAATTAACATTAGTGAAGAGGGCTGGAGTAAGTGCTTGCCTGGCAAGCCTGAGGTCATGAGTTCGATTCCCAGAACCAAAAACAAACAAAGACTGCATCCAACATCAGTGGGGAGAGCTGGGAAAAATGGTGAAAGAAAAAGCTGGCAGAAATACAGGTGCTTGCCAGGTGTGGTGGCACACACTTGTAATTCCAGCACTGGGAAGGCTGAGGCAGGAGGAGCCTTACTTTGAGACCAGCCTGGGCTACAAAGGCAGCTCAAGGCCAGCCTGAACTGCATAGCAAGACCCTGTCTCAAAAAGACAAAAAAAAAAGAAATACAGGTGCTTACAAAACATGGATTGGTCCATGATATACAGGCATATAACTAGTAAGAAAGTGAAAAGAGTACATAAGCCTACCATTAAAAAATCTGTAAGTCTACCAAGGTTCAAGAAACACCATGAGGAATCAATGTGAACACAAAACGAGTATTACTAATAAAACAGGAAGCTTTTAAGCAAGTAATCTGAAATGGAACACCCCTTTCTTTCCTCTCTCCACAACCCAGCAGCAGCAACTTAAAGGGATTTTCAAAACACCTAATAAAACTAACTTGCCAAGATTGCTCAGACAAGAAGAATCATAGTGAAAGTTGGATGAAAATATTTTTTAAAGGGACTATACTACTGGCAAAAATTAAGTGCCAACATTCCAGTATGACACACTGTTTAAATGTATTTTGTGGAAACCACAAAACATATGGGTTTATTTAGCTAAACATTTTAATTTCTTCATTACATTCATCCCCTTCCCTAACACTCCCCTGAAACAACACAGAACCTCTATCTTTTATATGAGGTCCAGCACTGTTGAAGTTAGAGCCTACCAAGATTACCAAAATGGTTTTAGGCTATGATACCTCACACTGGTATCTGAGGTTTCAGTTGCAGAACAAATACAAGCAAAGTAGCCAGCCTCCAGGGATCCTAATAAGCATAGCCCCAAGAAATCTAAAACCAACTTAGACAACATCATTAAGAAAGCAAGAAAAGCAGTCAAGTAAAATTTCTGGAGACCAGATTATTTAGGTCTGAAAAAGGAAACTGGGAAGCTAAAGATGATGCCCAATTCAATAATTTTAAAAGTCACTTCCAAGGAGTCCGAAGGACCAGAGAACTCTTAAAAATGGGGAAAGGTATCACATACACTAGGGCGGTCCTGAGTTCTTACCCCTAGTTTTAAGACATTAAGCTGTAAAAATATGACTGACAGGTACAGCACTATACTATCTCAAAGGTTTCAGGCCACACTACAAGGAGAATCTATCACAGGAACACAGAAAGTAGTCATACATTCACAATGAAGTTTTAAAGTTTTATTATACTTACTTCTATACAAGTAACAATTTTAGTTTTACAGATCTGGAATATATACTTTTAGTATAGATGTTTCTGCCTCTATCTTCCACTCACCACATGTGTACCTCATCCTTCCTATTATAAAGTAAGTAATTCTCAGGAGAAAGGGAGTATAGCAGCGCAAGTGGTGGGGAGAACTACACAGAATCCCTTTTAAGGCTTTCAAACCCTACACAGCAGCCAGCCTGCCCCACCTCACCTGGAGAATGACTTTCTTTTTTTTTTTTTTTCTTTTTTTGGTCTTTTTGAGACAGGGTCTCTCTATGCAGTTCAGGCTGGCCTTGAGCTCACTTTGTAGCCAGGTTGGCCTCGAACTCACAACCATCCTCCTGCCTCAGCCTCCCAAGTGCTGGGATTACAGGTGTGTGCCACCACGTCTGGCGTAAGAATGACCTCTTGTAGGGGCTGGGAATTTAGCTCAGCAGCAAAGCGCCTGCCTGGCAAGCGCAAGGTTGTGAGTTCAGTTCCTGGTACTGGAGAAAAACCAAAAAACCAAAAAAAAAAAAAAAAAAAAAAGAATGACCTCTTATAATGAGAAGTTACCGGGGTGAGCAGCTGGTGCATGTGTGTGAACGCTCAAGAAGATTCAGAAGTAGTACAGTTAGAGAGAGTTTTCATTATTAATAACCTATTTTCATGATTTTGAAAGTATTTTCATGTCTACCTTAGTTGAGTTAGAACACATTCCTTCATTTGGTGGCAACTGTCTACTTCATAAAGTAACAGGGCAAAATGTAGCTATTAATGCATCAGGTAAATCGTTAAAACAGTAAGCTAAAAGTTGTTCCAACAAAAATATTTTTATTTGAATAGAATTAAAAGTTCTTTGGAATCTCTAAGCCACTGTACAACTTTAAAAGGATAGTATTATAGCCTTCTACCTCTTCTTTTTTTTTTTTTTTTTTGGTACCAGGAATAGACCTCATGGCTTCCGATTTGCCAGGCAAGCGCTTATACCACTGGGCTATATATCCCTGGCTATTATGGCCTTTTACACTGTAAAACTCCTTGAAGACAAGAAACCCTGTCTTATCCTGTAGCCTCCACAACTCCCTCAATAATGTATTTAATGAATGGAATTAGCTTATAGCCATTTATTTATCAATATGTTCACTCAATATTTATTAAACACTGATCGTCTATTCTGTGTCAGGCTCTGTGTTGGCTCAGATTTTTATTGAATTTTAGATCTCAGTTAAAAAGAAAAATTCAGCCAGGTGTGGTGGCACACGCCTGTAATCCCAGCACTAGGGAGGCTGAGGCAGGAGAATCTTGTGAGTTTGAGGCCAGCCTGGGCTACAAAATGAGCTCAAGGCCAGCCTGAATTGCATAGTGAGACCTTATTTCAAAAATACAAAAAAAGGGCTGGGGATTTAGCTCAGCGGCACAGCGCCTGCCTGGCAAGCGCAAGGTCTTGAGTTTGATTCCTGGTACCAGAAGAAAAACAAAAACAACAACAACAAAAGAAGAAAAACTCACCATTCCTGTTTCCTTCCTCTTATTCTTATTAACTTGAATTAGAAATAATATTGCTATACCAAGTTTGAATTTTTTCAAATGATGGGCATGTATATATATCTATCTATATAGATATATACAGATAGATAGATATATATTACAATTAATTTTCCTTGTATCTTGACCCTGAAACAGAATTTCAACACAGCCATGGTTGTGGCAATAAATGATCTTTGACAAGCAGCCTATGATTAAAAGCATCTCAACAAAAGGATTTTTCAAGCAAGATCAAGAAGCAACTGGCTCATTTTGACTACTCAACTTTTATTTTTATTTGCACCAAATCTTCTTTGTTTTGTTTTGTTTTTTTGTATCAGGAATCGAACTCATGACCTCGTACTTGCCAGGCAGGCACTGTGTCACTGAGCTAAATCCCCAGCCTATTTGTGCCCAATCTTAACAGTCTTTCATGCCTTCTTAAAAGAATAAACCACACACATTAAATGTAATAGCAACACAGTAAATAGTATTTGCATAGCACACTAGAATTTATAGTCTCACAAACTGGACATTTTTTTTTTTTTTTTTTGTAGTCCTCAAAACTCAGTTAACAGATGGGAGAACTGGGACTAAAAGCAAAGGATGCCCTGCCTATCCAAAGACGCACAGCTGGGATTCTGAGTCTGAACCTGGGTCTCCGGAAGCCTGCAGTCCAGTGCTCATGCTCTCTCCATCACCGCTGCTTCCTTCCTGCCAATGTGAAGGCTCAGAAAGTTGTACAGACTATGACCATGAAAATAATAAGCCTATGAAAGGTAAGACTGTGAAGTGAGAGAGCGGTTACCAAAATCGACAACACAATTCAGGGAAAAATAAAAAAGCTCTCTCTCTAATGAGACTAAAATTGGCTAGATGCTGAGAAACAAAATCGGCAATAGATGGTGTGAAAAACAATTTAGCAGAGACTAAATATGATGATCAACAGACATTTGATATTCATAAATCCTCAAATGTCCTAATTTATAACTAGCTCATTCACTGTTTGCCTAATAAATGGAAATTTTCCAAATCTCTCTTTAGTAACAGAATTGGAAAAAATATATGATCTTGTTCTTTACTCCATAGTATAAACTAAGAAACAGATAAACTGACTTGAAATACTCATTGAACTACGATGGTCCAACCAGCAAAGACAGGTAGAAATACGTTTAGGTTCTTTTATTAGCATCTAACTTTAACAATTCGGAGAGACAGCCAACAGATCTGAGAACTGAAGCATCTTTTTTTTTTTTTTTTTAAATTTTACAATTGAAACTCCAAATAACTTACACAGGGTATTTATTATTAATCTTCTGGGTAAGAGAATTCAACTTCCAAGAGCTGGCAGTAAAATGGATCTTCATTCAACAATGAATTCACTTCATATTAATTCACACTGATTGTTTACTATGCTGCAGGTAGTAAAGTGGATATATTTAAATACAAACAAGTCGAAATACAGCAGAAAACATGTAAACAATATGGTGCTCTCAATTTTGCTATAAATGAAGGTAAATCATCTTATGTTACTGTAAATAGCAGCCATTCAAATGCCAAAGTTGTCCTAAGTCTACCAACCCAGTTTAATATACATTTTTTTTCTAATTCTATTCCAATTACTATTTGTATTCCTAATGTGAAGTTGCTCGAATCTTTTTCAACAGCCAACGAAAAAAGCCTTCCTTTACTCAATTTAAGAGTATGTGTAACTTGAAAAGACCTTTTCCCTACCCATTAAATCGGTACGAAAAACTGGTTTTGCTTTTACGATTTAGTTAAAATGGTTAGACTTGATCGACTCAGCATGCATTCGGTCTGTTTTACTCACTGCTGCTTCCTGACTGGCTAGAATTGTGCTGGGCACATATTATTTATATTTATTGAAAGAATGAATGAATGACTCCTATGATCTATGGCTCATTACATAAGGGATGATCCAAGAACTTTTTCTTTTAACTGACTTAATGCTTCTACACTTGAAGAAAACCCCTGGTCTGTGGAAAGGGATCATTCCACATGTGTGAACATAGCATGTGCAAGGTGCGCAGTTCGGTTAGGACAAGCTGGTCATCAGCTGCTTCCCATGTTTCTCTAAATCCCACAGCTAGCAGAGCTGAACTGTGAAGCATCAGGACGACTCAAGCCTTCCATACACATGGTGAGAATTATCCTCGGTAAATTAATTTCTTCTCTACTAAAACTGTCTCTTTATCAAGGCAAGTACCATTTAAAATTGACATTCCAAGAACCAGAAAACAACCGTATACAAATTGGGGAAGCTGGGATAGTCACTTAGCTGGCCCATGAACCTGTTGTCCTCCTCCCCCTCCAGCAGCACTAAATTCAGTTTCTATTTAAAGGGACATCGCTTCCCTTCAGGAGAAAAAAAAGAAAACGAAACACTCCAAAAACCCGAGTTTGGAGGGGAAATTCCTTTCCTAAAGTACGAAGCAAACTATCCATTTGGAATTGCCAAGATAATGTGTGCGGAGAAACTGAACGGGCCCGTCTGGAGATGAGCCACGGGGCGTGATTTGGGGGCACGGGCTCCTCCGCCCTCGATGCCAAGTTCGCGATCCCGGACGGGAAGCAGAAGGTGGAGCAGGGGGCAGCGCGGCCCCGACCCGTCTCCAGGGAGCGCCCGGGGGCCACTGTCAGCTCCCAACTTTGCCAGCCTCGCCCTCCGCCTCGCACAGGGCTCGCCAGCCTCGGGCTCAGGGCCGCACGCCGGCGGGTCTGACGGGGCCGGCGGCCGGGGGTCGCGGCCGGAAGGAAGGGGCCC